>NC_048443.1:25256310-25584710 GCF_004353265.1 Vitis riparia | reverse complement strand
GGAGTTTTACAGCTTTTAGGTCCGTCAATGGTCCAACTACCCAAGGTTAAAACTATAAACTAATAAAAGGATTTTTGAATCTGGACACAGTGCCAAATAATTGTATATATGGAATAAGGGAATAAAATACATAGATTCGTCTCCTCCTCTCAATCCTCCTATCCGACCCAACGCTCCGGCTCCTTACATTCTTCTTCTGCATTGGATTGGCTCCTGCAACGCCTCTCTTCCTCGTTTTTTTTTTTTTTTTTTTTTCTTTATCAATTCATAGATATTTTCTAATTCTCTCTCTTGAATTGAGAAAACACAGCCACATCGATATGACGGACGGTATGTTTCTTTGTCTCTATTTGTTGTTTGGTTCCTCAGAAAGTGGAGGAAAAATGAAGGAATTTTATATTTTTATTTTTTTTGCTTCTTGATTAAAGAATTAGAAAGGAGGAGCGGAATTCTGAGACAACTAGTTGAGTGAGGCGCAGTGTAGTGGAGACTCACTCAATTTGATTCCAAATGATGAAGCATCTGAGATTCAATTTCATGTTTTTTTTTTTCTTTTCGTATTTTCTCAGAAATAAACGCAGTGAATGATTTTGAATCTGTTGGGTTATGTTATTGAGCGTTAAGGATTTGAGCTGGCTTTGTTCAGTGGAATGATGCTAACAATTGAATCTCAATTTTCACTAGGAAATTTCTGCTTTCCTTGTTCGTGGAATAAGTGATATATGGTTAAAATGGCTGAAATGTCTGAATCTTTTACCTTTTGATGTGTATGAAGGTGATGATGGACTATTGGAATCTACAGTATCTCCATATCAAGAAGTATTGGATGCTTTGTCCTCTTTGATTACTAAACGCAGTCGTGGTGATAAGAGCAACAAGCGGGTTCTCTTTGATGTATTGTTTGATTATCTGAAGGTAGCACTGATGTTAAGATTGGTGTAGTTTTCTGCAATTTTGTACTGTACTTGAGCTGACATTGTATATAAATCTTGAACTTTAGATGCTGGACTTGGATGAACCAATTTCGAAGATGAAAATTATCCATGTGGCAGGCACCAAAGGAAAGGTAGGAACTCTGATTATCATCATCAATTGGTTTTCTAACCATTTTTCAAGTTCTTCTTTACCTCTCTTGTTTGGTTGCTGAGAGAACTGAAAGGGTAAGAAATAGATTTTTGCAGAACATTGGAAAATTTTCCTCAACTAAACCAAATAGTTAATGATTCATGGTAAGATTAATCCTGAATGATATGTAATGTTTGAAATTTTTATTTATTTTCTTTTCCTATATTTTCTCTGCCAGCAAATTGACTCATATTGGAATTTACATAATCAAGTCAACAGACCATGAACCATTTGGTTTTGGGTCATTTGGCTACAGAACCCTGTTCTGCCAATATTTTCTAGTTAGGGCCTATTTCAAAAAAACTCCAGCCTTCTCCTATACCTTGCAGACCCCTCAACCCAGCCAGATCAGTCTTTTTTTTTTGATAGACAATCAACTCAGCCAGATCATTGTTCAACACAGGTTTAGTAATTGGTTTTTGTTTTACATGACTGAATCATTTTGGTCAACAACTCTTGCATCTGATGAGTGCTACATTTTATTTTCTTAATGAATCATTTTTTATTTTGTTATTTATTTGTTTTCTGTTCATCCATCATTATGTCCTCCTTTGGCCATTTATGTATTGTTGTATTTCTTGATTGCTCAAGGTTTTGTACCACAAAGCATGGTTGCTCTTTATTGACTTATAGAATTTCTATTCAGTTTGATTAACATTTTAAGTAAGATGTCCTTCACTATTTTCATTTATAGATTGACCTTTAAAAAATAAATTTAATTCTGCACTTTCAAAAATAATTTGTATTTTTATCCCTTTATTCTGAAGAGAGTTTTTTTCAAACTCCTTGTCACTAGTTTCATTTTCTTTCATTATATGGGGTGTGAATGGGTGATGACATGCTTGTTTGGATGAATAGGTTTTCTTATTGAAGTGGTTCAACAAGGACCTTTTTTCTGGTTAGCCTTAGGCAAATTGCATAGATTAGAGAACACCAGATAGGGGGATGAACCTGGAAAAATGGATGTATATGTAGACCACTGAAGTAAAAGGTGGGAGGACAAAAAGGGCCAATACAAGCACCTAAGCCCACCTATACACTGTAAGCTAACTAGGATTTTTTTTTCTTTTGATAGGTAGGCTAACTAGGAATTGTTGTTATGTGATTACAAATTACTCACTATAATCTTTCATTGATTAAAGGTTACAAAAGCCTGCTTTATGCGATTAGCTTAGGTAGAAAGATCCCCTCTTATCCACTGTGCTCGATTTCCTCCCTTTGTGAATGAATGAGAAAGACGCTTCTTGGTTATCTCATGGTCATCAATGTTGCTATTTTCCTTTTTATATACTCATTTAACCACATTCAAATATTATGCTGTAGTTGTTCTTATCTTAAAACCTTCTGGTTTTAAAGTAATCCTCCTTTATTCTAATTTTGCATCACCCTTGCTCAATCTCTTAAGCAAAAACAATGCTATCAGAGATATTACAGAAGTAAATAATTCCTACCGGTTAAACTTGTTTGTATGGGTTATAACACTCTTTCGTTCCTTTTTTTTTTTTTTTTTTTTTTTAATTTATAAAGGGATCCACATGCACATTTACAGAATCTATATTACGCAACTGTGGCTTTCACACTGGCCTTTTCACATCTCCTCACCTCATTGATGTCCGAGAAAGATTTCGGTTGGATGGGTGAGTTCTTAAAACTTTGTATCAAAGTATACTCTATTGATATACATAAGTTGACTGGAGGAATGGTATATATTGCCCCTCATATTCTTAAATCAGGACTAGTGAATGAGCACTGTCAGTTTTTTCTTTTAATGTCTGACAGTTCAAGGAAGTGACTAAATAGTTTGATTTCAGAGTTTTTAAACTGTACTAGTTCCTTCATAAGTCCTGCTGAAAAGATGGTTCATATCAGTTCTTGAAGCAGTAAATCGCTCTCAGTTGTTGTAGTTGGAAAATTTTGGTGTAATATAATGCCTAGTATTCAGCATAACATATACTCATTTTTTTCTGTTGTGCTGAAAAGACTTTTCTCAACGTATAGAAACTCTAAATGTGGTAACTTCTCAATTCTATTTAACTGCTGCAGTGTGGAAATATGTGAGGAGAAGTTTTTGGCATACTTCTGGTGGTGTTGGGACAGATTAAAGGTGTGTATGTCTGCATCAACTCTTGATTTTCTTTTGAATTCTTTCCTCAAGTCTAGCTTTGCGCACGATCTTCTTTTGCATTGGTCTTCAAGTTATTTTTGTGACTAATAAACTGAACCACAAAGTGGAAGATTTCATTTTTGTTCTTTTTAAATAAATATCCTTGAAGTTGTTACACAATTTATTAAATGCTTGCCAAATTTTATTTTCTCTATGCAACTGTATTCTGCATATGTTCATGGATGATGCCTCGAGTCTATTTCAAAGAGATGTTGACATATCTTATCTAATGAGATATAAAGTGGCATAAAAAGTTGATTTTCAAGAGTTTCTACTGAGTAATTTTATTTGACCTTTTGGGTCAAAATGTTGTGCAATGACCGCTGGAACAGCTCTAATTTGGAATCAAACTAAAAAAAAAAAAAAAATAGGGAAAAGGGAGGCAATCCTGTGAATCATCAATGTTGAGAGAGAGAGAAAGAAGAAAAACCTTAATTCTCATTAATGTAATGATCTACTTACAATTGAGAAATATATATATATACAAGGCTAGGAGTCCTAACTACCATACATGTATCCTATATTAACAAGGAAAGGTTATATACTATAAATACATTATATTCAACACTCCCCCTCAAGCTGGAGCATATACGTCATATGCACCAAGCTTGTTACAAATATATTTAATCCTAGGACCTCTGAGAGATTTAGTGAAGATGTCAGCTAGTTGATCATTTGAATTAACAAAACTTGTAGCAACACATCCTGATGCGATCTTCTCTCTAATGAAATGACAGTCAACTTCAATATGTTTGGTCCTTTCATGAAAGACTGGATTGGATGCAATATGTAATGCGGCCTGGTTATCACATATGAGTTTCATCTGTTCATCCTTTCCAAATCTCAACTCTAGAAGAAGATGTCTCAACCATATGAGTTCACATGTTGCCAAAGCCATAGCTCGATACTCGGCTTCAGCGCTAGATCTGGCCACTACATCTTGTTTCTTACTCTTCCAAGATATTAGATTACCTCCAATAAAAACACAGTACCCTGAAGTGGAACGTCTATCTGTGGGTGAGCCAGCCCAATCTGCATCTGTGTAACCAACAACCTGAGTATGACCTCTGTTCTCGTACAACACACCTTGGCCTGGTGTACTTTTGATATATCGAAGAATGCGGATTACAGCATCCCAATGGCTATCACATGGTGACTGTAGGAATTGACTAACAACACTCACAGGAAAAGAAATGTCTGGACGAGTAATGGTGAGATAGTTCAATTTACCTACGAGCCGTCGATATCTCCCGGGGTCTCCTAAAGGCTCCCCCTGTCCTGGTACAAGTTTGACATTCGGATCCATAGGTGTGTCTACCGGTTTACAGTCTAACATACCAGTTTCTTCCAGGATGTCTAAAGCATACTTCCTTTGGGAAAGGACCACAGCAGAACTGGATTGAGCTATCTCAATTCCCAAGAAATACTTGAGTTTCCCCAAGTCTTTGGTCTGAAAGTGGGTAAAAAGGTGTTGCTTTAGTTTCTGAATACCATCCTGATCACTGCCTGTAATGACGATGTCGTCCACATAAACAACCAGATAAATACACTGCCCCAAAGAGTTATGATGATAGAAAACTGAATGGTCTGCTGTACTGCGAAGCATGCCAAACTCTTGAACAACAGAACTAAAACGGCTAAACCATGCTCGAGGAGATTGTTTCAAGCCATATAGAGAACGGCGTAACCTGCATACTAAACCAGACTCCCCCTGAGCAACAAAACCAGGAGGTTGCTCCATATAAACTTCCTCGGCAAGATCACCATGAAGGAAGGCATTTTTAATATCCAATTGATAAAGAGGCCAAGAACACATGGCAGCCATGGAGAGAAGCAGACGAACAGAAGCAATCTTGGCAACCGGAGAGAATGTGTCACCATAATCAGAACCATAAACCTGAGTATAGCCTTTAGCAACTAAGCGGGCCTTAAGGCGATCAACATGACCATCAGGACCAACCTTAACTGCGTAAACCCAACGACAACCAACGGTAGATTTACCCGAGGGTAAAACAACAAGATCCCAAGTGCCATTAGAGTGCAGAGCAGCCATTTCATCCACCATTGCCTGTCGCCAGCCTGGATGGGAAAGAGCTTCATGGGTGCTCTTTGGAAGAGAAACAGAGGATATAGCAGAAACAAAAGCAGAATAGGGTGAAGATAATCGATGATAACTCAAAAAATTGTAAATAGGATGAGGATTACGAGTAGAGCGAGTACCTTTCCGAACAGCAATGGGTAAGTCATTAGGAGAAGGCAGAGCCGGGGTAGGTGAAGCCGAAGGGATAGGAAGTGAGTCAGCAGGTGCCTCAGCAAAAGGGAGAGGAGCAACGACACGAGGGCGACGATGATAAACCTGAAGTGGCCGAGGAGGCATAGCATCAGGTGGGGAGACAATGGGAATAGGCAAGACTTCAGAAACAGGAAGAGACTCAGAAGTGGTGGAAAAGAATGGTGAGTCCTCAAAGAAGGTGACATCAGCGGAGATAAAGTATCGATGAGTCTCAAGGGAATAACAACGATAACCCTTCTGAAGTCTAGAGTATCCCAAGAAGAGACACTTCATGGCTTTGGCGGAAAGCTTGTCCTGTCCAGGAGTGAGAATATGAACAAAGCAAGTACAACCAAAGACACGAGGAGGAAGGAAATAAAGTGGTTGGTCAGGGAAGAGAAGGGAGTGAGGAATCTGATCATGTAAGACAGAGGAGGGCATACGATTAATCAAATAACAAGCGGTAAGAACAGCGTCCCCCCAAAAACGAAAAGGAACATTGCTATGGAGGAGGAGAGTACGAGCCGTCTCAACAAGATGTCGATTCTTGCGTTCAGCTACCCCATTTTGTTGAGGAGTATGAGCACAAGAAGACTGATGAAGAATCCCATGATGAGACATAAACGAAGTAAATGGGGCTGAAAAATATTCCCTGGCATTGTCACTGCGTAACACACGAATAGAAACATTGAACTGGGTTTGGATTTCAGCATAAAATTTCTGGAAAATAGAGAATAACTCAGCTCGATTTTTCATTAAAAATAACCAAGTACATCGAGAATAATCATCAATGAAAGTGACAAAATACTGAAATCCTAAAGTAGACGCAGTCCGACAAGGACCCCAAACATCAGTGTGGACAAGCTCAAAAGGAGACTTTGCCCGATTATTCAAACGCTTTGGAACGAGACACGAGTATGTTTCCCAAGCTGACATGACTCACACGGAAGCGACGATAAAGTGGAAAAACGAGGGACCATCTTCTGGAACTTGGAGAGACTAGGGTGGCCCAGACGATTGTGAATGAGGAGAGGAGCATCAGTGGAAATGCAAACTGCAGGAGATGAATCCGAGGTGAGGTGATAGAGGCCTTGAGACTCACGTCCTATGCCAATCGTCTTCCCCGTACTCCGGTCCTGCAAGGTCACAAATTTATCAGAAAAGGTAATAGAGCAATTAAGAGTACGAGTGATTTTGCTGATGGAAATAAGATTAAAAGGACATTCAGGAGTATAAAGGACAGAAGTGAGAGGTAGAGAAGGCAAAGGAAGGGCCAAACCAATACCTTTAGCCACAGTTTGAGAACCATTAGCTAAGGTAACATTAGGTAAAGCAGAGGTAGTAGTAATAGAGGAGAAAAGATCCTTATTACCAGATAAGTGATCAGAAGCTCCAGAATCTAGAATCCAGGGTCCAAGAGAAGATGTGTGGGTAAGGCAGGCAGAGGCATTACCAGGCTGGGCAACAGAGGCAACAGAAGCCTGAGATGCGGAAGAGCTCGGAGCTTGAGGCAGCGGAGAATCAGAGGACTGGGCCACATGGGCAGTGCGAGGAGGTCGTCCATGTAACTGATAGCAACGATCGCGAGTGTGGCCAAGTTTATTGCAATAGGTGCAATGAGGACGTTGACCTCTACCTCGGGTACCACTACGGCCTCCTCGAGAGTTAGTTTGAGAAACTAACACAGAAGAATCTGAAGTGCTATCAAATGGCAAAGTCTGAGTGGAGGAGATACGGAGGAGGCGAGCAAACACATCATCCAAGGACGGAACTGATGAACTACCAAGAATCTGATCGCGGACAGGCTCAAGATCCGGACGGAGGCCAATAAGAGTAAGAACCATGAAGAACTTGTCAAGCTGTGTTTGTTGAGCCCCAACATCAGGAGTAAGAGGCATCACAGTCAAGAACTCCTCCTTAAGAGAGGCAATCTGGCCAATATAAGTAGATAGATCCAAGTCCTGTTGGCTGAGATGGACAATTGCAGAAGCCACCTTATAAAGACGCTGGATATCATTCGTATATAATCCTTTGGCCTGAGTCCAAAATTTAAAACAAGTTTTGTAGGCCCGAAGATGAAGAAGAATCTTGGGATCAACCGATTGCCATAATACACTACATAACTGTGCATCTATCTTCCTCCACTGTACGCGGTCAACCTCAGGGATATCTGCCTCCTGTGTAATCAAGTGATCCTCATATCCTTGACCCATAAACCAAAGTTCAACAGACGCAGACCAGGAAAGATAATTGTCACTGCCAACCAATTTCTCCGAAGTAATCATAGGAGATCCAGATATAACAGCGGAAAAAATGGAATTTTTAGTAGTCATATCTACTTATCTGAAGAATGAAGTATGTTTGGATCGAAGAGAGCCCTAATACGGCTTCAGATTGCGGCGTGGCACCACCGAAAAAGGGAGACGGCCTCAGATCGCGGCGTGGTACCACCAGAAAGGTAGAAGAACACTTCCCAAGGCACGTGCAGGGATTGGAGTGGAGAAAAAGTAGTCGGAGCTTCGCCGGAAAGGCTGTTTGGAGGGCCGACGGAGACAAAAATCCCCAAAAGAGGTATGTGTAGGGCTCGGATGGGAGAACCAGGGAGGTAGGGAGGCTGGTCGGCGTCAGGCGAAGCTGGAGGAGGAGGTGCGTCGCCGGAAAAGGCCTCACGCGCCCTCACGCGCCGGCGCGTGAGATTCAGTCGCCGGCCGGAAATTTGCGCGTGGACGGCGCGTGGATGGGATTTTGGTGCCGGTGCCTTCACAAAAGTTGTAGATCTCCTCCAGGCGCTCCTTCTGGTATAGTCGGTGTCGGAAAAATACGTCGCCGGAAAAGTCGCCGGAAAAGCTCGCCGGAAAATTCGCCGGAAAAGTTCGCCGGCGGTGAGTAGTTTCTGTCGACGATCCGAATGACCGGAAAGTATTGGAAGATGGGGAAGGTGACCGGAATGAAACACGGTCACCGGAAGGTTTCCCGGAGTTGATGACACGGGAAACAAGAAAGAATTAGGTTTTCTTCCTTGGCTCTGATACCATGTTGAGAGAGAGAGAAAGAAGAAAAACCTTAATTCTCATTAATGTAATGATCTACTTACAATTGAGAAATATATATATATACAAGGCTAGGAGTCCTAACTACCATACATGTATCCTATATTAACAAGGAAAGGTTATATACTATAAATACATTATATTCAACAATCAATAATAAGTTTAGCATTTACAGTACACAGATTCTAGACATGGTGAAAAACTAAAAGCACACATGCTAAAAGACAAATAACAAGGGATATTTTGAAGCCAAAGCAATTTTTATGGTTTAGCGCCTGGAATGAATAGAGAAATTTTCTAACAAGAGAGTCAAGTGGTATCCATATGATGTGCACTTGGGGGTCCTTATCTTGAGCATTTTGGGTAACTTTTTTATGATCTTTTGGTAAATTTGGGACATTTGAGTTAGGGCTTTGTTTTTGGTATTTTCCATGAGATTGTGCTAACTTGTAGGCAACTACATACCATGTCAAGGTTACCTCAATGAGATTGTTACCTATATAAGATGCGTTAACATTGTGAGATTTGGTTTAACCCTGAGGTGGAAAACAATATTTGAATTGTGAGATGGACTCATGGCTATTGAGATTCCTTAAATTTTTATTTTTATTTTTTAATTTTCTTTCTTTTAATAGGAGGATTGTGAGATTATTTAATCTTCATTAAAATCCTATGAAGTTGTTATCATGTATGAAATCAAACCAAGCTGGTCTTCTTTTCTCTTTTCCTTTCTAAACATGTGTGAGAGATGGTATATTTTATGCGTGATCATTATTTGTACCAACCTATTGATATCCATTATTTTTCAAACTAGGTGATTTGGCTTGGCATTTTGAAATAGTCAAGAGGGACTTGCGTTAGTTTTATATGGAAGTTTAAGTGGACCATATTTTTCTTGTTGGCCAGGAATAAGAGATTTATATTAATAGGCACCTAGCAAAACAAGGAGAGTTCTACCTTTGGTACATAGGAAGTGTACAAAGTGGCGTTAAAGAAATAAAAACAACAAAACAAAAGTATAGACCCTAAATTATCCTAATCCCCCCCAAACAATCAATGAACTTCCTAAAGGGTCGATTAAGAGATGGTAGCAGTTCCTCGATCTCAGTCCAAGGAGCCAAGGTGAGGAGAAGGAAGATTAGTAGGCATGTGGGTATATCTGGACCATTCAAACATAATATCAAGGGGAGAGGTCTATAGACCCAAATTTGAAGGAAGTATAGGAATTAGGATGAATGAAGAAGATATAGATAAAACTTCAATTACTAAGCTAGAGTGGAGAATTCTTATTAATAGTGATAGCATTTGGCTTAGGGTTATGAGGGAAAAATATATTAAAAACTATCAAGATCCCTAAAAAGGAAGGGGATTCTATTGTTTGGGAGAAAGTTATTGAGCATAGAAAATAAATTGGAGCTAGGCTAAAAGGGTACATAAGAGATGGTAGGAAAGTCAGCTTCCAGATGGACTTCTAGGTTTATATGGCGCCTCTTGTTTATGGATAAAAATCATTTACATTATATTGCATCAATTGGGATGCTAAAATGAATGACTTTTTAATCAGGATTCCTAGGAGTGGAATCTCCAATCTATTCCCTCAATCCAACCCTCAAATATTTTAGCAGGTATTAGACCAATTCCTATCTCATCCTCTTCCACCTGTAATAGGATTTCTTGGGGATTCTTTCAAGATGGTAAGTTCACCCTTAAATAAAACAATATGGGCAATGAGAAATCCTTCGACGCACCTTAGCTCCAAAGTTATGTATTGGATTTGGAAGTTAAATCTTATATCGAAAAATAAAATTCTTCTTATGGTTGGTCATTTAAGAAATCCTCCCTACTTGTGAGTATCTAATATCTAGAAGAATCAAAATTACAAACATGTGTCATCTATGCAATCAAAGTACTGAAAACATTGACCCATATTTTTCGAAAATGCCCTTTTGTTCAAGGAATTTGGGATCACATCAATTTCAATCATCCTATGCCTGTATCATATGATAGCAAATTTTTATCTTAGCTTGAAATAGTGTACAAAAACGACAAAATTAATTATTAAATTTTCAATTGTCTTGTGGAAAAATTTTCATTATCATGTGGAATGTATAAGTTCATAGAAATCAAATAGCGTTTAAGAAGAATCATCCCAAACTATTTCTTGTTATTGAGAAAGCTACTTTAAACTTACAAAATCTTCAAGAATATATGAGTGACTCTTTTCTTCAAAATCAAGGGTGTAATGTTCTTTGAGTGGTTCAAAAATGGATTTGATGGATTCTTGCCATCAATGAAAGATTCAAACTAAATTTTGATGTATCAGGGATGAGGAATAAAACTGTTTCAAGATGGATGATTAGAGACTATAATGGAATTATCAAAATGATTGCAAGTAGGTGCCTAGGTAATGCATCAATAATTGTTGCAAAATGTATGACTTTAAGAGATGGCGTGCTAGCTTCTAAGAACAATGGTTCTTGAATCTAGAAATTGAAAGCAACTCAAAAATAGTAATAGATTGTTATAATAAAAAGAGTAGAATTCCTCTTTTTATATTAATGTAGGATATTTAGAAGTTAACTCAAAACCTAAATATTTACAATTGTGACCATATTTATAGAAAAACAAATAGAACAACAACTTGTTTAGCTACGAAAAGTATTTGTAATGTAGAATCTACAATTGGGAGGTCAAAATTTTCTAGAAATTTGAGTAGAATTTGTAGATATTCTATCTTGTTATTTCTTTCAACAGAGAAAAAAGGCGAGGGTGGAGGACTCTTTTGCAGCTTGCCCTAAGTGTGGAAACCAACCTGAACTGGATGTACTCAAGTCAACCATTTGGCTTTGGATTAGACTCCATGTCTGGACCAACTTGGAACCAACCTGATTATTTTTATTTTCTTTAAAAAATGATTTTAGAGATTTTTGTGTGTTTATGTGTGAGAGTGTATGCATGCATGTGTATTTTTTCCATTGTCCTTCATTAGGGCTGACACCTTAACATATAGGATCCAAACCATTGCCAGGCTTCTGTTGTCATTTATTCTGAGCTCTTATTTTGTCATTACTACAAAAGTTAAGGGAATAGCATAAAAATAATCTACTCATGTTGTTTGAATAGTTGATAAATTAGTATCTGCAAATCTATGGTGATATCATATTAAGCACTGATGAGGAAAAATGAAATAATTTCATTTTATAACTGTTTCTTTTGAGCAAATGATGTTTTCATTCCTGCTTGTGTCTCATTTTCTACATGTGCAGGAAAAAACTGATGAGGATGTACCAATGCCTACTTTCTTTCACTTCATTGCCTTACTTGCCTTCAAGATATTTGCTGCAGAGCAGGTATATGATTGTATATCCTTTATCATATACATTTCTGTTTATCTATGTTTTAAACGCAAAACATCTACTACTCCATGGATCTTTTTTCTTTTCTTTTCTTTGTTTCTCTTATAGAATTATGTGGACCTGAAAACATTGTCTAAGCATTACTTACATGCAGATATAAATTTCTAAATTTTTATGTAGGTAGATGTTGTTATATTGGAGGTTGGATTAGGAGGAAGGCTTGATGCAACAAATGTGGTATGTTTAATTGTTGTTTGAACAAGAAACTGAAAGATGTATATGATCTGAAACAATTTATCATTGATATATATATATATATATATATATGCCACCATTTTTCAGGTGCAGGAGCCTATTGTGTGTGGTATAACTTCCCTTGGGTATGACCACATGGAAATTCTTGGTTAGTACTTATCTCTTGAATGTGTCAGTGTAACTACTTGTCTTGATTTTAGTATGCTGTTTGTGATAATATAAATGTCAGTTTGGTATGCTATCTAAATAGTTCTTGTGAAATGCTGATATATGCCATAATGCTGGTTGTGATATGCAATATGATCTATTCAAATAGAAAAAAAGGGAACTACTTGTGATTTGTGAGATAACTTTGCATATCTATTTTCCAATACTACTTACTAATAATTGTTTAGTAAACTGTCATACGTATAAATTCACAATTCTTGTCTTTCTTTTCCCAATAATAATAAAGTTAAGAAGGCAATCACCTGTATAGTCTTGCTTTGGGGGTTCTGGGAGGGATAGATTGGTTATGGACCTGGCTTTCAGTATTTTTGCTTGAGAATTGAAATTATTTCACGCTTGACCATCCAAGAAGTTACCTTGGTCCAGAGCAAGACATGAAAACATGATTCATATGATGCTGGGTTACCTTAGACAATGAGGGCCGCCTTAGGTTGCTAGCTGTCTAAAAACTATGCTTATATCATTTAAGATATTATGTGATTTTCATTTCCTTTCAAGTTTAGGAATATACATGGTTATGTTTAAAAATGCGCATAGCCCTGTGTGTGTTTGTCTAAAAATGACATAATATCTCGGCTGTGATCTCTGTGTACATTCTTTCTCATTTTTCATCTTTTATGTGCAAGTTACTGAGAAATATGTGGAGTCTCAATTCTGAAAGGGTGGCTGAACTTGGAATAATTGCTCACATAATTGTTCTGTTTTGTGCTGGAATACTATTAACAGGACATACACTTGGAGAAATTGCAGGGGAGAAGGCCGGTATCTTCAAGGTGTTGTTTGGAACTACCTTTCCATTAAATACTTAATCTTGGTCAATAAGAAGTGCTTCTTACGTCCAATACAGTTCTGTCTCTTTAATTACTTTGTTTTATACTTGTCTTTTTTTTTTTCCTTCTCTTTTCCCTTTCATGTAGCGTGGAGTTCCTGCATTTACCGTGCCCCAACCTGAGGAAGCGATGTGTGTACTTGAAGCAAAAGCTTCTCAGTTAGATGTAAGTTATTTTCATTAATATTTCTGCTTTAAAATTAATGTATGGTTGACCTGAAAGCATAAAGATGGACTTATGCAACTTGATTAACAGAAGGCTGTGGTATCTTTTGATCATCTGATCTAACCATGCTGATTATAGGTACCTCTTCAAGTAATACCCCCAATGGACGCCAGCTTGCTCAATGGTCTAAAACTTGGGCTTGAAGGTGAGCACCAATATCTAAATGCTGGTCTTGCCATTGCACTGTGCTCTACTTGGCTTCAAAGAACCAGCCATCTTGAAATCAACTACCTGGAACAGACTGTAAGTTCTATCACATGGAAAATGTTCTTTCGGGAGCATGTTTTGTTATATTAAATGGGATTTGTTGTTTCTGTATGGAAATAGAGCTCTCTACCTGAGCAGTTTATTAAGGGGCTAACAACAGCCAGTTTACAAGGGCGGGCTCAGATTGTTCCTGATCGTTGTATCAATATTGAAAGCCCTGGAGATTTGGTTTTTTATTTGGATGGAGCTCACAGTCCTGAAAGCATGGAAATATGCGCAAGATGGTTTTCTCTTGCCATTAAAGAAGATGATCAGCAACCGACTTTGAATTATCAACCACAGGATGATGTTGGATCCTCACGTGAATTGGTGCAGAAGGATTATCATGGAACTTCCAGGAAGAACACCACACAGGTAAGCATAATTCTCAGTGCTCTTGGATCTGTTCTCTTTGTGGATTCATTGGAAATTAGTTGGGAAAGTAAAATTACAAAGCATATAGGCACACACCCACGCAAACACATACACAGTGGAAAAAACCCCTCAAAGATGGCTAGGTTTGCCTGAAGGCCCTACCAACTATTTGATAAGTGTGCATTAAGTGAAAAGGAGGAGATTGATAGATCTTACTCCAAAAAGTCCCTTAAAATTTTATTTTTGAAGAAAAACTATTCTTCATGACATAATTATGCTTCATTCACAAAGCACCCAGCCACATGGATGCATCCTTGGAAAATATGCTGGCAAGTGACATTTAGATGAGATGAAAGATATTCAAAACTCTTCAGATAGATGTAAGATTCCCAGCCCTTCTTCATTGAGAGCTTTTATGAATAGGAAGTGTTTATTAGTATCTACTTATCATTGAAAATTTTGGCTATTTGTGTTCTAATGCTTGTTTCTATTTTGCATGGTACTAAGATAGTATTGTTGAAAAATACGTGCAGATACTTTTGTTCAATTGTATGTCAGTGCGGGATCCTCATTTGCTTCTTCCACACTTGATGAATACATGTGCTAGTCATGGTAAGTATCAAAACAAGATCCATCTTTAGATTCATTCACTCAAAATCTGTTTGTAACAAGAGATGATTGTCAGATGCAGATGGAATAATATTAGAAATGGTTAAGTTACATGAAACTCCAAACTACTAAGGATGAAGCTATCTGATCTTAGGGTGTGTTTGGTACCTGAGAATAGGAACGAAAGTAGGAATGGAAACGGAGGTGAATCAGAATGCCATGTGGAAAAGAGGAATCAAAATCCCTATGAGAATGGATTTTAGTTTTCATGATAATGCTTTTTTATTCTTATTCTTATTTCTAATAAGTAATCCAAATATAATAATGAATGAGAAATTTCCCATTCCCATTCCCTATTCCCACATACCAAACACACTATTAGAGTTAATAGTTAAACCTCTGATGAGCAATAAGAAAGAGAGAATTTATCCAAATAAATAAATAAATAAACAAAAACCTTTGATGGTCATGGAATTTAAAATGTGAAATTGATGGTTCAGGCGTCCACTTCAAGCAGGCGCTCTTTGTGCCAAATATATCAGTATACAATAGGGTTGGATCTCATGCTTTCCCCCTGACCGATTTGCAAGTTGACCTGTCATGGCAGTTGACTCTTCAAAGACTATGGGAGAGCCTCATCCATGGTATGCATTCCTTCAATCTTATTGAGATCATAAAAAATTTCACTGTTTCTTTATCAATATGCTTGTATTCTAACTTCACCTGTTGCTACAGCAGTGAACCAAACTCCTTTTTACCGGTGGTTACACTTGGTATAGTTTAATTATTTCATAATTCTTTCATGGAAATTGGGATGTAATTTGAACTAATCAGTCATTATCTTGTTTCACTTGCTTGGTGGGTGTTTTGATAATTTCTTTCATTAATCAGGAGGTGTTATGAGGCAGCTTGTTTTCTTTGACTTGATCTGTATGTTTGATGAACTTTTGACTTAATAGGAGGGGATGTCAAGAACATAGAGACTCGTGAAGAAGGAAAAGATGATACAGAAAAAAGTGTGATAAGTTGTGAGAATAGCACTGTGTTTCCTTCTCTTCCATTAGCCATTAAATGGCTCAGGGACAGTGTTCGACAGAATCAATCTGTTCGCTTTCAGGTAATGCCAACCTTCTTTTGGAACAAAATTGATATATATGTATATCTCAGATTCATCATCCTGTTTGGGAAAAACTTTTTTATTTTTATTTTGCTCTTTTTAAACTTTGGTCTCCTGATTGTTCTCACTGAGCATGTGAAACTGAAGCTTATATTTGAAAGTCGAAAATCTTTGAGAAAGAAGAGAAATTAACATCAATTCAATCTTTTGATGACTTTTCATCATAGGGTTTATGTTGTGGGGTACTATGGTACAGTTTTGCCCTGCCTATTATGGGATGAAATTGTCTTACTAAATACTGTCAAGTCATTTAATCTTGATTGCTTGGGAAGCCCTTGAGACCAGTTCTCATAAAAATATAAGAGCTTAGCATATAAAAATCCCATTGATTTTTCTTACTTATCTTTAGTTAATATAGCATTTTCTATTTTCCTTGTAATTGATTCATCAGGTTCTTGTGACGGGTTCATTACATCTTGTGGGTGATGTGTTGAGATTAGTGAAGAAGTGAGGCATGGGATCTAATGCCGAAGACCCCTTTAGTCGCATGCGGTTCGCTCTGCAACGAGGTTCCGTATTTATTCCCGATTGCAAGGCTTCATGCAAACATTTAAAGCCCACTTACCCATCTACTCCAATCCAACCTGATACTACTTCACCAAACGCTCAAGAGAATGAAATGAGTTTTTGGATCATTTTTGGTACGGTAGCCTCCTTTACAATTGAGGCACAGCAGGAGTGGTCCCACTCCATGCTGTAACTAATCTTGGCATCTCCGGGATTTTAGACATTCCTTACATTTTGTTGAAGATTGTTGTCTTTTAACCACATACTCAGAAGTTTCACATCTCTTGTGCTCGATGCATTTTACATTTTGACTCTAGGCTTTTGGATTCTCATTTCTTGACTTTATTTTTTCCCAAATTAATATTGTATTGGGGATTTTGTTTCAAAAAAAGAATCATAATTCAAAAGAATTGAGGGACATTGGTTACCCTGAAATTGGAGAATCATACGAGGATTTACAGGTAACATGCTGTATAAGTAGACATAAAAAGACGCAAATCAAAACTCAATTTCATTAGCTGAAAAAACAATTTGAATTTCTATACACATTCACAAGCTTGAACATTTTCTGCTTCTTTTCTTCATTTTTTTTCCTCGTACTCATCTTCACCACAATTTGTAAAACCGGCATGTCTATCAAAAGGCCAGTAACGAGCTACAAATTGGGAAGACAAACAACAGCCAAGTCCTTAAAGAATAGAACATCATGATATTATATGATGTTAGCAAGAGCTCAAAGCAATTGGCGGAGCTGCTGGTTTTCTTTCCGGAGAGATTGAACTTCTTTCATCAGCTCCACTTGATTTTTCAAAATCGAGCTCATCACACTTGACATATCCGTCTGTGCAGTGAGACTCAGCGACATTAGTTTCAACAAAAGCAGCAGCAAAAGTTAATTAAAACCTGTGAAGGAAACCAGATCTGTACCTCCTGTATATGAAATTGTCTCAGAATTTCAATATGAAGGTTCTTCATATCCTCGTGTATGGACTTCTGAAATGAGCCAAGGGTCTCATCTAGGGTGCGTTGGAACAGCTGAAGCGTAAAGGAGTTTCCCTGCTGTGAATCTGTCTGGATTGGGGCTTTCTGAGGTTGTGACGTTCCTCCCTGCCACAGTAGCACAAATATATAAACCAGATTAATCTCATAAAAGATTATTAAAAACTAGCATAAAAGATGTCTGCAGTTCATCATCTATTACGGCATGGCTACCTTAAGTACTGAGTAACAGCACACAATCAACAATAGCCAAATGAATTTAGACCTGTGGATGATCTATGCTTTACTCAAGAGCATGATGGCAATGGCAACATTGATGATGAAAAATCAGGGATGATTTATCATGCTCGTACTTTTCTCTAGAAGCAAAGAACTGAATAGTAAGAAGCAAACAGAGAAACATTTATTGAACTCATCTGATATTTCATACGTTTATTGATGGAAGAATTCCTGGTTCCATGGCAGTGGATATGTCAGTCCTTGATAGCAAGCTATGTAAAAGTTCTTCCCGGGTTTCAGCTCCTGATTTCTTTGTTTTTGGTGAACCCGTTGAAAGTGATATCCCATCACTGAAGGAAGAAGTGGTGCCTATTCTCTCCGCATAAGTGGAAAACCTTCGAGGGAGGCTCAAAGATGTTGTTCCTGGCAATTCAAGGTTAGTCTGTCCGGTGACACCTTTTGTGCCTAGAGACATAGATATCGAACTAAAGGGAACATGTTCCGAAAATCCCAAAGAAGTTTCCTGACTGGAAGAGACATCTTTGGGGCGCAAATTTGCATAACCCAAATTTGAATTTGACAAGGAGCTCATACTCGTCTGACTTGTTGACACGGATAGATCTTGTAATCCAGAAAGCATGGACCCTGATGTCAGACCACTGGTTGTCAACATTCCGAAGCGGGATGGCAAATTGGCTGACTGGCGGTGATGAGCAAATTTATCAGACAATCTCTCACCGCCCCAAGCTTCTGGAGGAGTGATGGAGTCTTCTCCACTCTTGGAAGATGGAGCAGGAGTAGATCCCAGCAGTGAAAGGGAAGCTCGGGTGTCATCCTGCTCAAAGTGGGGTGAAATAAAACACTAGAGTAAACAAATCAAACTCGTTCACATAATTTCACCAAGGCCATCAAATTCAGCTATGCAAGAACTAAATTTTGCATCATTATGACATACTAGAAAGTTGCATAAGAGTCACTGTACACCATAACCTAATTTGCTATACATTAATTCAACATTTTCAGTTTACTGTACTGTTTTCTAGATGGGATGGTAACCCAGTGCCAGATCTGTATCATCACTCAGGTATTGAACTCAAAGAAGGTTGAACAGTTGATTTTCTAAATTAACACGTGGTACAAATGTACAGCATTATGCACCAAACAGCAAGTTGTGTTCTTTTCATTTGGTCTTTGGTCTGTGAGATTAAAGCCCTAGCGTCATATCCAAATATTTTAATTGTCCATTTCGTAGATTATGAACTGAAAGGACAAATGCTTGAACTATTGATTTTCCAAATTTCATTCAGAAGTGGTCAAAGGTGTAGCACAATATAATGAGGAAGATATATGTGTTATTCTCTTGAATTTGCTAAGAGATACTGACCAATATTATCGAGTAAAAATAAAGGGGCATAGTCACCTAGGCTAGATAATATTTCAGCCAGAAAAAAATAATAATAATAACAATAAAATAAAAACATATTCCATATAGAGTGATTATCCAGAGGAATTAAGGGTAAAGTAGTATCACACCTGCCTGGAAGTAGAACTGGATTTCCAATCAAATATTGGATGATCAGTGGCCCCATCATCTACAAAAGGGAATCTCCTACTGGACGAAGGAAACAATAGAGATGAAGGCTTCTTATCAACGGGCAGATGATCTTTCTTTGCCGCCTCATGATTGTCCCACAGCTTATCGAGTGAGGGAGTAATGGGCTGAATATCCACAAGTGGAGAAAATACCTCCATATCATCCTTGAAGTTATAACTAGAACGAGGAGCATGTAATCTTGCCAATGTTCCACCTGGCCGCAGATGGTTTTTTTGTGGCGTTTCCTCTTCTGTAGATAAATAAAGCGAGCTAGATACAGATCCACCACTGGCTGCTGTAAGAGAAGATGTTTCTGTAGAGGGACCTGAACGGCCAGGATTTCGAGAAGCAGGTATTGCTGTGGAAAGTGAAAGGCTTGATGATGTCACAGAAGGAAGTGGATCTGGCATAAGGATTGAATCCTCAACAGCACCTCCTAAAAGAGCAGTCTCAGGAGTGCAATTGCTTTCATTTATAATAACAGGCTTTGATCTTTGCCAGCATAAACTTGTAACAGCCTGATAAAAAGTATAAACATTATCCTTTAAGAATGGATACTCAGTATTAGCAAGATTAGGAAAATTTGGGTAGTTATTCAAATCTGTTAACTGAATGATAATATGTCATCAGTCAGAAAATTTATTAAAGGTGAACCTCTTAGATGGCACAGAGACAGATAGACATGAGTTAACAACCAATTAGATATATTCTGCATCAGAATGTCATTTGTTCCCAACAGCTTTAACCTAGTCTTTGTATAAATCAGATAATTACCTAGTACCTATATCCAATTAAATACTTTAGATCCACCTCCTAGCTGTTCGATTAGATTTCTCAGTGGAGTGTCATCTACTGATTCATGGGGCCCTCCACACTAGCCTTCCCTTTCCCTTGCCTCCCTCTCCTCTGTCATTGTCCTCAAAAACTCCATCATAATGATGCCAGGGCATAAAGATTGATGGCAGTGACTTATGTCAAAACATATAACTTTAATGTTCTTTGCTCTGAACACAAAAGAATGTGGAACAAAAATGAAAGAAATGGAAAGAAGATATAAAGCCACAACCAATACGCACAGCATTAGTAGGAAAAGCCAAATAAAATGGTATTGACTGTGAAATTATGGAGAGAACTTTTAATCTCATCCTAGTAGGAGATAAAGCACATACAAATTATGGTTGGTGCTGCCACTTTCCCTTGATATTGCTTTTATGTAACCAAAGAGCTAATATGACATCATTACACATGCTTACATGCAGTAGCATACAAGCAATATCAAATTATATAAGCAGGCAGATATTGCAAAAAATAAAAATAAAATGCCAATTTAGAATTTGGGGATCTCTAAATCGAAAGGAAAACATTAAGGTAAAAAGGTTCACCTCTGAACTACTGTAAGCACGAAGAACAGTAAAGGGCTGTGGTTTTCCTCGAACATCATAAAATACCACCCGACCATTACTTGTTCCAGCTGCCAGTATCAAACCATCATCTCTAAATGCTAATGAAGAGAAAGGTGCCTCATAAGGAATGCAAGATGAGGGTCTTCTGGAACCCGTATCAAAAGTGTATAACTTTTTATCCAGACCAACAGTAGCAATTATCTGTCATAGGGGAAAAGATTTGGAACAACAGAATGTTTGAATACTTTTATCAGAGATTCTATCGGTACAGAAGCTTCGCTATTAAATGGCATACAAAACATTCAGCATTCTTTGTATAAAGATCAAATAGACAAAAATAAGGTAATGAAGAGACCTTATCATTTGAAGGTGAGAAGCTAACACCAGCAGTTGGTGCAGAATGTTGCTTCAACCAAGAAACCTATTAAGTAGGAAAGTAATCAATTAAATACCTAAAACATTATGCATAACCAAACAACAGAAACATAAGAATTTAAAGAACAAATCAAAATTCAAATTTGATCATGTTAAATAAAGGTGGAGAAACAAAAGGTAAGTGATACAGTAATACCAATTCCATCAACACATCTAGATTGAATAAGGCACCATCTGGTAAAGAAGAAAGTATATCCAATAAGGTGTATTTGGTTTGAAAAGAAATTCCATGAAGGAACACAATTTCTTTTCCCGGATGCTGCTTTCCAGAATATAAGGTGCATATACACCTCCAATCCCCATTCATCAAAATCATGTGTTCTAAAATAGCACAGCAACACAAACACAAGCAACAGGACCGTCCCAAAACAAGATCAGGATCTATTTTTCCAAGTATTTGAGTAGTTTAAATGTTTTATAAAGTTAACTAAACATGGAATTTTTTTGGTAGGCATTGAACTTAGTTTCAGCAAAGGAAAAAACAATTTTGATCATATCAGGTTTTCATGTCCATATACATGCTTTTGCATTATTTATAACAGAAATGCACAAACCTTTGGGCTGCGACCAGTTGTATCCCACATATGTATGGACCCATCATCTCCAGCAGTCACCAAAAGGTGTCTGCTAATCCGGGAATAGTCAAGCACTCTCGATACCTGATCATAATTATCCATCCAATAATTAGCATTTAGATGGAAGAGACTCTACCAACCAAATATCAGAAAAGCAGCCCCCAGCTGCACAAACTACATAACCTGCTCATTAGGGTCCTTGAGTTCAGCAGCCCTGGCACCAGAGGCAAGGTTGTGTAAAATAAGATCCCCATTTAAACTGATGGAAGCCAAGTGTTCATCTTTGCAATTGTACATTGCACCCGTAATTGTATCAGTATGACCCCTTAACCATTTAATGCAGCGTTTCCTCTGTAAATCCCATATTCTTACAACTTGACCACTTCCTCCAGAGCATATGTACCTAGATCCCTTGTTGCTAAAGCTGATAGCCAATATAGACTCCTGTAAATAAAAATAAAAGAAATCCAACCAAAACACAATGAACCATGTCATTCTCTTGATCGTGTACAAAAGAAGTAATCACATAAAAAATTGACAACTTGACACAGATTTGTAGAATTGCGGCATGTTTGGAAGTCCCGTGATATCTATTGATTCCCTCATGCTGAAATTGGTCATTGCAGAAAACAACAGCAATCTCACTGAGTTTTGGTAATATTTGAAACATTATCATTTCAAGAGAACATAGCTTGATCCTATAAACCATCAATTTCCTGCTGGCATCTCCATTTTCTTTAGTATATTCAATTGGGCTAACGAATGTTTACCTTCACATGCCAACTCAAAACACAGAGTGTCCATCCAGTTTCCTAAGGGTGTCCAGATGTGACCTCAAAATGCATGCACATCTAAGCCTGGCAACACATTCTGGATTCTGGCATCTAAATAAATATCTACAGTATCTACCGCATTTTTAGGAACTTGATTATGCCGCCCTGGATGCTGCTCTCAATCCCCACCCCAGAATGACAGATTGAGACGGTATTTTTCTCTCCAATCTTTACCATTGTAAGTAGGGAGCATAAGGACCAAAGAACTTCCTCTCGAAACACGCAAAACTGTGAGCACTCACAAGGACAAAACCATGACAAATCTAGACATCAAACAACTAAATAAGAGGAGCATTCACCTCAATGTTGTCACCACTATCAGTCCCAGAAACTGGAATGGTCCCCATGCTCTGTCCATTTTTCCGCCACAGAGAGATCTTCCTATCATCTCCAGCACTCGCCACAACCAAATCTGCAAAAAAATCACTTCCCCGATTGGATTTTGAGAGAGTCGAGAAATGCAGATATAAAAAATCCGTTTGGTTGATGGGAAAACGCAAAACTCAATGCATCTAAATCCAGATTGGTAGAGTAGAATTTTTTTTGTCTTGTCCATATTCAAAAACCCGATCCCTTTTTTTCCTGCATTTTCCGGGCAACCAAACAGAAGAGCTGAAGAAGAAAGAAAATAAAGAGTTAGTGACTAACTAGTGTGATTCCACTTCACAGAGTTGACTTGGTGACCGGGAGAAGGCGAGTAGCTCAAGGCGCAAGGATCGCCAGGCTCGACAGAGACGTCAAAGAGCTTAACGGTGTCACCTCCGCTGGCGGCCAAGAGCGCCGTTGACGGATCTGCGAAGTTCATCATGGGCACCTTCGGGTGAGAAATTCTGGAAAGAAGACCTGATTCAAAATTGAGTCATGGAGCGACAAGAAAGAAGTGTATGTTTCTGGAGAAAATTTGGGAAAATTAGGTAAAGGCCGGGGGGAGAGAGAGACTGTGGGAGTGTGGAGCCACAAAATTCAAAAGAGAAAGGGTAGGAAGTGGGGGAGTTTATATAGCTACCGTGAATCCTCCCAATAGAGCCACGCTTGTCGATACCCCTACCCGTTACGTTGCTTGGAAATACCGTTTCCACCCTTCTATACCATACTCGGGGATGATCAAGCTTTTCCTGAAAGTTAAAAGGGTTTGGTTGGATGGATTAAAAGGATTTTTAAAATTTTTTTTTTTTCTTGAAAAATGTTATTTTTAAAATATATTATTAAAAATATAAATACAAAAATACGAGACTTTTACCGTTTCTTTTATTTTTCTCTTAACCACGTGAGTTTTACTTTCATAGAAAAACAAATTGACTTTGTCAGATTTTCAGGATCAACATGATAATTAATAAAACCAAACAGAGGAAGCTTTGTTTAAAATTCTGCTACTTCCCAGAAGAGATAGAGGTAGAAGCTTGCCAAAAAGAGATTCAATTGCCTTGAATATGTGTCCAAGGAGACCAATTTCTTTCAACTTAAAATGAATAGTGCACCAGCAGAATTAGAAATAATCTTAATCCACTCTCCAGAATTGTGGCTGCCCGTCACCATAACACTAGAGTTTTAAAATACAACAAACACTCCACCAGTTGTGATTTCCATTACCTCTTGAACATCAGAATACGTGATCCAATCAATACAAACAGCTTCATCACTGGAAGAAGACCCACCATGCACAACAACAGGCTTCTTCAGGGTCTGAACGATGCCATTTCTGGCACCACAGAAAAGAACTGAACTTACTATTGAGTTTCCAGACCAAATATATGTACAAAGGCACTGCAATTTTGGTAGTACAGGAAAAGGTAAAAGAGGATGAGAAAACTTCTGGCCTATGCTACTCCACACAGCATCCGTCCCCATAACTGATATGTTGAGTTCCTTTCCAATCACCCGGTGGATGGATCATAATTTATAGAATGAAGCATGGTGCTTGCATCTCCTGAAGTTAGAATAAAGTTCTGAAGCTGGTATCTACCACTTTCATTTCAGCCATTTTGTGAAAGATTTCTACAAGAAAGAAAAAGACGAGGGCAGAGCTGTTGAATTCCTAGAGAAAATATGACAAGTTAAATAACTACTCAAATACACATAGAATGAGGAATATCAACAGATATATCAGACACCTGTGATGCACATCCATATTGCTTTAGATATCATCCCACTATGTTTTTCTCATGAGTTCTCTCCAGTTGAAAATGAGAGATGACGTTAAGGAATCTTACCACCAATCAGGATTTGAAGGAAAGACCTCCACGGTTTTACTGTTACGAGGAAAAAGGAATCTGCAACTTTCTTAATTGCAAACCCTAATTCTCAAACAGAAATAAGAACATACACACATAAACATGCATGTGTGGTTTTGCGTGTTTGTGGGAGGAATCTAAAATGGACAGCGCCCCATGATTTTGAAGGGGCTTCATCACTTCATTGTAAATGATGGGCTTGTTAAGAACATAGCCCTTAACCAAAATTCAAGTTTGGTTTTTCTTTAACCAGAGAAAATATATGAAGAACTGAGCCCAAGATGCTTGTGAAGAAGCATGTAGGGTTAGCCTGGTTACGACATTTTTTCCCTTCTGCAGAAAATTCTGCAAAAATCTAACACCAAGCATCATAATTATAACACAGTTCACATCCTACATATAAACGGCATCTTAACTTGCCTGGTGAACATGTGGCTCACTAATAAGGTATTTTGGTAATAATTTGTCAATGCTGCATATCAATATAAAACTCGAAAAATAGCCAAAAAAAAATTATTTGAGATATTTTGTTCATTCTGAAGAAAATTTGTCTCCTTAAAAAATTCTAGCAAGAGAAAGCATCAGTTACCTACACAGGAAAATGGGGAATATTTTTTCTTCATTATGTTATACCCGATTTACATTGTGGGCCCATGTCCTAATTGCTTAGACTTTTAGGAAAATTGGTAGTCTAATACATGAATTTCAAAGAGAAAAGTTCACTGATTAGAAGTTTTACATTCTATCACTAAAAGCTCACTAAGAAATCATTCTAATTAAAAAGATTAATCCTTAAGGAATAAGCTCCACACATTTGCAAAGGAAATCCCAAGTTTTTAAAAAATGAGACAGCCTATCTCAATTGAAGCATTAGAAATCCAAAATAAGACAAAAGAAAAATCCTCATTGCAACTTCTAGAAGGGAACGAAGTTCTTGCAGAAGCAATCCTAAATCAAATGCAGTCTTAGGTGGTGTTTGTTTTTTTGACTTTTTGCTGAAAGCAATTTAGTTTTAGAATTTAGGTCGTTTGTTTTTCTACTTTTTCATGACTTATTATAAACTTTTTACTAAATAGAAAAAGCCAAAATATGTAGCTTTTTCTAAATAGAAAAAAATAACATATTGGTTTTTTTTATTTTTTAATACTTAATAGAAATAAAATACTATAAAAACAAACAACCTAATATTTAACACTATTAAGCATTAAGGTTCTATTTAAAATTAAGTAAAAAAAACAAACACCACCTTAGTCATTCGGTAACAAACCATCAAGTCAAAGAAAATTGTTTCCAGGAAAACTACTGTACAAACATAACCGAAAGAGTAAGAAATAGGGTTTGAAATTCAAATGCTATTAAATCCATATGTTCCAGGAAGCAACTTGTTCTCCTCCTACATATTAAATTAAAGTCCATATTGCAATATTTATAAAGTAGAGGTAGTCGCATACACGAAACCCATGCCAGCTAAACCATAAATAATTTCAAAAAATGTTGTAGAGAGCGTGTCCAGGATTTTTGAGAAGAAGAAGTTTTGACAAGATAGCGTGAAGGCGATCAAGAAGTTGTTAGACACGTTTGAATTGTCATTGAGGGAGAAATTTGGATTGTAATCTCTCTTTTAAGTCATTTTACTTCATTACTCCTGTTCTGCACCTCTTTGTAAATTAAATTATGAGAGAGACCTACAAAATATTCACTTTAGAATAAAATGGGCATCTAAACTAAGGAAGAAGCTAGTGAATCATGAGGTACCTTAAGAAAAAGGAAGTAATTTTTTTTAATAGGCAAAGATAAATTTATAAGGAGACAGCTAAAAAAAAGGGGCACAATCCAGGAACATAAGAAGTATATAAAGGGTGCAGGAAAGCCGAAAAGAAAAGAACAAACCAGCCCCTCCTATTAACAAAAGCTCAACCAGTCAATGAAATTTAACATAGACAAAGATCCTCCATCAACGGACTTTCTAGACCAGAGGAGAAAGGCACATATGAAGGAGTTTTGTAAGTGCTTAAACCGTTCGTTTCACATCTTCAAAAACTCTTTGATTTTATCCTGTCAAACAGCCCAAAACTAACACAGGCACAGACCACAACACCTTCCTCCACTTTTTGCTTACAGAATTCCCATCCTGTCTCCATAGGGTCTTTGCTATAGAAAAAGATTCACCCATGTAGTACCAAGAAGAGAGAGAATAAAATCCCACAGGCCCATTGAGAAAAAGTAAGTCATCCAACTCTCTTGTCTGATTCAAACAATCTTGCTTTAAAATGAAGAAATGAATAATTAGTGCATTTTATACAATCTCAAAAAAACGAAGAATCAACAAAGAATACTACTATGAAGCCAAGCACATGAGAGTACACCAGTAAAAAGGTTGTCACTAATCACAAGTATGTGTTTTAAAATTGCTATTTATAAGAAATCAAACTCCAATATGGTACTTCTACCATGGTATGTCTTGAAGGAACTAATGACCGTAAATTTGGATTCTCATTTCAGGTATTTAAATATATACAATGACAAACACGAAGCCCAAAATTAACCAACTGGAACAAGTAACCACCAAACAACATCAATACTATGAACATGCACAAGAGGTACACAACTACTACCACTACAACGATAACATGAACACCAAAAGAGGGACCAAATCAATTCATACTGAGCATGACCTTCATAAAATTAGGAGTACTGAAATTGCAGCCATCACATTTTTGTAAACATCACCAATAAAATAAGGAACTAAAACAATTACATTGAGCAAACCTTGGTAAATCTAGGGAGGATTTGTATAGCAGCCATCACATTTTTGTGGACATCAAAACCTTAGGTTTCTTCTCTGCTGGCTTAAGAATTTGGAAAGAGCACATCAAGTCTTCATCTACAATCATCATTGCACCAGCATTATCAAATTCACCACAGTAGTTGGGAGCTGAGAATACGGTAACAAGTTGCCTATCGGCAAAGAATTCATATCCATCCTCCACAACCTAGACCAAAAGAAGAATTTCAGTTTTCAGCATGAGTAAAATAGAACAAGAGAAAACTAAAAATGCCAATAACCTGATGGGCACGACAAACAAGGTCTAAATCATGTTTTGTCAAGAATTCTGACACTTTATCAGGCCCAAAGGTAAATGAGACACCTCTGTCATTCATCCCCCATCCTTTAACATCTCTACCTGGATCTGACCAGAGTAGATCACAAAGCAAACCACTGTCAGGAATAGCAGTTGGACGTGTTAAATTTCTGATTTGATCCAAGTTTGCCAGATCAGGGGATAGGCCACCATGCATGCACAATATTTTATCATCTATAAGAGCTGCCACTGGAAGGCAGTTAAAACAATCAGTAAAAACCTTCCAAAGTCTCACGTTAAACCGGCGCTTACATTCATCATAAAATCCATATATCCGATTAATAGAAGCACATTCATGATTTCCTCTTAAAAGAAAGAAGTTCTCTGGATATTTAATCTTAAAGGCGAGCAAAAGGCATATTGTTTCCAAGCTTTGCTTGCCACGATCCACATAGTCCCCTAAAAATAGATAATTGGTGTGAGGAGGAAACCCCCCGTATTCAAAAAGCCTTAACAAGTCACTGTATTGCCCATGAATATCACCTGAAACCACCAAGGGCAAATTTACAAGATCAGAAAAATCAATCCAGATAATTATCACAAGAAACTCAAAAAATATATATGACAAATTTCCATCCTACATGCTGCAGAGAGAATGCCAGGCACTAATTATTATTATAAATTTTAAAAAACCAGTTGATTTAGGAGCCGCCACATTGCTTAATGAGGTCAAGCAGGCTCACTACTTAGCTTTGAATCCCAGCTTTTAATTCATCTTTTTGTTTATTTTTGTTCACTTTTCTTATATACATGCATTTTTATTTTTATTTTATAAACGAAGAACCTTCTATGGCCAAGCCCTTAGGACTCTTCATGAGGACTCAAACCTCGGGGTGCTGACCGTCCCACAACAACTAGCACTAAGTAAATTCAAGTATCATCAGTGGCAGAATTCAAACCCATGACCATGTGTCACTTACTAAGATCACACTTTCTAGTGTTCGCCCTGACCAACTGGACTACCCTAGTAGGTTTTCTTATATACATACATACATATATATGTAAGTATGTATACATGTTACCTTCTATAGATTATCTTTTGGCCTTCTGGATCCTAAATGTTTTAAATGGTCATGCGACAACCGACGGTAGCCTTTTTAGTAGGGAGAAAGTCTAGGATAGTAAGGTTTTTAGATCAATCAAAGGGCAAGATTGTATGGTTTCTGCAACCCTAACATCATCTTTAAGAGTACATCAATATCAATTTTTTCATCCCATTATAAAAAAAATAAAAATGAATCAGATTATAGAGTTGGTCTTGGGTCTAAGTAAACCCTAAAACTCATCCTTTTGATTCCTAACTTCAATTGCATCTCGACTTCTCACTTACACATACTGTAGCAATAGGACAGCAGACCAAGATTCATTTCGCTGCATCAAATTGGTTAAAAAGTTGCAACCCCAATCCATAGAATGGAGGTGGTGGAGTGATGGTGCAAGACAAAAATAAGGCCAGCCAACAGAGATATTTGAGGTGGGATATATGAATAAAGATTTCTCATGGGTTGTGCAAGCACTTAAAATGATAAGAACGAACAGAGGTCCTTATGGAGATTTCAGAAACCAACTGCATGCCCTAGGACATTCAGAAAAATATTCTTTAAGATGAATGGTTTAAAGGAGAGGAATGTCCTTTCATGATGCTAGAGATGAGATAACAAAATAAACATGGACTAATACAGTGATCATGCAGGCATTCCATTTGCATAAGGGAGGAATCAAAATTGAAATTGCCCTGTTTTTCTTTCTTTTTTTTGGCAAAGATGCATGCTGAAGATTATTTGGATTTGGAACAAACCTTAGGTATTTCCATGGTTGGAGAAAGAAAAGTCTTTCTTAAAGCTTAAATTAAAGGATGTTGCACTTCAATGGTGGAAGTTACATAATGTGCTTGACTAGGGTAGTTGAGAAAAATTAGCACATGGGAATATATAAATACAAAGATGTGCAAGTAATTTCTATGGGCAGGTTAAGCAATGGGGTTTAACTACAACTTCTACTAATTAAAGCAAAGAGGTATGTCAATTGCAGAGTACACCTCAAGTTTGAGAATGTTGGTTTATACAAGAGGAATAAACAAACAACATCATGTTACCAAGCAAACTTGAATTCCATTAGAGAGGAACAGTGGTGGTTCAATTTTTCAGTCTAGAAAATGCAATGCCACGGAAAAGAGGGCAATAACGTGCAATGCCGCGGAAAAGAGGGCAATAACGTTATGTCAGCAACAAGACCTATGTTTGGACATCTTCATGGTGAACCACAAAGCTATAGAAGTGCTTTTAAGGTGCTCAGAGTGATCAAACAACCAAACAAAATGTATAGGGAACAGATACCTTCTATACTAACCCATCAGATAGGTGATACAGTGATAGCAGTGCAGGTGTTTAAAGGGGGAGGAAATAGCAAGATCGGAGGCCAAAAACATTAAACATAAAATGTGTTGGCTCAATCTTCCTACATTGTTAGCAAGACATCATGACATAGATTTCCAGAAACATTTTCTTGTTTCTTTATTATGTATCGTCATTTTCTAATTATTTCACCAAAAGAAAGAAAACAAAAAATCAAACTCCCAATAAAAGGTATCGTAATCTATAAATTGCAACTCATCATATGCTCCTGACAGCACAGATTCTCTTGTAACAGCCGCAATCTCCCCCGAACCCCCTTGTCTTCTTCTTTACAGAAACGATCCTCTACTTTTTTTAATTAGTTCTTCCATAAATCTAATCGCTATACCCCAAAACACACACAATAACTTTGCACGAAAAATCCGAACATCGGAAACCTAATCGAAACTCACAAACATTGAAACCACACCCACCAAAAAGAAAAAGGGAAAAAAGAATCGAATCGAAAACATACCACAAATCTTGATAGGGGCTTCGAGTTCGAGAAGATTGGATTGCTGAAGAAAAATTTCCCTGGATGCAACGCAGAGTTGCTTGATCTCGTTCTCAGAGAGCTGAACCTGCTTGCCGGGCCTGGCCGATCGGACTTCCAAGAGCCGTCGGATTATATCGTCGAGAACGACATCATCCATCCCATGTGATGCCATTCAACGGCTGTGATTCAAATCACAGCGAAAGAGAGAATGAAGGAGGAAGGAGACCGCAGCAACTTTCTTCTACGGAGCAGAGGAGCCTGCCTCTATGGCTCTATGGCTATATCATCCCTTTGGGTCTCCCAAAACGGCGCCGTTTTGATGAGTGTGTTGCGGTGACTGGTATGGATTATGGAACTCTCTTTTGGCCTGTCGTACAGGTACAGGGTTTCTTCCCTGATCTGTCGCTTTCTAGTTCAAACTCAAACCATTATGGTCGTAGGCCTTTATAAATAAATATTTATTTATACATATACATATTTACAAATGTAAATATCTTATAAAATAAGGCTCTAATATTCAAATATAATAATAAAGAACGCCTTTGAGATAATTTTTTTTTTTCTTTAGATGCTTTGAAGAATAAGGTGAATTTTTTTTTTCTTTTTTTGGTAATATTTAAAGTTTTTTATCGTGAAAATATATTAAATGATTAAATGAAGATGTGGATTAAAAATAAGTTAATTATTATTATTTATTATTTAAAATTATTTTTAACTTTAAATTATACTATTAAATTATTTTAACAAACATATTTAATTTACTTAATAACTTAAATTAAGTTATTAAATCATTTTAAATTATTAAATTGATTTAAAAAATAACACAGTTTTTCTTTTCATTTTTTTAACAATTTTACTTTTATCTTTTAAATCAAAATTTGAAATGTGAAATATCCTTTTTATCCTCTCATTCTTTATTACTCCTGCTCACTCTTTTCGTCTACCTCACCCCGATTTCTTTGTATCTTCCTCATCTCATCTAGGGATGGTAATAGGACGGGTCTTTTCCCCACCCCACCCCTAATGGGACGGGGTTTAATTTTAATAAACGGATTTGAGAATTTTTTTTAAACTTGGGGCGGGTTCGGGTATTACCCCGCCCCACCCCGATTATATATAAAATTTAATTTTAATTTATAATTTAAAATTAATTTAATTTAATTTTCATTTTATTATTTTTAATATATAGATAATAATAAAATATTTTTAATAAAATAAGTTATAAAAAAATAATAATTCAATCATTTATAAAATATATTTATTTTAACATAATTACAAATTTTTAAAGTAATTTTTATAAAAAAATTAAAATTAAAAAAAATTAAACGAACTTCCGTCCTGCTCTGTTTAATTTTTTAAATGGGACAGGGATGTGAATTGTTTTAAATAAACGGGACGGGTTGGGATGGGAGTGGCCCGTCCGGAACCCGCCTTGTTGTCATCCCTACTCATCCTCCTCTATTTAAAATTTAAAAAATAGTAAAAATAATATATATTTAAAAAATAATAATAATAAGGGGAGTAGCATAGCCGCCAGACATGACTACTCTCACTTGCAATAATAGCCATAGCCATCAGCCATGACTACTCCCATTTTGATATTAAAAATAGAATAAAAATGAATTTTTTTCCAATTTCTATTTAAAAATATTTTTAATTATCCAATATGTAACCAATTTTACACAGAAATATTAAATTAAATTAAATATTAGCAACTTTTTATCCAATTTGATAAAGATGGGTGCACGATCTTTTCCCTATTTTTATACAATTTAATTTTTAAAATTTATATTCTCTATAAAATCTAAATAAAAGTAAACAAAAAATACCACAATAAATTCCTAAAATGAAAGAATAAATTTTAAATACTAACTAAAAAAACCTAAAAATAAAATCAAATGGAAATTTTAAATTAATAGAATTTGGAAAATCACCTTTAAAATTAAAATGATATCCTAAATAAATTATTTTATTTTATTTCAATCATGTTTTTATATATATATCTTTTGTGGTATGGTACCTAATAATTATAGTTTAGTACCAGAAATTAGCAATAAAAATATTTAATATGGTAGATAATAAATAATCGGAAAGTGGGTTTGATTCATTAATATCAAAATATACGAAAAAGAATCTTAATTTTTTAAATTAATATTATTTTCATCTATTTCAATGTAATTTAGAATACATATACCTTTTAACGAATCATATAATTATTTCCTAAAATACATGTTATCAATATCAATTAACAACTTGATCCTCTATGTAAATATTCCTCCCCGGTCATTATTTTAACTCCATTTTTCTTACTAACCATGGAAAAATGTCACCATAGAAAAGGTGCAAACCTAAAACAAGAACTAGAAACAACTTGCACAAATTGTTAGAGTGACATTGAGCTATCAGGGTTATAAGCAAAGGGAAATGTTACAAAGCATACTAAGATTCGGATTTTTGCTTTTCTTTTTGGATTTTCTTAGCTACCCATAATTACTTCAAGAATTTTAGATGAAACAAATTTTAAAATAACAACATATTAGTTTCTATCTATATCTATATCTCTATCTCCTAAATTGAAGGTGGAACTTATGGAGGAAAAAAAAAATCCCAACTTTTCCTATGTGTGTTTGTTTTTAGCGAAAAAAATATCTAAAATAATAATAAGAATAAAAACATATTTAAAACAAAGGGAAATATTTACATAGAAGAGTATAGTTATCGTTGATGACACGACAAATAAAATGGGCATTTAAAAAAATAATTACATGACTCATTAAAAAGTGTATGTACTTCAAATTACTTTTAAATAAATAAAGATAATACTATTTAAAAATTTTTGGATTCTTTTTTCATATATTTTAATATTAGTGAATCAAAATTTAATTTTCCCTAAATAATATTATATTTTGTATTAAATTATAGTATTTATATTAAATACAATAAATTATTTCATATTTATCAAATATTTTATTAAATTTTAATATTACCTTAAATATTTTATTTAACTCTAATTTAATTACGAATTCTCCAATATCACAATTAATGAATAATTTAAATCATTCTTCTCTTTAAATTTTGATTTTTCTTTTTTTTTTTCAAAATCCTTTTCAAGCCAAATATTAAACCTCCTAAAAAATGACAAAGAAATTTTTTGGACTCAATCATTAGAAGATTATCTTAATTCTTATTGAAAAATAATTAAAAAATAAAACAACAAATACAAAAATGAGTAATAATCTTGATTTAATTTAACATTTTGTTCGATCGGGTCTGATTGTAGTGATCCAGAATGGTACAATTAATTCATAAACAACCAATAATCGTATCGTAAAAATTGGATAAATTCGGTTTATGGTCACTGGCCCTTCTAAAAAGATCTACTAAATTCATCAAGTTGTTCTAGTTTTTTAATATTTTACCTATCATGAGAAGTCAAAACTAAATGAATCTATACTTTATCTCATTCCTTTTGAGAAGTGAGATGTGATCTCACAACCCTCATGAGTCATTCTTACACTTTACTACCAAAAAAATTCAAACAATTGTGAACCGATATAAGTGGAGCCACTAAGTTCATTTTACACTTTATTCAAACGAAAGAATCAATTTGTGTGCTTTGTAGTCTGTAAGCTGCCCCAGCCACTTTCCATTTAGGCTCTCACTCTCTGACACATACGTTTTCCTGTTGATGAGCGTAACGTAGAGAGTTTCCAGGGCGGCATCTTTATTCCATTCATCTCTTTCCCAATAAGGCATGGGATTCCAATTCGTCGGATCTCCCCACCAAATCATATTAACAAACAAAATTGGCATTCCCACTTCCACTTTATAATAAAAAAATATTATATTGATTTTTGTTTTTTTCTTTTTAACTATTTTGGCAAAATATGGTGAGGGTGAATCTTAAAGATGAACTATATCTAGATGGAGTGAATTTGATGTTTTTATACAAATTCGAAAAGTTGCCCGACACATTATCTTTCTTTAGATTTTTTTACGTTTTATATTCTTATCTTCTAACGAGTCTTTAACAATAAAATAATTTTTAGATGCGACAAATCATATATAAATGTTTCAACACTCCTCGATACATATTCAAAAAAACAATTTCCTCTTTAACATATTTTTTATTACTACTTTGTATCTTTATCAAATTGAATAAAAAATTATTTAAGATATTTATAAGAAAATCACATATATTTGAGTTTAGTTTTTTATCCATTCAACATATATGCTCAAGTCACAAACAATATCAATAATTAGATCTAACTAAAAGAGTATAACGAGTCGGAGACAATGATATCAAGTTTTTACATGAAAAATCTTTTAAAATATTTAAATAAAAAAACATAGTCTTATAGGTAATGATATCGAGTTTTTACATGAAAAATCTTTTAAAATATCGATAAATAAAAAAAAACACAGGCTTATAAGTGGTCCAAAACGTCCATTACGAAGAACGAAAACTGAACACAAGATTTCACATAACTTAAAGTCTACTTATCCTTTACGAACCACTTGACTAACAAATTTTCTCTTCCAATTTACCTTCTTCTTTTGGAACACGTTTGGAGTCCACATTAAATTCGATTTTAGCATTTTCTTGAATCCTCATGAGAAGAAAATGGGTTTTTACTCAAATTCAAACAAATGAGAAAATGACATATGAATGTAATAGAATAATTAACCCATTTTTAAGAAAATTCAATGGAAAAACGATTTGGAAATCAAGGAGAAAAATAATTTTCCTGGAGACCAAACACTCTTGAATTGGATTGAAGAAAAAAAGTTTAAGAGAATGAAAAATTGTTGTTGGTGTATCTCTTGCCCTAAATTTGAAGTATTTTGGTTTAAAATGAAGGGAACCCTTGATCTAGTGGCTCAAAAAAGATCCAACAAAAAAATTAAATTGATCTTGCCCTAATTTGGATCGTTCCTGAAACAAAATGCATAAACATATTGTTAAAAAACTGCTATTCTAGCCTCCTCAACTCTCTCAAAATAAATAATTCAAGAAAGACAATAATTTGAAAAACTTAGCTGATTCAATTTAATCCACCTACAACCTCTGCATTGGACTATAAGCAATTTCCACATCTTGATATTTATTATACAAATACTTCAAGAAAAGATTAGGAAAACCTAAATTAGGACACACTTAGAAATTTTTGGCTAAAATTGCTAATCAAATTAAACACTCAAATGTCTTAATTTGAGTTTTCTTTAATTTGTTAGTTAAAATTAAGGTAGTATTTTTTGTTTGTTTTAAATTTAAATAAAACTTAATTTATAGGTCAAAATAGTACTTATTATTATTATTTTGCTTTTTTAACTTATCACTTTTTCTAATATAAATTTAAAGTAAAAAAAAAACACTTTTAGATTTAAAGCAACTTGCTTTAAAATTTAAGTGATGGATACCTTAATATTTTTTTTTTTAACAATTTAATTTGAAAAAGTTGAGCAGTGTGCAAGATTCTGGAAAGAGAATATGAGGGGAAAAAAAATTAATGGTTGGAAAAAAAAACTATTTTATATTCAAGCAAAATAGTTAATTTTAAGCTACTATTGTTTGTAAATTAATTTTAACTTTTAATTAAATTATTGAATTATTTTATCAAATATATTTAATATGCTTAAATATTTTAAATTGAGTTATTAAATCAACTATGCTATGTAACACTTTATTCTCAATTTTATTAAAATTGTTGATCTAAAATTTATTTTAATTCTTGTGTTGAGTATTAAGATTATTTAGCATAACAAAACTTATTAAAATTGACATATTTACCCTCATACTAATATTAAATAACACGTTAATGAGAGATAAATTAGCAATGAAAAAATTTATTTAGATTGACTTTTGAGCTTAATAAAAATTTATTTAGATTAGCTTTTGTAATTAATAAGAGACTATGTTTTGTTTGGCTAATTTTGTAGAAGAAGGCTATGACTAAAAAATTATTCCTTCTAGCTTTATTTTAGCTTATTGAATAAATTATTTAACATTTAACAAAAAATTTACAGTAGGAATATCTCTTTTAAAAATTATTATTTTAGTTTTGGTCAATATAGTTACAAATTTGCTAGTGGGAGGTCTACTTTGAGGCAAGAGGGGGTAAGAGTGTCTTTGTGAATAATTTTAGAAAACATTTATCATATTTTTAATAATTGAATAATAAAAATTTTGAAGTGTTAAAAATATTAAAAATGTTTCTTAAAATTACTGTCAAACGAACTCTAAGAATATGTTTGGTAGTGATGTTAGAAAACACTTTTAATTTTTTTAATACTTAAATTTTTTTTTATCTTTTAAGTATTATAACTTCTTAAAATTACTATCAAACGCATGGTATAATATTAAGATTGCCTTGTCTAACCTAATAATACAAAAGTCATGATAGATTCTTACGTACAATTATTTTTTCACTACTAGTGGTTTTTTGCCTACATGCTACATTATTAAAATTTAATGAATAAATAATTTCAAAAAAATATGTTAAAAAACATGTTCTTTCTTAAAAGGGTTTTGTATTCTTCAAAATAAAAATAATTTTTCTAACTTATAGAAAATAAATTTTTAAACATTTATTTTGAAAATAGACTATTTTTGAAACCAAATTTGAGATATTTTAAAATTTTTGTTACCTTATTTTTCACAAAAAAAAAAACGAATAATACTTTGAAAATTGTTATATCGTATATAAATTTATGGTAGCTTCACCAAGAATAGGATGAGAAAATTATTTTTCATATTTGAATAGATATACACAAAATTTTGTTCGTAAAATTAATTGAGATTTTTTTAAGGACTATATATTTTTTTGAAAATTTAAGATCCTGTTTAAAAAATATTTTTTTAACTCAGAAAACACATTTAACAAACTTTTAACAAAAATTAATTTTTTGAAAATTATTTAATGTGTTTCTATTTTTTTAATATAGCATTTAGAAATAATAATTGAAATTTGAAAAAAAAATTAAAATTATTTTTCGTATTTGAGTTTTCAAATATAATTTTATTTTTAAAAAACAATTAAGAATTGTTTTTAAAAACATCCCTAACACAAATGAAAATGTCAAATCATAAGGCAAGGGTTGCATGTTTATTAGACTTTTTCTACTTGTCCAATTTAAAAGTTCAAATATCATACATTAAATTAATAATATTAAGGCCATGAGATCGGGTTACCCTTCAAGATAATGCTATTTTATAGACAATACTCATTGACATTTTTCAAATATTTTCATCTTGTATCGTTGAATTTATAATAAGACTAAAGCCTTGTTTGTTTTCTTTAAGTATTCAAATTTAATTAAATTAATCTAATAAATTTGAAGAGGGAACCAATCAATTTGGTTGGGTTGAAATTGATTAAAGAATCAATTATTTTAGTCAATTTAAGATGAAATCCAAAATATTTAAAATTACACGTGCAAATTGAAGATTCATATATATATATATATATATATATATATATATATATATATATATATAATAATGGATGTAATTAGGTTTATTTAGAGATGTAAATAAAGTTAATTGGATAATTTATTGAGTAAAAATGACCTAAAATCATATAATTAATTTTATATGTTATAAAAACCGAATTGGTCATAATTATAGTGAAAAGTCTAACTAAACCAAACCTTTTAATGTTGATTTAATTTGACTTTTGTACATTGGTTTTGATCAAACTTAGTGACTTTTTTTTAGTCTTCAATCCGATTATAGATTTATGTTTAGTTTGAGTCTAAAGTTTATTAATTTGAGTTTATATTAGACCCTATATCTAATTTATTTTTAAAATTAATTAAAACAAACTTGGACTTGATGTTAAATGCATTTAGAATTAAATTGACCATAATATAAAAACAATGAATTATCTTGATAAAATTTAATATAAAAAAACTTATTAAATATCAAATAATTCTATATAAGTTTTAAAATATTGATTTGGTTTGATTTTTAAGAAAATCGAAAAACGAACCAATAAGGATTAGTTTTCAAAATTCTCAAACCAATTGGTTGGTTTGAATCAATTGATCGATTCTTTTGTTTTTCCATTTTACTTGTTGGTTCATCAACAAATGTTGGAGTGTAAATGGAAGTGAGAGAGTCTAGTGGTCTACCCTTCACTTCTATTCCACTTCTTGTACAAAACAGGAACCAAACGGGGCCTAAATTTTTCATCAACCTATCATTATAATAATAGAGTGGGGAGAGGTTCGGGAAGGGAATAATGTCACCGTCCGCACTCGATTTATGAAAATTTCTTGTCGTGGGCAAATTAGGGGGTGGAGTATAAAAAGGAGTTCTTTAGGGGCAGTCGAGAGGAATTAAGAAATAGGAGGGGGAGGTGATGGCAAAGACTGAAAATCCAGGGAATATAAAGGGCAGTTAGAAACTGAATTGTGCTTTCCCGGCAAAATTCCTTTGAAAAATAAAAAGAAGGAAGAAAAAAATGAGAGGGCATGAAAGCCAATATTCCTCCACATTTGCTCGCCGTCCAACGCCACTTTTGCTCTGTGCATCCGCCTCACCAGATTCCCACTTTTTTTTCTCCTCCTCCGATCTCTTTCTCACCTTTTCCTTTCTTTCTTTCTTTCTCTCATCCTTTCCCAAGCCAAGAATCTCTCTCCCTATACACTTCCCTTTCTCGCTTTTAACGATGCCTTGTTCTCCCTCTCTCTACTCCTTTTTTCTTCTTCCTTCTTCCCTCTTCTTTTCTTCTCTCTCTCCGTCCTTTTCATTCACTCTCCGCCCCCCTTTTCGGTCGAAGCTCCGGCAATCTCTATACATAGCTTCCCACTTTCATGGCTTCTTCAGGCGTCAACCACCTCTCTCAGCCTTGCATATATGGTGACTGATTAAATGCTTCCATCAATCCCTGTTCACTCTTTGATCTTTTTCCCTTCTGGGTTGTCGCTATTCTGTGATATTTGATCTGGGTGTTGATGGTGAATGGTGTTGAAGCAGGGCAGCTTGCTTCTTCTTATGCGGAGCGGAAGTCCAGGTTCATGAAATGGCTGAGTAAGCTTTTCAAGAGTGGGGGGTCGGGTCGTGGAGTTATTGGTGGACAGCATCCCCAGTTTCTCGGAGACGAAAACATGGTTTGGCGAGTACCCCCGAGATCCTTGGTGACTGCGCTTTTCTCTTCTTTATATGACTACAGTTATTGTTTATGATGTTGCTTCAATTGTGTGTCCAACATCATCATCTCTGTTTTAATCTCTATGAGTGAATCAATTCGTCGATGGCAATGTGCAACCATGATGGAAAATCTGCTTTCATTGAATCTTGTGCTTTGGTTTTTGAAAAAAAATAAAATTGGGCATATGTGTGAGTCTGTATTTTATAGATACGAGACGAAGGTGACTTTTTTTCATGATACACGTAAGTTCATGCACTCGACCATGTGGATATATGGAAATGGTAAAGCATATGAATGTGGAGTTAAAAGGTGGAACACGAGTCCTTAAACTCGATTTCCAGTCATGTTGAGTTGAGCTTCTGTCTTATGTTTCTTGCTTAGCTAATAAGAAAGGTGTTTAGCATGGTCAAGCTGCCATCTTCTGTTGCTTGCTTGGCTAATAAGAAAGGTGCTTTAACAAGTTGTTTCAATGCCATTAGGATGGTCGTCCTAGAAGTGATAAAGAGAAAGAGGATTTAGACCATGCAATTGCACTTTCGCTAGCTGAAGATTTGAAGAAGCCAAAGGGTATGCTTTTAATATATAAGATACATGGAAAGGTTATTCTTTTGTCACACTTATCCATTTTTAGATAACTACCTCTATGTGTAACAGTATCCATTAGAGCTTTGGATTTTCTCCAGGTTGTAATTGATAATAAGTTTTTGGATTTCTCCAGGATATGGATGGCGTTCAGACACTGATGAAGATCTTTCTAGGTCACTGCATGATAGCCTGAATACATCCTCCTATCCTCCTTATGCTCCTACACCATATTATCCAAGTGGGTATAGGTAAAATTTTAAACATGTGCTGGGCTGGGCCATGTGGCTCAGGAATGCCAAACCTCAGTTATTTTGTTCTGGCTCAGTAGTTTGGAGAACTTTGTGATAGGCTGCTATTTTTCATACCTTCAAATATGCACTTAATTATATTTTTAAATTAACTTTAAGGAATTAATTAATGGAGACGTGTCCATTTCATATTCCTTTTTTTTTAAATGTTAATGTTGTGAGTCTGTAAATGACAGTAACTTTAGCACAAACTAATATGAGAATTAACATTCATGATGCTATGAAACTGTATTTAATCACTTAGATTTAATAATCATTACAGTAAGTTGCTTGCTTCATTTGACTTCTTTAGTTCACTCACCCAAGAAGCTGAACCAATTAGCATCCCTTTTGTCACTCGGGTAATGAAATCGTTTTGGTTTGCAGCCAATATATTTGGCCGTTAATCAAGATTTGTCGATGAGGATGATCTAGGCTATAAATGGTGTGCTTGTAAGCTCATTTTGTTGTAGTTGCTGCAGGTCTTTCCTATCCCCATTTAACTATTTCAACAATAAAAGAATCAACTGCAAGTTTGAATGCAACAAATTTTCTAACCTTGAATTCTATTATTGATGTGTGTATATGGCTGTTATTTGCAGAGTATGTGGAGCATGCAAACAGGATATAGGGTTTGGAAATTATTTAGGATGCATGGGAACTTTTTTTCATCCAGAGTGCTTTCGCTGTCGCTCTTGTGGTTACCCAATTACCGAGCATGAGGTATTTGTTCTTCTTGGATTTTTGAATATTTTATTACCTATAATTTATTTCTCTTTTCTAAATTAATTTTGGATTTATGCCTTTCTTTTTCCTTTAATTCTTGATGCATCAATTAAATTAAGCTAATATCAAAAGTTTAACTAAAGGACAACAATTGAAGTGTTGGAAAAAGTACAAAGAATATTTTTTTATGTGTAGAAACAGCCTGCAAATTTTAGATACAAGGCTCAATGAGCTAACGATATCTTTGAGACAAATTCATGGCCCAACCATCACCAAGATACAATGAACCTAGAACCCCTGGTGTTGCTTGCACGATGCGCATGGCCCACAAACAGCCTGAAGTTTAAAAGGAATACAAAGAAGTGTTATGCCACAAAAACTAGAATGTAAAGGACTGTTATAACATGAAAACTAGAATACAAAGGACTATTTTCTAGATACCCAAAGAACCGAAGAATTACATAAATTATAAATGGCCTAGACAATAGTTCTTTATATAGATCTAGAAAAGGAGCAAAAAGATACCCTCTCATGGTTCCAAAGATGTATCTCTAATGAGAGTTACATCCTTTAAACACATTCACTTGATTAGTCATACCTTGGCATAACCATGCCTACTCATCACAAGTTCTCTCTTGGAAGAGATATGACTATTCATAATAAGTCACCTTTTTCATAAAAGTTGTACTACACAAACTATATGAATAACTTTGTCTAATCCCTTCTTATATTAGCTCTTACTGGTTTTTCCTGTCGATTCAAGTTTTCTTTGTCAGGGAGGGATGCATACCACAAGTCCTGTTTCAAAGAGTTGACTCATCCCAAATGTGAAGTTTGCCACCAATTTGTAAGAAAACATCACTGTTGGCATTTTGAACTTTATTGCTTGTTTTGTTCTCTATTAAGCCAGTTTGTTAGTGTTTCTATTAATTTTGATTGTCTTTCACTAACATCATGCATCATTAACATATTTATTTGGGGCATCATTCTTGATGCCTATCCCCGAATTTGGTTTGCTCACTTAAGCAGGGCATACTAGAAAGTTTTACACTGTTTTTGTTTTCAATGTTGGTCCTTCTTGAAGTGAAAGAGATTTATGATAGTTCAATCTATCTTCAAAAGAAATTGGAAATTCTTTTCATCACATCCAGTCAAAAATCATTGAAGCTTCTGAAAATAGCTTGGTATCAGGATGAAAATTTCTTAAAATTTGATATCTTCCACATGGATTTTTTTTTTTCAGTCTGTAAGAATGATTTAGATAAATATGAAACATATTTTCTCCTTTTAAATATGTTTGATCATAACATTCTGTTATGAATATAGGGAGTATGCAAAAGAGCTGCTTAACTCATTATAATGTTAAATAACAGAACAACTATCTAGCTGAGTTCATGTTACTTTGGGTCCTTAGTTTACAGTTCTTAAGAATTATTTTGTAATCTCATATTGACATTTGTAATTTAAAAAAATTTCAGATCCCAACAAATGGTGCTGGTTTAATTGAGTACAGGTGCCACCCATTTTGGTCCCAGAAATATTGCCCATCGCATGAGCATGATAATGTAGCTCGTTGCTGTAGCTGTGAACGCTTGGAGGTACGATCTAGACTTGTGAAAGAGGCTTTTATTTTAATCATGTTATGCACAAAATGTATTTGTAGACAAAGTACCATAAGTGTAAAATCAAATTGTTCTGCTTAGAGTGGTTGTGGTTGATGTCATTTTTTCCCCTCCTGAAGTCTTGGAATGCGAGATACATATCCTTGGGAGATGGACGGAGTTTATGCTTAGAGTGCATGGAATCAGCTATAATGGATACCGGTGATTGCCATTCCCTTTACCATGCAATCAGGGATTTTTTTGAAGGGATGAACATGAAACTAGATCAGGAAATTCCCATGCTTCTGGTTGAAAGACAAGCCCTTAATGAAGCTATTGTAGGAGAGAAGAATGTAAACCATTATCTCTTGCTCTGTTTTTTAAGTATTTGATTTGTGGAATTACTCTAATTCAGGACATGTTCTTCCCAGGGACACCACCACTTGCCAGAGACGAGGGGTTTGTGCCTCTCTGAAGAGCAAACTGTTAAAAGTGTATGATATTTGAATACTACACAATTTTCCTTTGCTTATACTGGATTCTAAAATGTCTTATGACTATAGTACTAAATGTTTATTGCTTGTTCCTGTTTGTTTGTTTGATTATCTGTTTATGCATTTCTTTTTTTAACAGATCCAAGTACTTAGAAGGCCCAGACTTGCAGGACAGCGACTAGTAGGAATGAGATCACAACCTCAAAAGCTGACTCGAAAATGTGAAGTTACAGCTATTCTTGTACTGTATGGCCTACCAAGGTACTGTCCTAAAAGTTTTGACCTAGTTTTTCCCCTCTCAACTCTTTTAGGGGTGGGGCATTGCAGTTTCCCTCCTTTTTATGCCTGTAATTCCTTTGCTTGTTTAATTTTCATATTTCATCCCTAAACAGCCATATAATGGCACCCAAAATATCAAAGGAGTGGTAACTGAGTACCCACTAATATAGGAGGGGACTCTGCATTCTGACTCTTGGACTAAAGTGCTAAAAAGTAATAAAGAAAAATCACGAAATCCTCCCATTAAAAGTGATGTGGTGTGCTATGGTAGGTGGCTAAGAGCTTTGGTTGTGAAACACTTAAATCATAAACATATAGATTTTAATGCTAGATGGATTTCATTACTAGATGTTGAGGATTCTTCAGGACTAAAAATTAACTTAAACAAAAGCTAACTAATTTCTATAGGGGAAGTCCCTAATGTGGGGGAGATAGCATCAGCGTTGGGTTGTGGAGTAGGAAAACTGCCTGTCACTTACTTGGCCCTGCTCCTCAATGCTCCCTTCAAGGCTTCAGCTGCTTGGGATGTGGTGGAGAGGTTCTCAAAGGACTAGCTCTACAAAAAAGGCAATACCTCTCCAAAGGAAGGAGATTCACTTTGCTATAGATGGTACTCTTAGGAGTTTACTAATTTATTTCATGTCCCTTTTTGTCATTCCCAAATCGGTGGCTCCAAGACTATAGAAAATTCAAAAGGATATCCTATAGAGAGGAGGGGCTCCCGAGAAAAACCCCCGTCTAAAGAAATAGTTGTCAATTTGTCCATTCTCAATAAAGCCCTATTGGGTAAATGGTGTTGGAGAGGGATATGCTTTGGAGAAAGGTCATAATGTGAAAGTTTGGAAAAGGGCTAGGAGGTTCGTCCTCTTGGGTAGGGAAGGAAGGCTAAGGTGTAGGCTTGTGGACATCGATAAGAAAAGGATGGGGAGTTTTTAATGCCAAAAAAGGATTTGAGGTGGGTCATTGGGAGAAGAATATAATTTTAGCCATGGACCAACTTAAAAGGAGAGGATGGTTTCATTGGGTTATTGTCGCATGTGCAAAAATGCAAAAGAATCAATAGATCATCTCCTCATCCATTGTGAGAAAGCTAGGGGCTGTGGCACTTTCTATTCACTTTATTTGGGATTTTGTGGGTTCTCTCATGTTCGATGAAGGATTTGTTAATGAATTGGAATGAGACCTTTGTGGGCAACAAGAGAAGAAAGGGTTGGAGATCAGCTCCATTTTGCCTTTTCTAGACAGTTCAAAAGGAATGCAATGGAAAAGTGTTTGAAGGGGTGCAATGAACTAACCAATCTCTTAGGACTCCCTTATATCTTAATCCATACATGTGATCTTATGGGTGTCTTCTAGTTGACGGTCAAGCTGGTCCACTATCAAGGTTTTATTTGGTTGTATTCCAAGACTACATGGGAATTGTGGTTGTAGGTTGTTTCCTTTTGTTCTCGCATGTATACTTCCTATGTATTGTGTTTGCCTCTTTCTGATCAGCACGTTTAATTTATATATATATGGAAAAGGTGATTATGTGATTATATATATATATATATATATATATATATAGAAAAGGTGATTATGTGAGATGATCACAGAAATTCTGTTAGGAGTTGGAACTACTAAAATGTCCTAAAGTGCAACATTTAGAGAATATGGAGCTTTTGTCTCTCATTTTTCATATATATTTAGCTTTCATTGATAGTTCGCTCTATTCTCTCTTCAATTTGTACATTCTCCTTGAGGCACCCTAAATTGATAAACCTTAATACTTTCAGGAGAAGATGAATGTATAATTGACAATATTTCTCCGACTAGGCATTATTGGGTGTCAAAAATCAACCTAAATAAAAGTCCTCTCTCTCTCTAATCCTTTTTCGCTTGTTAAAGATGTTATCTTATCAAATAGACAAGTAAAACAATACACAATCAAATAAGCCTTGTTGGATATCTTGTTATGCTGATCAAATATATACAATGCAATGCAATGTATCTATCCTCTGTTTGAAGAACCAATTCTTGTCAGAAGTTTGAAAACTCTTATCATTATGAAATCCCTGCTGGATGCAGGTTACTGACAGGAGCTATTCTTGCTCATGAGCTGATGCATGGGTGGCTACGCCTTAAAGGTACAACACTGACTCAATCTTTTCCTCAAGGGCATCTTCACAAGAAATGCCAATGTTTTCTTGTATTAATTTTGCAGGCTTCCGAAATCTTAGTCCTGAGGTAGAGGAAGGTATCTGTCAGGTGCTCTCATACATGTGGCTGGAGTCAGAAGTAATGCCTGGATTTAATAGAAATATGGCATCCACATCATCAGGAGCAGCTTCCTCTTCCTCATCTTCTTCTAAAAAGGGTGGAAAATCAGAAGTAGAGAAGAAGCTGGGAGAGTTTTTCATGCATCAGATTGCACATGATGTATCCCCAGCATACGGAGAAGGATTCAGGGCGGCCAATGCTGCAGTGAATAAGTATGGTTTGCGCATCACTCTTGAACACATTCGCTTAACAGGAAGCTTCCCTCTGTAATCATAGGAATAGCAATTCATCTGTATGGGTTGATCTCCCTCATCACAGGGTCCTTGGCTGGATGAATTGACCCAGTCTTGGAAGCTTGGAGCAGCTCCCCCCTTAATTTTTGTGGGGCCTTGTGAGACGCTTTCAGAAATGGCATTTCCAAATGCAATAATATGTATTTCTTTACTTATAATAAACCTAGGAGTGATTCTCATGTTCATTATTTGCAGTAATCTCCTTGGTTTCATTGTCTTGTACTCAAATTCAAGTTCCTGGAAATGAAAGGAAAAATTGAAGTAAAATAGACCCAAATAATTTTTTTTTTTTTATCCTTTTTCTCCCTTTATTTATTTATTTATTTTAAAAATTTAGAAGTCCCCTTTGATCAACCCACAAGATGCAAGGATAATGCAAGTCAAAAATTATTTGCTTTCAAATAATTACAAGCACCATGGCATAGGCTTGGGTAGGACTCTCTCTTTGACACAAAACTTGATATTACGTTTTGCTACTAAGAGTTTATTTGATAATAATTTTAGGAAGTGTTTTTAATATTTCTAATACTTAAATTTTTTTATCATTTAAGTACTAAAAATATTAGAAACACTTTTTAGAATAACTCCCACATGTACTCTAAGCCACCATCAGGCCGCACATCTACCCAATCATGAGCATCTTATGCTCAGTGGGTTACCCCTACACTTGGGAAAATCAACCCCATTTTCTTGATCCATGTTTAGATGCTTATGTCTCTCTTAGCCTCTGAGGATGCCACATGTCCTAGTGGTTGCCTCTAAACCATATGTTGATGCCACTTGTTGACCCATTTATGCCTTTTGTCAGTTGCTTCTTGCTCATCCTTGCATGCCACCTGTCTTGGCACACACAGAGCACAGAGATGTGTTCATCCATGGTTAAGCGGTTATATCCCTTCTTGGCCTCTGATAATGCCAGTGTCTTGGTGTTAACCTCCAAGCCAATATGCTAATGCCACATGTTTACCCTTTCTGTTGCTTCCTGCACCCTTGCATGCTGCCTATCCTGGCGCACACAGAGATGAGCTTGGCTTGTTCCAGACAAGCTTCTCTCAACAACTCACTTTCATGCCAATGCTCCTCTTGATATGGTGCAACTCCCTTAGGCCACATGTCATGACAATTCTAAACAACTCTCCACAATGTTAGGCACTTGTCCCATGCACTCATATTCCACCACCTTTTGTTTTGGTCCTCCAAGCCACGTGTCTGATAGATCATTCACGAATCTTTTAATAGCTCTCATGCTAACCAGGTGTCAAGGTCATGAGGCACCAGCCACCAACACACCCTTACGCTTCCCTAATACCAAGATGCCAACCCACCTCACACCCACAGGTCAAGCTCATAGTGCCAGTAGCCCATAGTCTTGGGCTCATGCAAATGCCCCAGGGTTTGACCAATCTGGCCCAACTACCTGTGTTTGTGCGCCAAGGCTAACACATACCACTTTTGTCTAATCTTGTTCATGACTAAGCCCACTTATTGTGTGGGTCATGTGAATCTGTGATTTGGTCATCCTCGTTCCCCTAAGCACGCCTTGGCTTCTAGCTTTTATCTCATGCTACCCAAATTATGCTCTGCAGTCTGCACTACGATCTGCACATCCCCTAAAATCACATTGATGAAAACCATCCCCTAGGATTCTCATCTTCATATTTTGTATCCTTCTCAGTGCGAGCCATTTTCACATCTTCTGAAGGAGACTTCGTACATGCTTGAATAGAAAAAATGATTTTTCAAGAATCATAACTAATTAAGGAACCATCATTTTCACATGTTACGACTTGGAAAATTCCTCTTCAAAGCAAAAATCTCAAACCATGGAAAATATCAACTTCATTTTTCAACTAAACCAAGCCACCCATGCTATGCCCTGAGTTCCATGCGCTGCGGTGGCATGTCCCATGCCATTGAGACCAATTGATGTGCCAAACGCCCCCCATTTCCCTTCTATTCGAGCCAAGACATAGATCATATTATATGGATGCAAGGGGCCACCATAAGCATCTCTCCACCAGGGCCACATCACCCTTTCCTAGGTTTTTTTTTTTTTTTGGTTAATCATTTCATATATCCATCGAAAATTTGAGGCTGTCTCTAAAGGGCTGGAATACGCTCGAAAGAATGATTTGACGCCGGTGGAGAGAGAATTTGAAATTTTCCAATTTCGACGTACTCCACCCCTTCCAAATGCTGCAGGCTCAAGACTGAAGAGGACCAAAACAAAGATAGCAACAAATCTGAATTGAACACAAGGACAAGTCATAATACTGGTTACCAAAATATTAAAATTTAACCCTTGTTGAGAATCCTGAGGGAAAAAAAATGGTACTTTGGTCGGCTTGAAAGTTGAAACCAAGAAACAAGTTTCCAAGCTGAGGCACAACACAAGTAGAAGCAAGCTCTCAGCTATGAAGACAGGAGTCACAGGATAGCATAGAGAAGGTGCTGAAACGCTCAAGCCCCTCCAATTTAGATAATTACATACACTAGAATTTCAACTTCAAAAGGAGAACTACATATGTACAAATTGCTTCACAAGAAGCAAGAAAAATAAAACCGCACGTTAAAATAAATAAATAAATATTCTTCAATTAACAATGGAAACCAATAAATCGTGTGAGAAATAGCCTCGTTGGCTGCATTTGAGATGTGATTTAATTAGTGTTTCTTATCTATACATGGAAAAATATGGTTCTCACAGGAGCATCACAAAATTTACCCCCAATTAGAAAACTCAAGAAAATGCCATGTATTGAGAGCTCTTATCTTGCTCAATTACTTTGACCAAATCCATCCTTGGGATGCAGACGGATATTTGGAGATTATGGCAGCAGTCAAGGGCATCGATAACTGATGAAAGCATTTTTGAGTGTCTCATAGGTCATAAAACAAATACCCACTCCTGGCACCACCTTGTAGTATTCAGGTAGAATGCCCCTGTATAAACCACGTAAGCCTTCGGTCCGAATTATGTGCCTGAATGTACCAAAAAGGCCGGTTGTATAGACACGGGCTCGACCTCCTGCCCCTTCCAACTGCATCCGACGCCTCACAAGATCCAGAGGGAATGTTGCTGCATATTACAGAAGAGAATAACTGAAAAGAGCTGGACATCGTTTTTGCTTAAACTAAATGTTTTTTCCAAAAGGAAATTTGAATGTTATAATGATACAATAAGATAGCAAAACTCATATTAACAGATTTATTACCTTACTGGAAACTCAATATTGAATAAGTCACTTAAACAAAGACAAATTGCCAATAATCAGAGCACATTATTTACCATAACCTTATCACTACCATCACAATCATGCCTGCAGCATCCATCCTCAGTGTCATGACAAATATACTGAGAGCTAATTCCAATGATTTTAAGGGACAGAAGTTACCATGAAATGTTGTGATAATAGAAAATGTGCTAATACTATCATCACAGATAACTTTCATTAACCACATTCCCTTGGATGAGCTACCAGTGAGACATTTCCAGATTTGGTTCACCAAGAGAACTTTAACTGATTAGTAACTTCCAGTAAGATATATGCATGTTGGGTGGATGCCCAACCTCTGATAAAGAAAAAAGAAATTTGCACAACTAATTCTTCTGAATACTCTAGTAACAAAATACAAAAATCATACTGCACCTAATATATACAGAAATAAAGATGGGATGGGCTTGCAGCATATGCTGTAACATATAGCAATGTCAGAGAGCAAGCAGCTGACAGTCAGGCTGCTACCTATATGTCTGCAGGCTTGCAGCTCAAAAAATCAGTCTTAAGTATAATAATGTTGATGACTAGTTCAGACACATCTGCAAATGAATGTCAAATAAGTGCCTAAGTTATGATACCCTAGTCTTGAGATTGAGGTCAAGGATAATATGACAACTCAGTGAGCTCACAATATAAGCATAGAGGAATGAAACATCAACATTAGATATGAGTCAGCAGAAAAGTCATGTATGAGCATAAAAGCATGTTTTATTTGGAAATCCGACAATAACAGTGTCATATAAGAGACACTTGCCGTCTCAAAAAATAAAAATATCAAAATAAGACAGGACACTTCTGGTTGAACAACTGGATGTTTTGGTCTTAAAAAAAAAAAAAAAAAAAAAAAAAAACCAAACATAATGCTTCAGCTACCCTAGGTCAACTGTGACAGAAGGAGGGGGGTTGTTCTGATACAATTTTTTCCTTGCTTTCTCTTCCCATTTTTCTTTCTACTGGGGGTGGTGGTGAGGTGGGGTTGCGATGAGCATATATGCAGGAACTATTTTGATACAATTCATGGATAGGGCCACAAGATTCCAAAGTACTTTTAAGGTCTACAAATGTGTGGCATCATTTATTTCCCCACTTTTGGTTTGACATTTGTGCTATTTACTCACCTAGGAACAAAACCTGGTTGTGAGGATACACTTTAACCTTCATCTGTGGATTTGCTTCACTATTTGAACCTTTTCTTACTGATCTCAGTTGCCAATAAATGAGAAGAGAGAATATTTGACTAAACACATCATAAATGTACCTACGTCGCTTGAAGGATTCTGGTACCCATCAGTAAGCAGTTGGCAAAGGAAGCCTAAGTGAGAAGCATACCTCAAAGAGGACACCTCTCAATTTTGATAACCGAGAGAGCAATGTTGGTTCACCTGAGTGTAGTGCCACCCTACAATGAAACCAACTGTAATGCTTGGGGAGACAAGTTATGAAGAAATGTTGGAGAGATTACATTAATCCAGTCAAGCTCTTTAAATGAAAAATGAAGTTAGTCAATGAATAATGAAAAAGTAATTTTTTTGGTCAACTTCCTTACTAGCATTCTCAAATGCCACATAAAAAACAACTCCAGTCTGAGTCTCTGGCTCTAGAGGTCAGTCTGGTTAGATTAGTGCAGATCCTGCACCTCATCCTGTTTCTCTGCAGCAAAAGCATGGTAGCTAGAGGTATTAACTTCTTTCACTAGAAATTATGAATTTTCCAGTAAAACAAACATAAGTGCTTTAAAAACAAATGGTTTAAACTAATTTAGTGTTGCTTAACAGCATTCTCTATAGCTGTTGATGTTAAGAATAGTCCAACTGGCAACAACAATCACTTTGATCTAAGGAACATCCAAAGACTATGAATAATGATAAAATGTATTCAACACGAAAAATCTTCTGTTCTCTGTTTTATACTGACAGGAAAATTATGCAAGGTAAGGAAACATCCTATTCCTAGAACATAAAAACACTATAATCATGCACTTTGAGACTGACAATTACACAGTTAATTTCAAGACAAAATTAAAACTACAGATTAATAAAAAGGTCATAGAAGACAACATGACCTAATTTATGCACATAATAGCAAGGGCTCCCTCTATAGCAGGTTTAATATCACTCACCTGTTGATGATGCAATGCCCGAAAGACTACCACAAGTAAGACTGACCAGGACAGTTGAATCATTGGGCCTGATGTTAAGATAATGAATGCTTAAGCATTAGTTGTAAAGATACAGCTCATGCCATTAGCCATGAGAGGGCATATTGAAATTCTTTATTTGCTGAATCAACTTATTGTGTCATTACCTTTGAGAATGCCAAGAAGATCTCAAGGTCTCATAAACTGAAAAGTTGATGGCTATACTGGGCCCAACTCCCTGCACAGTGTCAAAACTGCACTCAACTACACAGGAAAACAGGGGAAAAAAAGAGAAAAGAAAGGATATTTTGGGTGTAAAGATCACAATAAATAATAGAATCATACCAACAATGTTGCTCCAAGCCCTTTATAAAGCCCCCAGATACCTTCTTCTCTGACAATGGTTTGTAGAGTATGACCAATACCTCTGTAATAGATCACTTTTGTCTGCAAAGTTTGAAACAGAATCAAGTTGAGAAAAAAGTGTAGCCATTTTAGTTGATACCAGAAACCAGGCAAGAATCGTATTGACTGAGAAACTCATTTCTAAAATGGTTCTTATACACTAAAAAAGTCAAACCATTTGAAGGACACTAGACTTCAGAAGACAGTTTAGAAAAACATTCTATGGATGCCAAACAAGCAGAAGAAAAATGATAAAAACAAGCAGCATTCTTGTGCCAAGCCATGCCAATAATGCTATGGATGCCAAACAAACGAAGACAATAATAACAAACAGCAGCCAATTTTCCTATCGGTTTCAACTCAGCAAGAGGATATTAATTGTTACCTGTGCTGCAAGGCGTGTCCTTACAAGATCCAATGGATATGTAGCAGATGCAGCAGTTAGTCCTGCCAAACCTCCAGCTACAAAATGTACACCAAGGTCAGCACTAGTATTTCTTTTATGACTTTCTAGCCCGGGGACCAAATGCAATATCTGCAACAAACAAAACAATACAATTGGATATTAAGCAAACTCCCAGATGCAATCTAAACAGACAATCTACCGAGTTAATATATAATTGGATATTAAGCAAGCTCCCAGATGCAATCTAAACAGACAATCTACCGAGGTAATTTATAATCATACAAGGGTGTTTGTTCATAGTGTAATGTACTGACATTCTTGTAACGCTCATATGCATAAAAGCTGACAGAAGAATAAGGCAGGCGGTGAGCAATAGTAACCAGATTCCCTTTCCAGAAGGCTCTAAATCCTTCTTCACCAATAATTCGTGAAGCCTCCTGCCATATGCTAGCCTTCGTCAATGTTGCAACATCAGAGTGCATGCCTTGCACCTACAGGAATAAAATACTATCATATAGGTAGCTGAGAAACTGAAAAGGCTTCACAATTGAACCCAATCTTCACAGACACCCATACGCACAGACAAAGAGGATCAGAGTGCCTAGTTGAGCCGTAGTATCAGTCTGAATATCAACTAAGAAAACAGACAAAAAAAAAGAAGAGCAATAAAGAGATATATGATCCAAAGAGGTTTACTTAAATTGTCTTGCATCTCCGTTAGCTTGATTAATAATCGACATACTTAGCAAGTCTAGAACCAATTTTGAAAGGACAAGGTTTTCAATGGCAAGGCTGACAGAAGTTCAATCAATTTCAAATGAAGCATTTTCACCACATGCATTATTCATAGACATTCCATCAGTTACTCGTTCTTAAATTAACCAAAATAAGAAAACTTAAAGCACACCCAGATCAATAGATTATTTGGGGATTTAATAACAAATGATAATGCATAAAGATGTAAGAAAATGCACAAGAGACCCATAATCTTTATATATTCAGGCTGTCAAATTGCCTAACGCTTTATAACATCATCCATCCATCTACTGATAAGCCCACAGTTTCAACTTCAAACCACAATTCAGAAAAGCCATGATCAGATCAAGTACAAGGTACAGGTGCGTGGCAGGAGTCCCATATCCATCATCGATGGGATGCTTGACCTTGCCATGGCTAACCACACTAAAAATATCAAACTTCTTGTATTAAAATAATGAGCAAGCACAGAAGTTATTTCCTTGAGCAAATATTGACACAAACCATAATCCTCAGATGTAATCAATACTTAATAAGATAGTTTGTTTGGACCAATCAAATACAGACCAATCATACATGCGCAGATTACACAATCAACAGCCAGAAAACTGTTTTCAGATAGATCATTCCTAGCAAAATTTTCGGGATCTGCCTATCCAAGATTAAGGACTACCACCTCCCTAACCAAGCAAACAAAGAGCCCAACCAACCCAAAGCTGAAAAAACATAGATTAAATACCCCAAAACATGGGTCTATGGTAAAATGCAGGAAAGAAAAGATGTTAGAACTTCGAAATTCAGATTTTTAAAATTTTTCATCATGGCGGTACCACCACCCAACATCTCCGTTCGCAATTACTTTTCTACATCGAGGAAAGTTAATCAGTTTCCACAAACCTGGAAACTTAATATCATATTCAATATTTCGTTAATTTTTTTTCCTCTGTTTTCTCATAAACCAAAAAGGAAAAAGAATAACTTCAATAATAAGGAAGCACAACAAAATAGCAAGAAATTCCGATTCCAACCTGAAATAGTATAGTGAGGCGAGCAAGCGGCGCCGTACAGGTCTTGCTAAGAGCACCGGCGATTCCTCCAGCAAGAAGCTGCGGTATTGTCCCTATCTGCGACTGCTGATGCAATGACTTCTGCTGCTGCGCCAATTTGAGTGCAGTCCCATCGACGGCGACCCCTCCATGACCCGAATTGAGAGCTCTCTGCCCTCCTTCCACCACCACTCCAACTCTAGCTTCCGTTTGCATAGTGGATCAGTCCCAAGCTCTCTCTATCAACACGGAGCGACTCTCGACAGCCTTAAATAAAGATTCATAGCCAATCCTTCTCTCCCTCCGCAAAAACAGACTCAATCTGTCATAAAGGAAAGACGGTACGTAGAGTGCTGAAAAGATGCCACAGAAACCCTAGAATCGAAACTTAAAGACACAAAAGTGTTGAGTTTTTGTTTCAGAGATCTGAGAGATGAATGAACACAAACCCAAGGATCACAAATTGCCAGCAAAACCCTAGCTGGAGGGCATTAGTACCAACTCCGAAGTCGCTCCCCTTCTCGCGTGCTTTGAACGAAGAAAGAGAGAAGGGCAGCTGCGGAAGGATAAAAAAATAGAGAGAGAAAGAGGCACGTTCAAACGACGCCGTTTTAATCAACCAAGAGACGACGTCGTTTTCAGCCACGGGCACGTTACTTGCAACTGGAATTAAAAAATCCTGGTAGGCAAGTTAGCATGCGTAGTGGTCAAGTTGGTGAACCGACTAACGTGATTGTGTGGAGTCGGTCCATCATAAGATTCATAACGCGGAACCGTTGATCGGTTGGACTTGTTGCTCAGAATGGTGCATTTGGGAACCGATGATAGAGATGAGTGTGATATTAGTTTAATCAAATGGAATGGGGAGCTTAGGATAATTACTCAAGAGACACGTGATGGAATTGATATGGAATATTCGCTCAAGTTGAGGATGAAAAGCGGAGGAAGAGATGGAAAGACTTTTAACGTTTTCGGCAAGAGTCGGTGAATCCAACTCCATTTCTGCTGTCATTCCTATGATTTCTAAGGAAAATGTTAGGATCATGTTCGGAAAATGTTCGGAAGACTTTCCAAGGATTGAGTCGAAGGAAGTATGATGTCTTGTACACTTGTTTATAAATTTATTTATTTGTATTTTTTAGTCTCATATGATTTGAGTGTATTCAAAGTTTCGTAAAAAATCAAGTCATGGGTTCATACAGAGTGATGTATAGTTCACATTCGGTTTATGGATGTGAGTAATTTATATGAAATTATAATACATTATTTTTTAATTAGAGAGATGACTTATCTTAATTATCGAGATAGTTTTCATAAAATAATTATATTAGTGTATGTGATACATACTAGATGTGACATACAGTAAATAACGATGTAAGGTAATTATCATAATCCACTAAATTACTATATCATATTTGATTATAAATAAATTGAATCAAAGTATAAATATTAATGTAATATAAAATAAAATAATAAGATCAAATCGTATATGTACTATATTGCAATTAATTCATATCATTTTTTAATATCATATTACGATAATATAATTATGAATGATGTATTTATAAACATTTTTTTTGTTCAAGCCTATCGCTTGCTTGCGGTATTAAAATTGATAAGTTCTCAATCAATAATCATTTAATAACTTCTTTAATAAGTTATTTTGTCTTATTTTTATATTAAATGTTTATTCTTTTTAATAAAGTCATTTAAAATGAGTGAAATTTCTTATGAGTTTAAAACGTGAATGTGTTTTGACTTTGACAAGCAAATACAAAGCATCACGTAACCACTAGGTCTTAAAAAGCAAATACAAACAAGCCAAAGAAGGAAGACAAAAAGGGAAAAAAAAATAATAATAACGATAAAAAAATTATGACTTTATGCATTTTTATTATTTATTAAATCGATAAGAAATAAGAAGATTTTGCACGTTTTTTTCTTCATATTTTTTAATATTGAATTACAAAAATTTCAAGCATGTTTGATCACGTTCTTTAAACGGATTTAAAAAAAAAAAAAAATCAAAATCACATATGATTATTGATTAAACAATTTAGGCACTATTCGATTATATTTTAAAAAATAATTTTTAGAAATGATTTTCAATTGTATTTACAAATAAATCATAGATTTTTTTTTTTACTTATTTTTCATAAATGTAATTATACACTTATCTCTAATATAAAAAATTTCAAAATATGTTAAATTATTTATCAAAATATTTTATAAAAAAAAAATGAAAACACTTTAAGTATATTTTATAACTTTTTTTTAAAAATTAAAAAATTGTTTCCAAAAAATCCCGACTTTGTTTGTTTGTTCCTTTTTTTTTTTTTTTTTTTTTTGTCTCTTAACATTCAAAAAAACATTTTTCTAAAATGGAACCAAACATGTCATCATTTGATGGAAATTATTCTGCTTTTATTTTGAAAAAAGATATAAAATGAGAGGGAAAAAATGAAAGACAAACTTATATTTTCTTCTTCCGGTTTGGTAAATTTAAGAAATTAAAGTAATCTAATACATAGAAGCACATAAGAACACCACTAAGTCAAGATCAGTATCAAAATTTCCTTTGATTTTCATAAGGAAAAGAAAAAATTATTAAAAAAAATGATTTTTCTCATATTTGTTTTTATTCTTAAAAATATCAAAGAAAATAAAATATAATTAAAATTAATTAAAAACTTATACATCTTACAATTATTTAATCTTTATATTAAAAATTTAAAATAAGTTAAATAAGTTTAAAATAACATAAAAAAATAATTTATTAACTTCCAAATTATATTTGGTTGGTTGGTTAAATATAACATGAGATAAGATAAGAAAAGAAATATTATATCTTATACCATATTTGATTGATGATGAGATCTGATAAGTTATAAATTTTAAATATTTTGATAATAAATATGGTTAAACATAAGAAAATTTTCATTTTTTTAAATAAAAAATATTTGAATGTAATATAATTTTTATTTTAAACATTAATATATATATTTTTATTCAATCCATAAATTAAATATAAATAGTAGGATATGATGCTTTAAGATGTATATATATCCTATCCCACCCATCGGGTAAATATAGTTTAAACCTATATTTTATTTTTATTTTTTTTCTTTCCTTCTATTATTTCCCATTATTTTATTTCGGTGCATTTTTTTTCTTTTTTTGTCATATTTTCTAGGAACCAAACATAGTCTTAGTGAACATTAACAGTAGTCAAATGTATTTAGTCTAAATCTTAGGAGAAGTAAACGAGATTAACCCTTATAACGTATAAGGCAGAAAACATAAAGAAATGTCATCTTATATTGGTGGGATCCTCGAATGTACATTCTTCATGGGATTGCGTTGAACATTTGGCAAGCAACCAACCTTTATAATCTTAATAATGATAATATTTGGTTAGTTTTGAAGATTATCATGACTCATATTTCAATAGTATTTGTAAATATTCAGCTTCGTAGTCTCCTTTCATCAAAGTTAAAAAAAAAAATGATAATATTTGGTTAAACATGTCAGTGTAACCATCCAAGTAACTGCAAATATTTTTGCCAAATTCACAAATATAAACCTAGAAATAGCAACTAATGGCGACTTCTAATGTTTACTGCAGGGAGCCAAATAATTGTACACATGGGCCTAAGATAAATCCTACATGATAAAAGAAGGTTAAAAAAGCCACACATTGTGCCAAGTTTTTATACATAGGTTACAATTTTCAGTGCAAGCTCAAGAATAATACCTCAGGTTTGCTTTATTATGTACCAGTCAGTTCATTCATTTACTTCATTCCCGATTGAATAAACCTTGTTTAAGTGACTTTTTGATCTCCAATACTTTCCCTGGCAGAGGAACATTGCAGATTTTCCTGTCAGAAGGGCGTGGTATCCAGTGATCATTAAACAGAGGGTTAAAAAATACAAGGGACGGTTATGAAGTTCAACAATTGTGCACCATTCTGGCATCTATGTAGATGTATGTTGTCCTGGTGTGAAAGTACAAGTAGAAAATCTCTAACATTGATCATCACCTTGAGGTTTTTCTTGACCTTTTCCTTTTTCAAATTGAGCTAAGTCAAGATTGACATGAATCGATTCTTTTCTATAAAGAATATTGCATAGATTCTTAATTAGTAAGCTTTTATATGAATTGTTTTAGCTTTGTGTTCTTGAACTAACATTGTTGCATTAAAATTTCGGTTCACATAATAAACCGGTATCAGAGCTTCCGCATATACAACACAGACAACTTGCAATATCATAGAATTTGACACCAAAGTATCTGACACCCAATATATCATAACATTTATATAGGATCATACCTCGTTCCTTCTCAAGAGAAGGTAGCTTCCCACTGATCCTCTTTTGTCTCTGCTTATGTTCTTCATTCCATTAAGCATATTGTATTGTAGATTTTGCTGAGAAGTAAGGCTTCTAAATTAAGCATTGGAATCGAATGAAATACTTCAGCTGGCAAAATCATGAAGCAAATGCGCCCTTCGATCCTTCCCTGAATTTTAATTTCGTGCTTCAGAACCATTTTTCAAATACTGCTGGCTATTTGTTTCCAGGCTGAAAAAAGCTCGTAGATGACTCAATTCTGTTATTTTGGTGGAGACCCAATGCTAAAGATATGCCTTTGCTTGCACTTTTCTCAATTCCACTAACACCCATTTGGTAATTGCTTGAGAAATTATTGTAAGGAAAGTTCGTTTGTTCATCTCTTTGTTCGAGCATATAGGAGAGTTTATTTCTACTTCGTTTAGACTGAGTATCTTCCATCTTTTGGGTGGGTGTGTTTTGAAAGGGTTTCCTAAGAGGCAGTGGATTTGCTGAAGGAAGGGGGTCAGTTGGCTTGTTAGCCTCTCCCTCTGCTGCCGTTTGAGCTTGCTTTGTCTCAAGCGTGAGTATTTCTTCTACCATTGGCTTCCATAGTCTAACTCTTGCATTGATGAACCAGTTGGAAACCTGTCCAATAAGTTCTCAATTCCGGTGAGTTATAAAAATACATTATTAAGAAATAAGGTTTGCAGCCATCATCATAAATATGGGTGCTATGCAACACAGGGCAAAACTATGAACCGCTTCAATGGGTGTATCTCAAAATTTTAGTCATAGATCCAGAGCATGCGGGTAAACATGAGGGTAGATATCTATCTCATGGTAGTTAGATGGAAAATCCAGCAAGCAACAATGGTAGAAAAAGTTTCACCTGATTTCTTGATAGGCTTGTTCGTTGGGCCAAAATTTGCTTCTCCAAGTCAGTAGGATAACTGAAAAATGCAAACATCAGTCACAGCAGCCATATTTAGTTGATATAGTTCTCTTGCAAAATGTAATATTTTTTTAAGAAAAAAATATCAGAGAAAATGCTTCAAGAGAAATCACTCACGGATGTAGAAAGTGTTCAAACAACCATGCCCTGAGTACAGCTACCGCATGATCTGGAAGTCCTCTTTGGGACCGCCAAATAGGATGTTGAAGAAACATTGAGCTCTGAACTGCTTTTTGGCTATGAAACCCCTGGTCAGCTGTCCAAACTCTTGGAGTTTCATCTTTTCCAATATTATGGCCTACACGAGCTTTGCCTGTAAACTGAATTTGATCCAAAATTGCATTCTTCAAGTACCTGAAATGATTTGACATGGCTTTGAACGCAAAAGATATGTACGGAGCAGCATTTTGAAGCCCAGCAACAGTTTCAAACGATGCAACTACAGAATGCATCTGCTGACAGTAAAGCTTATATCTCCTGTAAACCTAATGGAAATGAAGGGGAAACAAAATTACACAGGGATCTGAATCTCTTTAATTGAATTGGTCAATCCTGTGTGTATCAGATATGGACAAAAAGAAGTTGTGAGGTAAGAACATGGATGTATTATCATTAGCAATATCTGGCTTTTTAAATATCAAATATGAATAGGAAGTAGGGGCACTCAAATGCCTAAGTGACCTGTTTTGATTAATAGTTGATTAGCTCATGGATATGTTTGATATAGATATATCAAGAAACATGCTTTGACACAATCCAATACAAGAAGTGCTTTTCCAACTTCTAATCAGACCACATTGGTTTGGTTTAGTGGTCTCTGATCTAGAGCTTTGAGTTTTCTACCCTGGTTGAAACCATTTTCAACAGAGATGTTGCCTTTAAGAACATTGCAATATTGGAATATATGGTGCGTTCCCTGAGCAAGCATTTCCTTGAACAGAACACGATTGTAAAACGACAAAAAAATAAAAAAATAAAAATAAAACTGTGTAAAATCAGTTGATGGATTGAAAGGTATTAGGCTCACTCATTTTTTTGGGCAAGGCATAAGGGATATTCATTTCAAGTTAAGTAGTTTGGGGATCATAAAAGTGAAAGATGATATCTTTCACTAAACATATTGGCATAATAATATATCAAGGGAAAAGAAAAACAGAAAATCATGAGCATCTATTGTCTGTTCCAGTCCTTCTGCTAAATATGTATACGAAGAAGGAATCAAGAGCAACCTTGTTTTCAGCATGTGACAACTTTTTTTTATAGTTGTATGACATAGCCCAGATTAAGATCACTCCCAATCAGAGAGACAAAGATCCCAAACTCTAATGAAAATGATATGACTTTTAAAATAGTTTTTCCAACTGATTCAGCAACATGTCATAATTTTTTATAAAACAAAGACCATTGGAAGTGAATTGCTTATTTTCAATTCAACTAGTCTATCAAAAATATCTTAGTATAATTAACTCAAATTTGCATCAGTCAGCTCAAGTTTGGTGCCTACATCATTAAGAATAACTTGCAGTCTTGCACACACCAATAGGAGTTTTGACTATATGACAAAACCTTAGTGCTTTTGAGCTCACCCATCACATCTTCAACAATGCAATGACCTTAACTTTTACATTTCTCCTTTGTGGATATGATCCAAAGTGTTTGCATCAGTCAGCTCAAATTTGGTGCCTACATCATTAAGAATAACTTGTAGCCTTGCACACGTCATTAGGAGTTTGCACAATATGACAAAACCTTAGTGCTTTTGAGCTCACCCATCACGTCTTCAACAATGCAATGACCTTAACTTCTACATTTCTCCTTTGTGGATGTGATCCAAAGTGTGATACTGCATTTTATGGACTCCTAATGCCTTTTGGTTCACTGTATAATCATCAGGTCCAGCCATTCTAAATTTCCAACTTGAAGATATGAAGCATTTACAGCTGTAACTTGGGCAGGTTGGTGAGGTTGATAGCTAATTTGAGGCCAACCCAACTTAAGAAACAATCAATCCGAGTCCAACTCAATCTGACCTTTAACATAAGGCATTCAACTTAAGACCAACTCAACCTCGTTTCTCTAAGCATGGGTTGAGTTCAAATTGTTTGAGTTAGACTTAGGCTGGTCGAGTGTACAACTCCTTAATTTTCTTTTAAATATTTACATGAAAATTTAAATAATAAATAGGATAAAATTTCAAGATAACAATAAAAAATAAAAATAAATTTATATATCTTTCAAGAAAAAATGAAAAAATATATAATATAATATAATTTGATATTTTTTCTTAAAAATTTAAAAACAAGATAAGATTATTATATATTGCAACTGATTGTCTACATGCATTTAAGTGCTGATTGTAAGGATAGCAAAACATGCTTTTGGTCCAATCTTAGTGCTTTTCAGCTGATACTTTACCCCTAAAATAGTGAAATAGCTCAATAGTTAGAAGCTGACGCCATAAGGTGTGCATTGATTTACGTGATATCATTTATCAAAAGAACCAACAAACCTTATCCTTGCATATTTAATGAAGAAGGTCCGGATATGGAGATTTAGATGATGCATTTTGCCAAAAGAAAATATTTAAAAAAAAAAAAAAGGGAATAGTGAAGAAATTCAATTTGACAAGACAACACAGCTTTTTGCAATATCCAGTAAATAACTCCATATCTTCCCCCAAGAAACTGGTTCCTTGACAGTAACAATCAAATCATCAGAATCATTCAATTGCAAAAGGAGAGAACATCACCATAACCCTCTTTTAACCATTCATGACCCAGAAGAATCAGTACAACAGTAGAGCTAATGGCACCCTCGGAAATTGTTGGGAATATTAATTGTGCTTCATTTTTGTATTTCGAGTCCATTTATTATGGCTTCACATGTGATTTTCTTCACTAAACAATGTTTGATATAATCAAATTATGATTTGTCCATGTCCTTCTAGCAACTTTATAAACTACAGGGTTTTTTTGGATAATTGTTTGATATTATTTTCATCCTTAAAACCCAATTTCCATGGGGGTGCTAAACTAGGGAAGTGTGGTGCACTGGCCATTTTCTTTTTGGGTTGAGATGGATTCCTGCAGTCACGTTAATTGACAGCAAAAGAACAATCTAAGGCTCAAATAATGTAGTACTCATCGGATATCTTTTTCAGGTTCTCGCTTTAATTTTGTAACTACATGTTTGAATTCACATGGGAGTTTGTTTTTTGCTATCTACAGTAAGTATTTAAGATACAGAAATGAAATAAAGCAAACTTCGATAGTAATGGACATTGATCTCTTTTTTGTTTGGTTGCTGAGAAAATAAAAGACACAAAATATAAAACACAGTTCAATTAAATGGAATAATTGTAATATCAAAGTATTTTAATAACCCAAATGAAAATTTTAGCTCAATTAAATCCAAAGTTTCGGTTTCTTTACTTTTCCCAGCAACCAAACAAGGTAAAGCAAAACCAGTTTAGGCCTCGGCCATACCTCGTCGAGCATTGGTGCGAACCTGGAGCTCTTCCAGAAATGCTCGCTGCCATGGCTGCAACCGATCGGATCTTCAGCGGTTCCACTTCCTTCCAACGGAGGATCAAATGACGCCGAATCGGAAACACCACGGCCTACGCCACAAAAATCGTCTAAAAGCTGCTGCGCAGGGCTCAAAAAGCTGGATCGCTTCAAGATCGATGCGTAGCCTGTGAAAGGACCAAGCGGAACCGAACTTCTCAATTCGTTGTTCGGCTTCGGAGTTCCTCCTCGAACGGAAACGACGTCGTATCTCTTCGGATTCAGCTCCAGAGGAGCACACCGTTGGTGGCGACGGTGAGGAGCCAGAGATAAAGACACAGCGTCAGCGCCAAAGGAGAAACGGTGGTCCAAGTCTTTAGCGTTGTGAATGGAGGAGAGAGAATGGTCACCGCAACTAGGGAAAGAAAAAGACGCAGAGGAGGGCCCAACCACATGCACTCCTTCGCTGTTAACAAAACCTACAAGGTTTGGGTTCTGATCAGGGCAATGAAGCTGGTGAACTGGGGCATGTTGGAAGGTGGAGAAAAGCTGTGGGTGGTTGTTTTGAAGAAAGAGGCGGGGATTTTCTCTTTTACTTTGCTGAGGGAGCCTGAAGGGTTGATGGCTGTCCGCCATTGATGAAGCTTCAACAACCAGAGAGAGAGAGAGAGAGAGGCGAATGGTGATGAAGTTGAAAGAAAGGAGAGGAGGACACTCAGGGCAGGCTGTGGGCGCAGCAGCGTCCACACACAAACTGTAAGTGCTCCTTGTTACGGGCGCGGAGACACACTCCTTAAAGCACGTGGCCTCATCCTATTTGTATATTTAAATATTTTTTATAAAAAAATTTAATTAGAATTATCCTAAAGGTCTCTTATGTAATTATGATTTTTCCCGAGAAGGAAATTAAACAAGTTCAAATATAATGTATGCAAAGGCTAAAGCCAGGTCATCAAAAAAATGAGGAAAAATATTAAAGAAAAAATTAAAATTTTTAAAAATTATTTTTTAATTAATTCAAATGATTTATTTTAACATTCTTATATCAAGATTAAATAATTTTAAGAATATATCTTTTTAATTAATTTTAGTAATATTTAAATTTTATTAAAATTTTTTATAATAAAATCAAATAAAAAAAAATCATTTTTTCCATTTTCTTTGAATTTTAAAAAATCATATTCACTTTTATTATTATATAATATTATTTTTCTACCTTTTTATAATAATTTTAATTATATTTGATTTCTTTATATATATTTTTTAAAACAATTTTCTTTCACAAATCAACCATCATATTTTAAGAAAATTATTTTATTTATTTATTTTTTTTAGAAAATCCCCATGAACTCAGAATACTATTATGAGATATGTGATACATCAATCCTACAGTAAGGTATATGGTTAGATGAGTCAACAGACGATGAAGAGATCAAATTTCTGCAAAAGCTTGAAATGTCTACATAAATCAATAAGACACAGGGATCTAATCAGCAACTTCATCACCCACTTTAGAAGAGAAAAAAAAAAAAAAAAAAAAAATCCAAACAGCCCAGATCAGCTCACACCATTTTCTTCACAACCAGCCACCACCAGCCTCCCCTCCACGCTCTTATAGGAGTACCTCTTCGCCAAGAACACAAAAACACATAAATTGAGTCCAGACATGGCTGCCAGCAGCCAGTAGAAGTTGTCCAACCGGCTCTTGTTCAAGTCCTTCCGGAACCAGCTTGTTCCATTACTCTTCTCTGTGGCATGATCCACCACAGTTATCAGTAAACTGCTATAGAAGTTCCCTACTCCGATCACACTGAGGTAGAAGGCTATGCCTAAGCTTCTCATGGAATCCGGGACTTGGCCATAGAAATACTCCTGCAAGCCAACAAGCGTGAACCCATCACCAAACCCAAGGATTAGGTATTGGGGAGCTAGCCAAAGCACACTCATGGATACTGGCCCAGTTTTCCCTCCTGTGAGCTCCTCCTCTGCAACTCTTAGCCTCTTTCTCTCCACTAAGGCTGCGGTGCTCATTGATAGAACTGAGAATATCATTCCAAATCCGATTCTCTGGAGGATTTTGATGCCTCTTTCGGTTCCAGTGGCTCTCCTTAGTAGTGGAACTAGGATCTTCTCATAGATGGTGACTGAAATGATCATTCCAACTGCTGAAATAGAGTAGATGGAAGCTGATGGGATGCTGACATCTTTAATAATCTCTAGGTTCATTGTGTCGCTTTGTTTGATGAAGAATGTAGTGGCCTGTGCCACACAGAGGCCGAATGTTAAGGTAGTAAACCAGATGGGGATCATGTTCAGAACAAGCTTCATCTCCTCAACTTTCGTCACTGTGGCTAGTCTCCATGGACTTTGTTTCTTCTCCACTGACTGCAGGCTTTCCTTGTCTTCAATTATTGCAGCTTTGTCAAGAAACCTATTCATCAATCTCATGGCATTAATTTTTGGAATATAATTAATCTCAATTGTTTTTGAATGGCAATTTATATACCTTAGTTTATTTGTATGGCATAGAAGCCTTCCTTTGGACTTGTGTGACTTGGGAACTTCATACAACAAATCAGGATTGGAAGGATAAGGTAGATTTCTCTTGGCTATGGCTGCAACCAAAACCTGCAACATGGGGGTCAAGGGACTCCCTTCAGGCAACCTATAGCGGTAGAAACGCTTCCCGGCATAGAAGGTTAGGATGGTAAAGGCCATACAAGACGTGAGAATGAGATAGGAAGCACCCCAGCCCACATACTCGTCAACATAAACTATAACAGTTACACCAGCTAAAAGACCACAACATAATGCAAAATTCCACCAGTTAAAGTAAGACATTTTCTTCTTCCTCTCGACAGGGTGATTGTCATCAAACTGATCAGCACCAAAGCTTTCCAAGCAGGGCTTGTGTCCCCCAGTTCCTAGAGAGACACAGTACATGCCAAGAAAGAACACCACCTCATGAACCTTCCTAGGATGCTCACAATGTTTCCTATTGCTGCATGGTTTTAGCCTTGGGATGAACTGAGACATTGTCAAGAGGCTTAAACCCTAATTCTCATAGGAACAAAAGCGAAACATTCTCATTAGTCTTAGTACAAATACCACATTCAAAAAATTTATTTCAGCTATAAGATTTACCATGACATAGATGATGGATGAAAGGAGGACAGTATAAAATTGACCAGTATAGGCATCGGCAAGAAATCCTCCCAGTAGGGGCATCACGGTTGTGACTCCTATCCAGTAATTTACATTCTTTGCTGCTGTTTTGGAGTCTTGATGAAGCACTTTAGAGAAGTAATTGAAGAGATCGGTTGCTAATCCAAAGTAGCTCAGCCTCTCACTAAGCTCAATTGCTAGTCAAAAAATAATAGAGGTTCCCAAAAGTTAGATACCAATAAGAAAAAGAAAGGAGTACTATACTTTTGAATCAATTCCCTATTTAACAAACGCTGTTATAGGCTAAGTAAAAGGAACAAAGTAAGGTGCCCGAAAAAGTGGGTGGGAATGCGGACAAAATTTTAAAACGACATGGGTCAATTTTTCAGCTGTCAATCCATTAAAGTAGCTAGTAACAAAGGTTGCAGAAGTGATGAGAAATTTTTGTTGTGATTGGTTCATTTCTCATGGTTTCCGTTCATCCAAAGAGAACAACTTTCAAGGACTCATCTCCATCAACAGAGACCTGATGTTTCTCCATTTAAACTGAGGAACTAATCAAATTGTGAATCAAAACTTCATACTTCTTTTGAATGACTTAGCTAGCAACTCTTTTTAACTATTTAGATTTCAAAACATTTCAAATTTAAACATAGTGATTGTGGGCATGAATGAAATATATACTTTGTGAAAGAGATTCTACTGATGGTCATCTGAACATCTACATGAAGGGAGAAGGCAAACATACATTTGTAGTGTATAGTTACAGCAACTCAGCATATTAAATGTTCTTACTGATAATGAAGGAGGCAGCTTTCCACACGCCAGTTGAAGCTCGAGGAGGAACTCTTCCTTTATAATCCACAGATGAATCATGAACCCACTTCTCATCACCACCTTCTCCTTCTTCTCCATGACCTCTCTCTCTCCTCTCCATTTCTTGCTCCATAATATGCCTTAACCAATGATCAAAGATGGTCAGTAACTGATTATAAAGCAAACCTATAATTGGGTCAGAGGAAGGTGGCTCTTGTTGTAAGACTAGGAGTGTTTTTTTTTTTTTTTTTTCCCTCTTAAATGGGATGGGTGGTGGGCTTGCTTTGATCTGCTTTTATAGAGAGGTCTTTGCTTCACTTTTTTAGGTTCTTTGTCTTTAAAAGGCTAGATATAGTCGACCTTGGACATGGATCAGATGGGAAAAAAGGGTTAATGTGTCACTGTTAATGACTTCCTATGATGTAAATTATTCAACTTTCTTCATTCAGTTCCCTGTCCTTTTTGGGCATAAATACAGTGGAAGGAGAGCATCCAATCCAGCCAGGAGGATTTCTGTTTTAACTTTTTTTTTTTCTTTTTTGAAATAAAGCCAAATTAAAGTGGTACCATGTAGTCCAAAAGAAAGAAAAATGCTAATGATATAAGCCTGATGATTGGTTAATAGTAAAGGCAATTTCAGTCAGTAATAAAGTATTTTGGGATAAGATATCACTCTTAAGGGAAAGTTACAAAGTGAATTTGGTTGAGTGACACACCAAATCAATGAAGACCTCACAAGAAATGTGAGGCACCTAATCATAGAAGTGATATTTTTACAAATGAATGTTGGATCAAACTAAATTCTACAGAAAATGTTTTAGGTGATATTCTTGTAGATAGGATGTTGGATAAAACTAAATTCTTAATCTTAAAGTAGATGGTATTATCACATGATATTACATGAATGATGCTTGGAAGATTTTGAGTCAAGTCTTTTGGAAAGTGCCTTTTTTTTTTTTTTTTAGCAATTCCTCAAATTAATATTCACTTCTCCCAAACTATGTAACAAAAAAGTCCACATGAAAGGTGGGATATGCGGGCTGTTAGGGTTTTTTAAGCATATTGTTGGCTTACTTCCATAGTTTGGTGAAGATTGTAAATGAGATTGGATGGGTTAAATATACTTCTAAAGCCAAGATTCATTCAATATCATCTTTTATCAGGACGAAGAAGTATTTGATCGAAGGAACACTTTGTTTTTGACTGAAAAGTTCCACTCTTGAGGCCCAAAGCTCAAAGCTACATGATAATATTGCCTAGTGATCTCTCTTTAGTTAACATGGCCCAAAAGATTTGTTCAACATAATCATTTTTTAACTTATCCTAAAAATTCCTACCCAAAAGATGGCATCAAGCTAGCATTTGACCATCTTAAAAGTGTCATGTACTAAAAACTATTATTTCAAGTTGGAATTTTCACAAAAACTTTCGGTTATGACCATTCGAAGTGGGTCACCATAAGATTCCCAAATTTTTTTTTTTTTTTTTTTTCTTCAGCTCTTTTGATGTCCCTGGTTCAGTCCAAGGTAGGCCTACTGCTCATTTCATTGCCCATTATGAACATGTGCACAAATCTATGATGGAGACAGATGCATTTTTGCTTTGTTTTGCACAACCTGCAAAAGCTAGTGTATAAAAGTGTGTACATAATCATTAGCTTGTGATAACTGATAATTAAGCTTAACTGCCTGAGTTACCAAGCCATTAAGGTGAATCCCATGAAGCTGAGGCAGATGAGCTCATGAAGCTGCTTTTTGATGGCATATATTCGAAGTGTGTGTGTACAGATGCAGATGTAAGAGCCACATGGTTTAATGTGGCTTTTGAGTAGTAGGAAAGCTTCACCTTGTGTTTGGTAGGAAAGAAAATATTCTCTACGTGATTGAAATGAGAATTTAACTTGGGTTTTCTTTTTCGGGTCCCCTGTCACTCTCTTGGAAGCAGATAGAGTTTGAAAATACGGTACTAACTAACCAAAATCATTGAATTTCTTAGTGAAATGGATAAGCTTGGTGGGATTTTATTCTCCTCTGACTCCAAAAATGTACTTTAAAGACGAACCTTTTCTTTAAGTGAATTACCATATAAAAAAACCAAGGCTATCTTAAGTGGAGAATTTATTTGCTTGTAATGCTTCAATTTAGAATCTTAGAACACATTGGTCCTGGACCACTTCAAGTCTTAAGCTTGGAAATGTGCCCATGAGCTGAGCCCCCTCTCCCACCCAGGGAAAAGTCATCGATTCTATCAACCTTTTATATGTATTTGCCTTCTCAATACTTTGATAAAAGCTTGTTTGGATTGTAAGAAAAGATTTTCCATACCTTTTCTATGCTTAGCTACAAGGCGGAAAGAGACATGTCCTGCAGATGGACCCTAACCTGCACCAAGCAGCACTGAGCAGCAAGGATGATGGTGGATAAATATTCTCTCTCTCTCTATATCAGCACATGATAGCTTCAACTCACCAATTGGCTATTGACAATGATCAAATCTTAGAAAGATTAATGGAGTCCACTGGCATTAGTGGTCCTCCAGCATCTCTGCGCCTACTTATTATAAGAGAGCACCCGATCCACGTCTATAAGATACCCTAGCATCTAAAGGGTTGGAGTAGGAAATTAACCTATTGGCCAGGCTTAGGGTAGTAAGCTTATCATTGATTTTTCATTACTAAAAGATCAGCATGGAATATTTGTTCAGGCTTGCGAGAGGCTCAAGTAGCTTGTTCTTGTTCTCCTCAATCTTTTAAGTTCCTGCTACTAACTTGAGAAAAGTTTGGAACCTGCTGCTAACAAACAAGAGACATCATTGTCAAATTCAATCTCCACACCGCCAAAATACACACACAAAAACAAAGGCCCTGCATTCTTTAGTGCCACAACAGTCTAAACATGTCAACCACACAATAATTTTTGTAGGATAGGGCATTAAGAAAAAGCAACTACATTCACAAATGCGTCTTTCATTAATCTCCTGGCTATACAGAGACCCTGATTTCACAACTGTCCCTCATGGTTCCCTTGAGTTCTGAGTCAAAAGAAGATAGCACTAACATTGTCAAACCCAATTCAAGCTATGGTTATTATGAATTAGAAACCTGCTTTTCACATGGGCTCTAGAGGAAAACATGCCACAAGGTAGAAAGTATACCACATGTCTGTCACAAGGAACAAAGTTGTTTGCGCATGCTAGCTTCCCTTTTTCCTCTCTTACAGAAAGAGGATATCCTGTTAGGTAGAACAACAAGTTCTCTTGTTCATATTACCTGAAAGGTCCCCAACATTAATTGTGGTGCCATGAGGAAGGGTAATAGAGGCTGCCTCCTGAGCTGCCAGAGCCTTCTTGCTTATTATGTGGTAGATATCCAATAAAATAGTCTGGAATGCCTTCTCTACATTGAGTGCTTCCAATGCTGAAGTCTCAAGGAATGAGAGACCCTCCTTCTCTGCTAAGATCTGAGCATCGTCCCCTGAGACTGCTCTTAAATGATTCAGGTCAGACTTGTTCCCAGCCATCATGATGACGATATTGGAGTCAGCATGGTCCCTCAGTTCACGGAGCCACCTCTGAACATTCTCAAATGTTTGCCGCTTGGTTATGTCATAAACCAAGAGTGCACCAACAGCACCTCTATAGTAAGCACTGGTGATAGCTCGGTACCTTTCTTGACCTGCTGTGTCCCATATCTGTGCCTTAACCGTTTTCCCCTCTACCTGTGTCAAAATTAAACTAAATTTAGAAACTCCAAAATGAAAAAACTTCTAGTTTCATTAGATAGCAGCTAGGCTCTCACATATAAGTTTAGGCATGCATAAGAGCCATCAAAGAGAGTGGCAAACTGCCATTTTTGGCTCCCAAAAGGAAGAAAACTTCATGGTTAGTAAATAGTTAATCAGTATTGTACAGCTCAAAGCCCACATGCTCTCGTAAGAGTGACTGATTACCGCAGGTGCCCCCTGTCACTGCCCCTCGTGTTGGCCCCAAATGGAAATCCACCATGTCAAATGCTGGAGAGGTAGAATTTGACATGCTCATATCCAACAGAAGCTCTACCAATCCCAAGAAACAGACTACATCTTTAAACCTAAATCCCTACTTAACCAAGACAGCACGTGAATTTCTTAATGACCTCTTAAATGGAAAATATATCAGATTGTTTCAATATTTTTTTCCTGTAAAGTTATTTCACAGTAGGAAACTTGTTACATGTGACTCATCAAAACAAGACCCTGTGGAAGTGTCTCCTTTGAAATTACAGGAAAACAAAGATGAAAATCTTGTATTGTTATCAAATGGTTATGACACATGCCAACTGTGAATGGAATAAGGAATTACACAGTTTCATGTCATTTTTTGTAGAATACATCATGTTCCAAAACAGACAGAAAGAAACATGCATTCTTTTTCATGTAGAACTGAAGTGTGATCAACAAGGATTGGATAATTGCTTCTAGTCACTAGTCCAATCTCAACCAATTACCAGTTAAAAAAATAAAACGCCCATATTTAAGTTTTTGTGTTCAATCTATGGCAGCAATTTGCTGCTATTCCAAGTTCTTGTAGTGCTCTGGCCATCTCAATCCAAAAACTGCACCATATCATTATGAGCTTTTCAATCAATTAATCATCTTTACATTGACTTTCAATAATCACAAAATCAGAATGATCCTCATCAGCAGGAAAAAAAAAAAAGCACATCTGAAACCCAATTTCTTATTAGTAATTCAAATGGCAGCCGATTGATAGAAAAAAAAACTCTCCAATGATCCTACAAATTGAACCAACCCATCAGACATTTTAAATTGATCGGAGAGATTCAACAGGCTCCATTAATTAAAAAGCCTGCAGTGGAAGGGCCATATCCAAGACTAAAGTCAAACTAAATAGTGAAATAATATCCCCTACCAAATTGTTCTTCAGTCAAAATGCAAATACAAGTCAACTGTGGGGTGGCATTATCATCACAACTTGGACATGACAAAGGATGTTGTCACCCACTACTGGGTATTTCTGTACAATTAGGTTCGATCACATGAGCAAAGTTCGGCCATCGTTTTCTTTTTGGGTCGATTGTTGCAGTTAGGAAAATGTCCATACTTAAAAAAGAAATACTTTTGAAACTACTTGTTACCTTGGGATTAACTTCAAACCCATTTCAAATTATTGTTAGTTATTCCCCATCAAGATGGATGTCGTCGGGAAAGTAATGAACCGGACCAGGCTGGCGAAGTTCGAACATATATAGGCACTAAATTTGAACCCCACTTCCCTTCAATAAGAAATGAAATAGAAAACCCAATGAAAGAGGAAAAAAAAATCTGTCAACCTCACATGATGAATATCCTAATCAATTGGGTGCATATGATGAGATAATAATTTCAATAGAACTTTTCCACCACCTATATAGTTCAACGCAGTATAAATAGCAAACCTACAGGAAACAAAATGGAAACCTTCGCCTAGAATCACGGAATACAGATCAATTGCACAAGGTCTGTAAATAAAAGAAAGGAAAGGAAAGGAACGGAAAACACACACCTGAAGAGTCCTTGTTGCAAATTCCACACCAATGGTGGATTTAGACTCCAGGCAAAATTCGTTTCGCGTGAACCTCGAAAGAATATTTGATTTCCCCACACCAGAATCTCCGATCAGTACGATCTTGAAGAGATAGTCATACTCGTGGTCGACCTTGTACGCCATGGATTCTTCTCTCTACACACTCCCAAACCTACCAGATCCAACCTTAATTACACGAAAAGAGAAGAGAAAAAAAAAAAAACACGCATCAATCAAAATGGAAATCAGCGAAAAATATTGGAAACCACTTGATTCCTCAAACTTTCTCATCTTCTCCGGGATTTTCCCGAGAAACAAACGGAGGGGAGAGAAAATAAATTAAAGGAACTAACCATAAAACGATGATGAAGTGCTTTCGATTTGACCTGAGTTTGTTTTGAGTTGCAAAATTTGAAATTTCAAAGAATTGGAGAGATTTTCAGGGGAAGGAAGAAGAGAGAGACAAAGAGAGTATTTCCATAACCAACGAGAAGAAACAGAATAACCGATGAAAAGGCATTTTTAAACGGCTTGAGGGACTTTCGGAGAAGTTCAAAAATAGCGACTTTCTTCCGTTTGTTTGCCGCGAAAATTTAAGATTCAAAATTTTCCGTATTTTTTATTTATTTATCATTTTTATCCATTTTCTCGCCCAGCAAACTACATTGAAGGAGTTGAAATCCAACTAAATTAGGATTATAATATATCTTCGTTAGGTGTTTGATGAATAATTTAATTTAAGTCATTAGGTATAAAAATAATTTTAAATAGTAATTAATTTATTTTTAAGTTAATATCTTTATTTTATTTTATTTATTTATTTATCCTTATTACCTTTGGAATTTCTTTCATTATTTCATAATTTTTATTGTTATTTAATCTCTTTTACTTTAATTATAATTTATGAGGATAAATACCAATTTGATAATTTAAAAATAAATTTCATTATACAATCTTAATATTTTAAGTAAAAATTACGTAATAAGTTTTAAGTTAATAATTTAAATAATAAATATTAAGTTTAGCATTTTCTTTGATGATTTTTTTTTTAATTAAAACCATTTAGTACTTGAAAAAGAATGATTATATATATATTTAAAAATGTCATGAAGTATAAAATAATTAAGTCAATAACTCATCCAAAATTAGACATTTATTAAATAAAATTCCTTTTTTTTCAAATAAATTAAAAATGGTAACATCCCTTATATGAAATTTATATTTAAAATTGAGAGCATTTACTTAGTATTATTTTGATTTTTTTTAATTAAAACCATTTAATATTTGAAAAGAATGACAATTTGTATCTTTTAGTATTTTTTAAAAAGTCATGAAGTATAGAATAATTAAGTCAATAACTCAACCAAAAATTTGACATTAAGTTTCAAATACATAAAAAAAATTCTATGTCAACTACAAAAAGGGATATAGGTCAATAACAATAAATCTAGACTTAAATTATAGATTCTTTAGACAAAAGTAAAAATATTTATTTGATAAAAAATAAAAAACATTATTCTAAATAAATAAATAATTAAAAAAGGATATTTCACTTGAATTATAAGTATTTTTATATGATATCAAATTTTGTTACCATGCTAAGACTATTGATTAATAAGAAATAGTCACATGATTACATCAATGATTTTCTTATTTCATTTTATTTTATATTTTATTTCTTTATTTTATATTTTATTTGTTTGTTTCTAAAAGGGTGTTTGATAAAACTTAATGACTTAAGTTGTTGATTTTAAACTTATTACTTAATTTTTGATAAAATTAACTTAAAATTTATTATAAATCATCAAATTGATATATTTGTTCTCATAAATTATAATTAGGACAAAGAAAATTGCTTAATAATGAAGGTCCTAAAATAATAAAAGAGATTGTAAAAATAACCCAGACAAATAAGGGTAAAAATATAAAATGAAGAGGTGAACTCGAGAATTAATTAATTGTTTTTCCTTATTACTTAAAGTTATTTTTGACTTTAAGTTATATTATTAAGTTATTTTATCAAATATACTTAATTTATTTAATAACATAAATTAAGTTATTGAATTATTTTAAGTTATTTAAATTGATTTATCGAACACCCACTAAACCTTATTATTATTATTATTATTATTATTTTTATATATTTGTTTAACATACTAGAAATAGTCATACATATTAATTAATAGTTTATATTCAATTAAAAGTTCATTTATATTAAGAGTCATACATATAAAAATATAAATAGAAATGAAGTTAAAACTAATCATGATAAGATATAGGAAATAAAAATGGAAAAATACAAATAAATACAAAATAGTAAAAAAAAATTAAAATGCTAGAAAGAATTCATGATTTTGTCAGTTTAATAAATTTTTTTCCTCGTGGTACAAATTCTTTTATATAAAGTTGCAACTAAATTTTGTAACTTCTATAGAAAGTTATTTCAATTCCTTCTAAACTTACGATAAAAATATCAATCTATTATTTTTTGTTTTTTCTTTTAAATATAATATAATGGGAAAAGTGGGTTTTACCTCACTAATTTAAAAATATATAGGAAAAAATCCTAAATTTTATAAATCAATTTTATCTTCATCAACTTAAAAATATTTTAAAATATATGCATATTTTTTTTACATAAATTAATTATTTCTTGAAATGACTCTTTACTTGATAATATTAAATAAAATTATAAAAAAATAATTTACCACTTCAAGTCAATAAAAATATTTTACAAATAAATATATTATAAATTTTTATCTAATAAAAAGGTGTCAAGTTAATATTTTTTTTTTAAAGTAATTTTCCTTTTAAGCTCATTTATCAGAAGTTTTAATTCTAAAAAAATAACAATGGTGCTTTGGGCCTATTATTACCTATGGTCAGTCCCTAAGCCAGAGATAGTGATGTGGGGCATGTATTGAGGTTGAGAAATTAAAGAGTTGGCCCTCATCATCATCATTATTATTATTATATCTCCAAGGCAAAAAACAAAGACATTGATCTGGTCTTCATTTTGAATTTTCAACATGCTCTCCTTATCATCATCGATGCTTTTGTCATGAAACTGGTTGGTTCCATCTGGGTCATGCTTCAACATGAGCCATTTGGGGTTTAAGTAACTCCATTAGAAAGACTAGCTTTCAAAAGTCCCTCCCAATGAAATTTCTCTAATGTTCCATTTTTAAGGTCAATGTTTTTAAAAAACATTTTATGTATTTTGTTTTTAAGTCACCAAGATTTTATATATGCATCCACCACCCACCTAACACAATAAAATCTCTCTCTCTCTATCTCTCTCTCTCTCTCTCTCTCTCACTCTCTCTCTCTGTATATGCACTAATTGATTAGTATTTTTCCATGAAATTAAACATTATTGCAGCCGGCTTAGCCAGTTTGTTTCTGGACAATTGCAACGAGCAAAGCATTTGAAAATCATATAAAGATAGAAACATAAACTATATATAAGAAAATTAATATGATTTGAGAAGCTAAGTATATATATATATATATATGCACATCTACGTTCAAAGCACCACAAAGTGCTTTAGCTTATTGCCTCTGTGATGGCTAGTCAAATCTCTCCTCTCTGCCTTCTCCTTCTCAGCCTCGTTTACGCTCTCCTCAGTAGCCACAGTACTTCTGGAGAAGTTTCTGAGGCTGATGGTCGAAAGGCAATAAATAAACACCTGGCACTCTTGTTGGTTTTGTCATTTTTTTTTTTCTCCTTTCACTTAATGGCTTGGTGGTTCCATGAACCATGGTCTGGTTTTGATGAGTAACCCCATGCATGCATTGCTAGAAGATTAATTTCTGTTGATTTATCAGTTTTGGTTTCTTGACTGATATACTAGATTGGATTTGCAAAGTGTAGGAGTATATTGTGTACATGGGAGACAAGCCTTCTGGGGATATCTCAGCGGTTACTGCTCACACCAACATGCTGCAACAAGTCTTTGGCAGGTATTATCAATGTTTCTTGGGTGGATATATAAATAAGGAAATTTCCTCATTTATTCTTGACAAAGTTGCATTCAAACAATCTTATTTATATAAATAAGATTAGCAAGCGCATACATCTTTTTTTTGGTTCAAGCACTATTGCTGCCTACATGTATATATATATATATAGATGGATAGAGAGAGAGAGCTTCAACAAGTGAGGAAGGTCTTGATCAAGTAAGAAGAAAAGAAATTACATAGCCAATCTTTGAGTTAATTGACAATCCACCTCAGTTTCCTGACACCCTTGTCAAAATATGTCTTCTAATTAACCTCTCCATATTTAAAATCTAAATCAAACCCAAAACGATGATGTTTGGTACAACCCAAGCAGTACACTTTTTTTCTTTCATATTGTTCACTTTTTTTTTTTTTTTTTTTTTTTTTTGTGGGAAATTACATGGTTTTTTATTTGCTCTCTTATAAAAGTTGAAGAGGAAGAAGTCAATTTTGTCTCATGCTTGTTATATATATATGTATAAGAAGTGCATCAGAGACTTCAAAATGACTATGCATGTACCAAAAACACTAAATTGATTTTCCAATGGATCAATGCCTTCAGCAATATTGCATCGGATTCTCTACTCTACAGCTACAAAAGAAGTTTCAATGGATTTGTAGTGAAGCTAACAGAGGAGGAAATGAAGCAATTGGAGGGTGGGTGCACTTGACTTTTCTGCATAACATATTTCTCAACTACATATGACTTCAATAATTAACTGTGCAATATTTTTGTACTTTCAGGAATGGATGGTGTGGTCTCCATTTTCCCTAATGAGAAGAAAAGGCTCCACACAACAAGGTCATGGGATTTCATCGGGTTTCCCCAACAAGTTAACAGAACAAGTGTTGAAAGCGATGTTATCATCGCAGTACTAGACACCGGAATATGGCCGGAGTCTGACAGCTTCAAAGATAAAGGATTAGGTCCACCGCCTAGCAAATGGAAGGGCATTTGCCAGGGCTTATCCAATTTCACTTGCAACAAGTAAATCTTAGTGACACAGTCCAATTAAATACCCTTGTAACAGAAGTTTGAATTTGAAGACTCAAACATTACCCTTAACAAATATTGTAATTGATGTTATTGCAGTAAAATCATCGGGGCTAGGTACTATCGGAGCTATGGAGAATTTAGCCCAGAAGATTTGCAAACCCCAAGAGATTCAGAAGGCCATGGGACACACACTGCATCCACTGCAGCTGGGGGCCTAGTTAGCATGGCAAGCCTGTTGGGGTTTGGCTTAGGGACTGCTCGGGGTGGGGTTCCATCAGCTCGTATAGCTGTGTATAAGATATGTTGGTCTGATGGCTGTGCTGATGCTGATATCCTTGCAGCCTTTGACGATGCAATTGCTGATGGGGTTGACATAATCTCTCTTTCAGTTGGGGGTTCCACTCCCAAGAATTATTTTGCAGATTCAATTGCAATTGGAGCTTTTCATGCAATGAAAAATGGGATACTAACATCAACTTCTGCTGGTAACGACGGACCCAACTTTGCTTCCATCACAAATTTCTCGCCATGGTCTCTTTCTGTGGCTGCTAGCACCATAGACCGGAAGTTTTTTACCAAGGTGCAACTAGGTGACAGTAAGGTTTATGAGGTAACCGAGCTTCATGGCAGTTCCCTTGCTTACATTTTGGATTGATAGCCATCACAATCAAATATCATATATTAAAGTTAGAATTACGTGGAACTGATTTTTGGAGGTTATACCATTGCCTCTTGTGTAGGGAATTTCAATAAACACATTTAAGCCCAATGGCATGTATCCTTTTATTTATGGTGGGGACGCACCGAATATTACAGGAGGTTTTAGTGCCAACACATCCAGGTACTGGAATAACAAAAAGGAAAAAGAATTAATGGAAAATGAAAAGCCTAAGAGAGATCAAGAAATTTGAAGTGTGTAAGAAAGTGCTTTCACCAAAGTAATATAATACATTTGGTTCCAACTGCACCATGATTTTTAGACTATTTGTCTTGTTTAAGAGTCCATAATTGCAGCAGGTGTAAATAATATTTGATCATGGAACTAACTTACTGCTGAAATGCAGGTTTTGCACTAGGAACTCGTTGGACCCCAATTTAGTCAAGGGTAAAATTGTTCTTTGTGACATATTTAGCAACGGGACAGGTGCATTCTTGGCAGGTGCAGTTGGGACGGTGATGGCGGATAGAGGAGCCAAAGATTCTGCCAGGCCTTTTCCTTTGCCTGCATCTTACCTTGGCGCACAGGATGGTAGCAGTATTGCCTACTATGTAACCTCAACAAGGTACCATTTAACATATCTATTTCTACTTTTATTTGGCAATGAAAGTAAATTATATGAGTTATGCTTCAAGATCAGGGGAATTTAGATGATATAATATTCTTACTATATTCAAACAGTAACCCAACGGCATCCATATTGAAGAGCACTGAGGTCAATGACACATTGGCTCCATTTATAGTCTCCTTCTCATCAAGGGGTCCAAACCCAGCTACACTAGACATTCTCAAGGTAACTTATGATATTATTCTCGATTTTCTTCTCCTTTATTCTGCTTCATTTCCGTATCTGTAAACCTTATTCAACAATGCCTTAACCTAATTAGTTACGGACTGTCCAATCCTGTTACTGCATGCCACTCTGTATAGGATTTTAGGGCCATAATAACTGTTGAATTCTTGGATCTTTGTATTCATGCTTTTGATTTAGGAAAGTGCAATGATTGTTCCTTTATCTGTAGGATCATAAAATATAAGTATTTCATATCAAAACATCCCTTGTTTTCCCATTACATAAACACTTTCCATAGACTTGACCTTCATTAATTGTGATATATGACTTTGTCATCTTGCTGTATGTAGCCGGATTTAGCTGCCCCCGGAGTCCATATTCTGGCATCATGGCCACCAATTTCTCCAATTTCTGGGGTGCAAGGTGATACTCGAGCAGTGCTGTACAATATGCAATCTGGCACATCCATGGCTTGCCCACATGCTACTGGAGCAGCAGCCTACATCAAGTCATTTCATCCCACCTGGTCTCCTGCTGCTATTAAGTCTGCTCTCATGACTACTGGTAATGCCTAAATTCTATTCCTAACCTTTGAAACTATGAAACAGCTGGTATTAATAGTATTTAATCTCTCCCCTCTGTGTGTTTGTGAGCAGCTCTTCCCATGAGCGCTGAAAAAAATCTGGATGCAGAATTCGCATATGGCGCAGGCCAGATAGATCCTTTAAAGTCTGTAAACCCTGGTTTGGTATATGATGCTGATAAGATTGACTATGTAAAATTTTTGTGTGGGCAAGGTTATACTACCCAGATCCTACAACTTGTTACTGGGGATAACAGCGTCTGCTCTGAAGCCACAAATGGAACTGTCTGGGATCTAAATTACCCTTCCTTTGCTCTCTCCAGCTTCACCTTTGAATCTATAACTGGTGTGTTCACCAGGACTGTCACAAATGTTGGGTCGCCCGTATCCACATATAAAGCTACTGTGACAGGTGCCCCAATTGGACTTCAAATCCAAGTTGTACCAGACATTTTATCATTCACATCGCTCGGGCAGAAGCTGTCCTTTGTGTTGAAGGTTGAAGGAAGCACAGATAAAAGCTTAGTCTCTGCTTCTTTGGTGTGGGATGATGGTGTACATCAAGTGAGGAGCCCCATTGTTGTGTTTGTTGTCGCGACAAATTGAAGAATACAAATGCCTCCCACCAAAAAAAATAAAGCATTGCAGTTGTTATACCTATAAAATAGAAATCCGTGAATATGTATAGGTATCATTTGATTTGCTTTCTTTTAGGATGCAGTGTGCTGTTTTTAGATCCAATATTGGCTGTATATTTATGTTATTTTTGAGGAAGATTGTGTTGGGTAAAATTAAAAATCCTCAGACCAATCATCTATAAATAGTCTTAATAAAATTATTCCACCTTATAGACCTTTTAGGAGGGAAAACTTTGACACTTTGGATGTTTTTTCATTAAAAAGAGCCTAGAATTTTTATACAAATTGTAAAATCACGGATAACACATTTCTAAGAGTGAAAACTCTTATATTCCTTGGATCAAAATAATTGCTATAATATTTATGGAAGTTGTAATATATCGAATGAAGAATTTAAGATAAAGATATAATTTTTTTAAAAGCAAATATATATAGGTAGCTTGATTTGAGAAAGTAGAAATTCTAGACATAAATGACAATTTAATATAGAATTTACAAGAGATCATGGATAAGTATCATCAAGTTATATTGCAATTTGTAAGAGTGAAAACTCTAAGATTGCTTTTATTAAAATGATTATTATGTTGATATTTGATTCAAATGATTTTGATACCTCTACTGTGACATCGAAATTCGCTTATGGTATCGAAATTCAGTATTGCTTGTCATTGCAATGTATTTGCATAACACCTTAAACTCACTATATTTGGATTGACTTTCTACCTTGTATTGAAGCGGTGCCAAAATCCACTCTTTTATATTGAAATATCTCTTTTCCTTGCCTTCTTCAATAGATGTAAACATTACTCCTCAATTTGGGACTTAACATATAAGCTAAAAGATAATGATTTGCACTAAAAAATGATTCAAAAACCATTTTTTTATTATATATATTATTAAAAACCATCAATTTTGAGTGTTAATCATTAAATAATGTTAAGCATGTTCCTAAGTTGATGAGAAGTTTAATTTCTTTAGGGGCTTTAGACAATTTGGGTTATAATTTTTTGTGCAAAGAACAATATTATGAAGATCATCAATAAAGGTGCTTTGATAGCTATGAAAGGAAAAAAGGTGAAAATTTTACATACTTTGATTGGGAAGACAATATTTTTAGGTGGAGTTATGAAGGTGGAGCTACACTATGAAGAATCTTTTACTAGTGTTAAAGAAGTTGTTGAAGTAGAGGAATGCAAAAAGATGATCCTGACTCTATTTTGGTTAAGAGTACTCATTGGCACAAGGATGAGAGTAATCACAAAAGGAATGAAGTTTTGAAGAAGACATAAAAATGATTTCTTGAATCAAGTTTGATAAGAGTTTAAACTTGATATATGTTTATTCTCATTAATTGCTCAGTATCAAGAGAATTCAAGTCAAGACATAGATGGTTGAAATTTGACTCAAATGATTTAATTTTTATTTTTAGAGAACTCAATAGGAATTTAAAGCAAATAGAGTTAGCATGAATTTAGAAAATAGACGTGCAATAGGAATTTAACGTATATCAATTTATACGGGGCATGAATGTATTTGGTTCTGCAGTTTGTATATTATTGTTTTATTTTAATTAGGATTTTGATTCTTCTCTTATACATGATATTATTATAAACCTATCTTCCCATAATCACTTCCACTTTGCTTATTTGCTGCACCAGAACTACTTCTGCAGAAGATCGAATGGTAATAATTTGTCTCTCTTATGGTCCTTGATGGGTAAAATGCATTTTTTTTAAAAATATTTTGTAACTTAATCAGTTGTGTTTATTGTCATTGTAGGAGTATATTGTGTACATGGGGGACCTTCCAAAGGGTGATGTGTCGGCTTCAGCCCTTCATACTTACATGCTACATCAAGTGTTTGACAGGTATCGATATTTTTCCTTTTAACATAAAAAGATGCTAACTATTGCATCTTACACAAATACAATGACATGAGTTCATGAAACACTTCTGTAGTTTTTCTAATCAAATAGTTGGTGTTAGCTTATTGTCTGACAATTTAAGTCTTTATATGGTATGGAACTTGAAATTTCAGGTTGATTAACGGCCTTGAATTTAATCCCCCCCCCGCCACTTTCAACCAAGCCAAAAAATCATGTTAGATCATTAAAGTTGTATGCTTGGGAAGAACAATTCAAATAGAAAGGGATATAAATTTAAAAAAAAAAAAATTCAAGACAAAATGGAAGTTTACCATGTGAAAATTATCAGCTCAACGTGATCAGTGAAGCAACACTGAAGATTCTCTTTATGTATATATATACATATGGTTTATGATCAAACAAGAAGCACATCTGGAAAACTGCCAAGAATCCATTGAGTGGTACTGGCCTCACGTCTTTAATGGCTACTGTTCGACAGTGGTGCATCCGAATATCTACTTCATAGCTACAAGAGTAGCTTCAATGGGTTCGTTGCCAAGCTGACTAAGGAGGAGATGACGAAACTCTCGGGTGGGGGAATCATAATTTTCAAGACATTATTTGAAACTGTATTTTATTTGCTTATCAATAATCTGATTCTAAGTATGTATATTCAGCCATGGACGGGGTAGTGTCTGTATTCCCAAATGGAAAGAAGAAACTCCTCACAACAAGATCATGGGACTTCATGGGCTTTCCCCAAGAAGTTAAAAGAACACCAACTGAAAGCGATATTATCATTGGAATGCTTGATTCTGGGATCTGGCCTGAGCCGTCTAGTTTCAGTGATGAAGGATTCTGTCCACCACCATGCAAATGGAAGGGTACTCGTCAAACCTCGTCCAATTTCACTCGCAACAAGTAGCTATTATTACCATAATCATCATTAGTCGATATATATACAGAGAGATCCCCTGCTTCTCAACAAAAATTGTGATGCTGTGCAGTAAAATCATTGGAGCTAAATACTACAGAAGTGATGGAAAACTGGGGCCAACAGGTATTAAATCACCGAGAGATTCAGAAGGCCATGGCTCACACACTGCATCCATGGCAAGCTTACTAGGCCTTGGCTCAGGGACAGCTAGAGGAGGGCTTCCCTCTGCTCGCATCGCAGTGTACAAGATATGTTTGTCAGATGGTTGTTCCGATGCTATATCCTTTCAGGGTTTGATGATGCCATTGCAGATGGAGTTGATACTATATCTCTTTCAGTTGGGGAAATAGATTCCTACGATTACTTTGAAGATTGAATTGCAATTGGAGCTTTTCATTCTATGAAGATGGGATACTCACATCTAATGCTGCTGGTAATTGGGGCCCGAATCATGCTACTATTACAAATTTCTCACCTTGGTCTCTCTCAGTTGCTACTAGCACCATTGACAGAAAGTTTGTGACCAAGGTCAAGTTGGGAAACAACAAGGTTTATGAGGTGAATATGTATGCATATTTATCTGTTAATTTCGCTTTCATGTCTACTTAAGAGTAACCTCTTACTGGTGGATGTAGGGAGTCTCTATAAATACTTTTGAGATGAAGGGTATGTACCCTATCATTTATGGTGGAGATGCCACAAATACTACAGGAGGTTATAATAGTTCTTCTTCCAGGTGGAGATCAGACATTTAATTTTTCACTAGAAGCACTTGAAGCTTCAGTAACGTATGATATTTGAAGGCTGAAAGTGCATGAAAGTTATCATGAAATGCAGGTACTGTTTTTTCAACTCGTCGACAAGTCTGGTAAATGGTAAAATCCTATTCTGTGATTCGGACACTGATGGGTGGGAGCAGCGGATACTGTATTTCAAGATGAATGCTACAATGATTTTTCCACCAGTTATGCTTTACCTGCATCCTCCTTGGGCTTAAGTGATGGTGGCAGAGTTCTTCAATACTTGCACTCAACTAGGTATATATTCTTCAAGCTATCACACTTTCCAGTTTTGATAGCCTTTTCTTTGGTGATTCTCTGCATAATGATAGATGATCTAATCTAATTTCATGCACTCCTTGTATAAACAGAAAACCACTGCAATTATACAGAAGAGTGTTGAGGTTGAAGACGAATTGGCCCCATTTGTAGCTTCATTTTCCTCGAGGGCCCCCAACCCTGTTACAAGTGACATTCTCAAGGTAATGATCTGTTAATTAATCTTCTCTGGTGATTTATTTCTGAGTAGTCCAGTCTCTTTTCTGAATTGCAAATTCTTGACATTATGATACAGCCTGACTTAACTGCACCGGGAGTGGACATTGTAGCAGCATGGACAAAGGCTTCAACTGTAACAGGATATGATTGGGACACGAGTAGTCCCATACAATATAGTTTCCGGGCCATCCATGGCTTGTCCAAATGCTTCTGGGGCTGCTGCCTATGTCAAATCATTTCACCCAACATGGTCTCCTGCTGCTATTAAATCTGCTCTAATGACAACTGGTAATGGTTTGATCCATATTCTAATTATATAAGACATCAATGAAAGCAGGGGTTGGGGAAGAATTAGCCATCTTCCTTTTTCAAGTATTTTTAACCAAAAGCAATTCATTAACATCTTCCAAATCATTTTGGGAATTTGCTTAGAGTCACATTCTATACCCTGTGAAACAATATTTATAACTTCAGCCAGAAGTCATTCTTCTAACGCCCACAACAAAATTGCTTTCACATATACATATCTAGAAGAAATATAATTAACCATTATATACAACTAATTCTCATGTTTCTATATTGTTCTTTGCAGCTGCTCCCATGAGTGTTAAATCCAACAGAGACCAGGAGTTTGCATATGGGGCAGGTCAGATAGATCCTATAAAGGCTGCACATCCTGGCTTGATATATGATGCTGCTGGAGAGGCAGATTATGTCAAATTTTTGTGCGGGCAAGGCTACAGCACTAAGCAGTTGCGACTTATCACTGGAGATAAGAGCGCCTGTTCTACAGCCACCAATGCAACAGTTTGGGATTTAAACTACCCTTCTTTTGCCGTATCTACTAAGTCTGGAGTAAATGTCACTGGCATCTTCACTAGGACTGTCACGAATGTTGGATCAGCAGACTCAACTTATAGAGCAATTTTGGGTGCTCCTTCAGGACTCAACGTCCTAGTTGAACCAAGTGTCCTTTCATTCAAATCCCTTGTCCAGAAGAAGACCTTCAGTGTGAGGGTTAGAGCAGGAGTAGATAAACCTGTGCCATCGGGTTCTTTGGTGTATGATGATGGGATTGATCAAGTGAGGAGCCCCATTGTGGCTTTTATTTCTTCCTAAAGTATCTTGTTACGTTGCTCACATTTTAGTTCTTGTTTTATTAAAAATAAACTGACATAACGTGTCTTATAATAAATCTTGTGCCATTTTATTCATTATTATGGATATTTATTATTAAGGAGAATTTCAGTGATTTACATGACATATTCCATGGTATTTTATGTTGGATTAACGAAAAAGTTATTGATGTTATATATGCATAAACTCTTCTTAATTATGTAAATGTGTTTTAAAGTCTTGAGATGCCTTTGGATTTAGAGTGAGACTTGATCTACGACCTTCGAAGAGGTCCCCGACCAATCCGAATAATATTTATATGATTGGAAGAGGGCAATTATAAATGGTATCAGAGCAGATTCTTGATCTTAGTGTTAAAGTTTTTTTGACCCCATAAGCTTGTGATATACAATGAGGACGAAAAAGTTTTGATATATGATTCCTCTTAATTAACTACATCGACGTGCTTTAAAATCGTGTGGATTAGGAGCGAGTCATTAGAATGCTCTATTGAGATGCAATATGTTTGTTGCATTGCAAGAATAGTAGTACTAAATGTTGAAAAAAAAACACAAATTTTTTTTATTCAAGTTGGTGATTTCAATTAATTCTTATTGTAATGCCCAATCTTTGATTTTTCAACTCTGGGAAAATTTCTAGATTCATAGCAAAGTAGTGTTTGTAATATAACTTATCTGGGATACCTATTGGTTTCCCCACATGTTATAGTGGTCCTTACTTGCATATATCACTCCAGTCTAGATGCATGGTCACCAGTTGCTAATTAAGGTAATGTTTGTTTTTTGGCTAAAGAAAAAATCAAAATATTTGACTTTTTCTATTCAACTAAAAGCAATTTATTGATATCAACCAATATAACTAAACTAAACTTATTGATAACAAATTCACTTTAATTATTTTGATTAATATCAATATACATGTTACTTTTAATTGAATAGAAAAAAAATAAAATATTTTGTTTTTTCGATTCAATAAGAAAACAAATATCACCTAAGTCTGCATTACTGATAGATGCTCCTCCGAATATTTGAAATTATGGAGGTGATTTTTTCAATGATTGTTGATACAAATCTAGACGTGGAATTTATATATGATTGGGGTGACATAAATCTTTCGAAGATTCTGATTTGATATATGATGTCAGTTAGGTTAATTATATAGACCTTTTGTGTGGACAAGGTTTTGGTGGTACCTAGGCTCTCTAGTTTGATACTGAGGGAAAGATTATGTCTTGATTCATTGAAGTATGGGTAAATAGGTAATGCACATAGATTATCTTCTTCTTTTTTTTTTTTTTTTTTTTTTGAAGAGTATCATACGCAATATAGAAAAATCATCTAAGAGTTTTTGAGAAAGTTCAAAAATGAAAAAAAATAAAATTATGGGGTTGAATGATAGTAAATAAATCCATTAAATATGAAAGAAATACCTATAAAATTACTTCATCTAGATGTGCTTATCCCCCAAGATCTTATATCAATAAAAACCTATTAGGGCTTCAAGTCTTTAATGTAGCACCTTGTACTCCCATAATGGACACCTCAATACCGTGCTAAGGATAGTAGATCAAACACTTTCTATTTCATTAAGGGAAGATTTCAAGATTACTCTTAAAAACTAATTAAAAGATGAAGAATTAGGGTTATAAGGATGAATATATTATTTTCTTTTTTAAACTCAATAAAGTCATATCTTTATACTGAAAGATATTGGAGATAGTTTTGGAGAGTTATTCCAAGTTTAAATTTATCAAAACATTTTTAAAATATAAAAAAATAGATCAAAAAATACAAAATAGGGGACCTATGTTAGAGTGTATTGTGGAGGGTATATATGTGAATTTCCTTGAGGACATTTGAATGCCCCACATGTTGTTTGAATGCTCTTCATGATGTTTGAACACTTTGCTTTGATTTTTGTGCACTAAGCTTTATTTATTTATTTTTTGTGTTATTCCCTTAAATTATTTTCTATTTAACATGTTGGAGCTATTTCTTAAGCTCTAATTAGTTTAAGAATATATATACCTTGTAAATTAATTAACTTTGAAATAGTTTGAAGTTGCATAACACCCATAAAAATAAGATAATTAAAATACAATGGATTCAATATTTAAATGAAATAAAATTGTTAATAAAATATGCCCTTATATGCCAAAAACCTCATTTGAAGGGCTAACATATATAATAGAAGATGCCATGAAAAGGTGAGATAATATGAACTTGTTCGGTAATATTTTTAAAAATATTTCTCAATAATTTTTAGAAATAAAATTTTGTTTGAAATTGAAAAATAGTTTTTTCCGACTTATATATATATATATATATATATATATATATATATATATATATATATATATATATATATATATATATATATATATAATGTAAAATTTTTAAAAATATTCTTTGGAGAGATTTTCAAATAATATTAAATATGGAGATACTTCATATTTTTTCCAATATAAAACATCAAGAAAAAAACTAATTTCCATTCCAATACTTATTTGTTTTTCCTGAGACATCGAAATATTACCTTAATATCCTTGAATATAACATGTTAAAAATTTGGGGGTGCTAATTTTTCAGATGGAATGGATGGAGCCAAATTAAATCTAATACTAAATCATATTGGTTTAAGTCAAGTATAAAAAATTCCCATCCAACCAAATTCAAGCAATATACTTTGACGCTAGAAAAGTGGTGGTGATGAGTGCAGCCAATAAGCAGATATGTAAGAATTTGTGGAACCAATCAATATTCAGAACATACTAGGGGTCGTAACCAACTTAGCTGGCATAACTTTTATCATATTCAATTCCGTGTAAAAAAGGTAGGTTATATTCCAAAAGTCTTTAACGAGAAGACAATGACAATTCTTAGGTTATGCTTGGTTATCGAAATTTGAAGGATAATTTAAAAAGAAAAAAGAAAAAAGAAGCTAAAGTTAATATTTTATATGATACTTCAAGCTTATTAAATATATATAATTTAAATAATATTTATTTGTTTTTTAATATATTTTTATAATAAAATCAAAATATAAAAAAATTATTTTAATTATTTTTTTTTCTTAATATTTTTAGAAAACCTAACATAACTCCAAAAGTCTTTACCACATTATTTATAGTCAATGGTCCTTTTTAATTCCACAATTGAGATTAGATCACTAGTCCCCGTCCCCATGGACCCCACCCCTTGATCTATAGAAATCAGTGGGTCAGGCTCTACTTTTTGAAATGAAAGGACTCTCTCATGGAAAAAAATTGTGGAAAAGGATATCTTTATTTAGCATATAAAACAATAAATTTTAATAAAAAATTATTTAATTTGTAACTTTAGTATACTAAAGAACTTTTTTTTTTTGAAAATATTTTTCAAGGGTGTTCAAAGAGCATTGACAATGGGATGCAATAAAAGTATTGAAAAAGGTTATGAGCCTTTGATTATTATAATTTTCTAGTGATGACATAGTAGTATGAATATATATATCAAAATTTTTAATAAAACAACTTTAAAATGTCCATTATACTTCTAATTATATTATTATGAGGTTTTCCTTACTTTCTATGAGTTTTTAATAATTTTAAGTCTACCGATATTTTTTTCCAATATCCGTCGATATATCTCCGATATATCCGATGATATATCTCCGATATATCCGTAAAATCGAAGTACCGATATATCCGTAATTATCGATATTTTCATCCTTGTTAAGGCTACAACCATGAAGATATTTTGTCGATGTTGTTTATTTATTTATTTATTTTTAAAATATATTTATTTAAAATATCCTTCAAGGTGTAACTCAAGCATTTGAAAATCATATTAATATATGTACCATCAAATTGGAAAAAAATTAAGGTATATTGGACTTTGCATCTTGATCGTTAAATGTGTATCATAAGGTTTAAACGGTTGTATTTTGTATGTCAATTGTTGAAAGCATACAATAAAGTTCAAATCAATGGTAATGATGAATGATGATGATGCAAGTAATATAATTAAGTATAGATCAATAAAATTAAGGTAGAAAACAATAAAATCAAAGTATAAAATAATGAGACAAATCTCGATATAAAAGAAATGAAATTATAATACAAACGTGATACAACTTGATTAATTGTGGTTTTTTAATACTTATCATCGATTCAGTATTACAGAAGGGCCTACGATGATTAAAAGATGAGGATTGAAATGCTCAGGTATATATATATGTCTAAAGTACCAAAATGTACATAGCTTACCATCTAATGGCAAGAAAGAACTATTTTTTTTGGTTTCTCCTTCTCGATCTCAATCATTTTTAGGAATAAACTTTTTATGAAATTGAAAAATGGGTTTTTTAATTAATTAATTTATTTTGTGAAGGTACTATATATTTATGTATACAATATAAAAAATTTTAAAATATTATTTGGAGAGATTTTCAAATAATATAAATATAGGAGACACTTCATAATTTTTCTAATATAAAAATAAAAATAAAAAAAGAAACTAATTTCCATTACAATACTTATTTTTATTTTCGGAGACACCAAAATATTACCCTAATATCCTTGAATATAACTTGCTAGAAATTTGGGGGTGCCAATTTTCCGGAAAAAATAGGAACCCACCCAGTTTTGGCTCAAATGGAATGGAACCAGATTAGACCAATACTAAATCATATCAGTTTGAATCAACAATTAAGTCCATTTTAAAAAATTCCCATCCAACCATTATTTATTTATTTATTAAATTTAAAACAAACAAGTGGTGGAGATGAGAAATCAGTGGAGCCAATCAGCAAATACAAGTGGTCATAACCAACTTGGCTGGCGCTAGCTGGCGCAACCTTGTCGCACTCTGCGTGAAACACGTAGGTCATGTACCGGATGCATTCAACGAGAAGGAGATGACAATTCACGTAGGACAATCTGAAAGAAACAAAAAAAAAAAAAAAAAAAAAAAAAAAGCTAAAGAGTTAATATTTATATGATACTTCAAACTTATTTTATATATATATATATATTTATTTATTTATTTATTATTTGTTTTTTCATATTTTGATTTAAATACTATTTTAATTAACTTTTTTTTTTCTTAATATTTGTGGAAAACCAAACATAACTCCAAAAGTCTTTGCTTTCTCCATGCATAATTTGTAGTTGATGGACCCTTTTAATTTCACAATTGATATTAGACCACTGGTCCCATTCCCACGGACCTCACCCTTGATATATAAAAACATGTGGGTGAGGCCGTACTTTTTGGAATGAAAATTTGCAACCCCACCAACTCTCCCCCCCTCCCCCAAACGCGTCGCCACTGCCCGACGACAACGCCATCCCATCAATCGACGACAATGACATCCTCCCAATGCCGGTGGTTGTAAGCTATAAGCATGTAAAAGTTACCACCAATAATTTAATAAACTTATGATGTCGTCATCCCAACAATGACGTATCCTAATGTCATCACGATGACGATAAGTTGTAAGCTTGTAAAAAATTATCTCCAATAATTTAATAAACTTTTGAAACTTTTAAGTTGTAATATGAAAGTTTTAAGCTTATAATTAAATTTGTGGGTATAATTTTATAAAATTTAAATAAAAAAATTAAATTCTAGGCTACCAGTATCCTATTTGCATGCAATGTTGATGATTAAATGAGTAAAAGAATCTTTTGGATTGATTATAGAAAAACTTCAAAATATCAATTATATATATAGAAGTTTGTTATTGATTAAAAAATACTAATTATATACATAAATATTTCTCGATGGTTGAAAAGGAAATATGTGATAGAGAAGTTATTTTTTTGATGTCATAGTTAAATTAAAATACGAGGAAAAAATTATGAGTCTTTTACTCATATTTTCAGATTTTATTATATTTTTTATTTTCATTATTATTTGTTTTATTTTATAATTATATATATTTTTAAAATTTATGATTTTTAAAATTTATAATTTTAATCTAAATTAATGAAAACAATATGATTTTAAATAAATTTCTAAAAACATTGCGTTCCTTAGAATTTATTATTTAATTTTGTAAATTATATTTAATTTTAATAATATATAAAATATACATTTATGATGTCATTGATTCGACCATGATCCAATTGTCAGTACAATTAGTAAATCGTGAACTAGTAACTTTTTCGATTCAATGATCGATCCGGTTTTAAAAACATTAATAAAAAATCTCTCATGGAAAAAAATTATGGAAAATATGATATTTTTATTTAATATATAAAATAATAATTTTTAATAAACAATTATCTAATTTGTAACTTTGGGTTATTAAAGAACTTTTTTTTTGAAAATATTTTTAAAGGGTATTCAAAGAGCATTAACCATGGGATAAAATTCTAAAGACGTAGTGATTCCTTTTTGTTTTACTTTTTCAGGGACAAAAGTATTGAAAAAGGTTATAATAGATTGATTATTATACTTTTTTCTAGTATTGACTTAATAGTATGAATTTTTTTTAAAGGTTGATTTTGCAATTAGGTTAATTTCTCCTTCAAGTTTTAGTTAAATACAACTAAATTTCATTGGTTTGAAAAATTATCAAATATCTACCTTATTTCGAATTAGAGGAAAGATAGTAAAAATATCAAATAAAAATGATAAAAAAGATATTTGATGAAATTTCATACTAATAAGGTTTTTATATGAGTTGTAGAGTAGATGCCGATGTAAAATTTTCTTTCATCAAATAGTGGTCTTTCATTTTCTATGGACCTAATGCTATTAGGGTCAAGATATTCTTGCCAAGACATAACTCACGAGTCCTTAAAATTCTTTGGTATATTAAGGTCACAATCATGAGGACATTTGGTCGGTGTTGTTTATTTCTTTCTTTATTTATTAAATATAAATCATTTGAAATGTCTAACAATGTGTAACTCAAGCATTTAATATATGTACCATAAAATTAGAAAAAATTAAGGTATATTGGACTTTGTATCTTGATCGTCAAATGTGTATCATAAGGTTTAAATGGTTGGATTTTGTACCTTGATCATTGAAAGCGTACGATAAAGTTTAAATCAACGATGATGATGATGCAAGTAATGAAATTAAGTATAGATCAATAAAATTAAGGTAAAAAGTAATAAAATCAAAGTATAAAATAATGAGACAAAACTGGGTATAAAAAAAATGAAATTATAATACAAACCTGATACAACTTGATTAATTTTGTTTTTAGTACTTATCATCATTCAGTATTACAGAGGGGTTTACTGGAGGATTGAAAGGCTTGGGTATATATACATGTCCAAAGCACCAGAATGTGCATAGCTTACCTTCTAATGGCAAGAAAGAACTCTTTCCTCTGGCTTCTCCTTCTCAGTCTCATCTGTACTCTGGTCTGTACCCACAGTACTGCAGCAGCTTCGAAGGATGATGGTCGAAAGGCAATATACACCCATCTCTCTTTTGATTGTTCTTAATGGTCTGGTCATTCCATAAAGCATGAAGCATGGGCCATGGCCTACTAATTTTTACATGCATGGCAGAAAAATTAAGATTAATCTTGTGTTGACAATCATGGTTGAGTAGTGTTAATAAACTGGATTTGCACCAAACATATTGTGGATGCAGGAGTATATTGTGTACATGGGTGCCAAGCCTGCCGGAGATTTCTCGGCATCTGCCATTCACATCGACATGCTGCAGCAAGTCTTTGGCAGGTCAGTATCCATCTTAATTTTTTTTTCTAATTTATTTATTGCATATATATATATGGTGCCTAATGTTCCCCATGGAATGCCTTTGCAGCAGTAGGGCATCAAATTCTCTGGTCCGCAGTTACAAAAGGAGTTTCAATGGATTTGTAGCGAAGCTCACAGAGGAGGAAATGCAGCAAATGAAGGGTGGGTGGAATTCATCTTTCTGCAATTAATTGGATATTTCGGAAGTAACTCGGGCATTTTATATATGGCTAACAAATAAACTGTAACTTTGGAGTTTCAGGAATGGACGGGGTAGTCTCGATTTTTCCTAACGAAAAGAAACAGCTCCACACAACAAGGTCATGGGATTTCGTGGGGTTTCCCCAGCAAGTTAAAAGAACTAGTGTTGAAAGTGACATAATAATAGGAGTGTTAGACAGTGGAATATGGCCAGAATCTGACAGCTTCGATGATGAAGGATTTGGTCCACCGCCTAGCAAATGGATAGGGACTTGCCAAGGCTTTTCCAATTTTACTTGCAACAAGTAAATCTTAAGGACAGAGTCTTTAAATACCCTACTATAATTAAAAGCTCTAAAAGTCGAAAGACTATATATCCTTAACAAAAGTTTCAATTAATGTTATTGCAGTAAAATTATTGGAGCCAAGTACTATCGGAGCAATGGACAATTTAGGCAAGAAGATTTTCAATCCCCAAGAGATTCAGAAGGCCACGGGACACACACTGCATCCACTGCAGCTGGGGGCCTAGTTAGCATGGCAAGTCTCATGGGCTTTGGCTTAGGGACTGCTCGGGGCGGGGTTCCATCAGCTCGGATAGCTGTGTATAAGATATGTTGGTCTGATGGCTGTTTTGATGCTGATATTCTCGCAGCATTTGATGATGCAATTGCTGATGGGGTTGATATAATCTCCATTTCAGTAGGGGGTAAAACTCCCCGAAAATATTTTGAAGATCCAATTGCCATTGGAGCTTTTCACGCAATGAAAAAACGGATACTAACATCAGCTTCTGCTGGTAACGATGGACCTGTTCTTGCTTCCATCACAAATTTCTCGCCTTGGTCTCTTTCCGTGGCTGCTAGCACCATAGACCGGGATTTCTTCACCAAGGTGCAACTAGGCGACAGTAAGGTTTTTGAGGTGAGTAAGCTTCATGGCAGTTCATTTGCTTACACTTCGAACTAATAACCATCACAGACAATTTTTTCATTAATTAAAGTTCCAACTATGTTGATCTGATTTTTGGAGGTTATATCATTGCCCTTTGTGTAGGGAGTTTCAATAAACACATTTGAGCTCAATGACATGTATCCTTTGATTTATGGTGGAGATGCCCCGAATACTGCAGCAGGTTTTAGTGGGAACAGATCTAGGTACTTATTAAAGATCAAAGAAATAGAATTAATGGAAAATGAAAGTTGTTAGATTTCATGATTTTTGAAGAGTGTATTTTTGATTACTAGACGTTGACTATTGAAATGCAGGTTTTGCTTTCCAAGCACATTGAACCCAAATTTAGTTAAAGGTAAAATTGTCCTTTGTGATATCAAGACCAATGGGACTGGCGCATTATTGGCGGGTGCTGTTGGGGCTCTGATGGCAGATACACTCCCCAAAGATTCCAGCCGCAGTTTTCCCTTGCCTGCATCTCACCTTAGCGCACGAGATGGAAGCAGTATTGCCAACTACATCAACTCAACAAGGTATCAATTAACACATCTTTCTTACTTTTATTTGGAGGTGAATGTAAATTATATAAGTGATATGCTTTATGCTTTGTACGGCACTCGGTCTTATTACATTAAAACAGTAACCCAACTGCATCAATATTCAAGAGTACTGAGGTTAGTGACGCATTGGCCCCATACGTAGTCTCCTTCTCATCAAGGGGTCCAAACCCAGCTTCATTCGACCTTCTCAAGGTAACTTACGCTTTTATTCTCCATTTTCTTCTCATTTATTCTGCAGCCTTTTCATCTCTGATCCTACTTCTATAATTTTTATTTGCGAAAGCATAAGTGTTTTTCTTAATCTATGTTACGAACAATAATACATATTTCATGTGAAAACACCTCTGTTTCCTTGGTTCATAAACACTTGCTAGAGGTTTGACATTCATCGTGACTTTGTCATCTTGCTGCATGTAGCCTGACATAGCAGCCCCAGGAGTCCGCATTCTAGCTGCCTGGCCACCAATTGCTCCAGTTTCTGGAGTAAAAGGTGATAATCGAGAAGTGCTATACAATATAATTTCCGGGACGTCAATGTCCTGCCCACATGCTTCCGGGGCAGCTGCCTACATCAAGTCATTTAACCCCACCTGGTCTCCTGCTGCCATTAAGTCTGCTCTTATGACTACTGGTAATGTCTAATTTGGTTCCTAGCCTTTAAAATTATGAAAGGGTTGATAATAATGGATCTCTATCCTTTGTGTGTTTGTAGCTACTCCCATGAGTGCTAAAAATAATCCGGAAGCCGAATTTGCATATGGTGCGGGCAATATAGATCCTGTAAAGGCTATAGATCCTGGTCTGGTATATGACGCCGATGAGATTGACTATGTAAAATTTTTGTGTGGGCAAGGTTATAGTACTCAGGCTCTACGGCTTGTCACCGGGGATAATAGTGTGTGTTCTGCAGCTACAAATGGAACCGTCAGGAATCTAAATTACCCGTCCTTTGCTCTTTCCAGCCTCACCAAGGAATCCATCACTGGCATGTTCAATAGGACTGTCACAAACGTTGGATCATCGGTGTCTACGTATAAAGCAACTGTTATAGGTGCTCCAGAGGGACTCGATATCCAAGTTGAACCAAGCATTTTATCATTCACATCCCTCATGCAGAAGCTATCCTTTGTGTTGAAGGTTGAAGGAAAGGTAGGTGACAACATAGTCTCTGCTTCTTTGGTGTGGGATGATGGTGTACATCAAGTGAGGACCCCCATTGTTGTATTAGCCCTCACCTAAAATTCCAGAATCCTGGTGTTCTTGTGGTACTATCTATAAGATTGAAATAAATGATGCGGCAAGCACAACATTTTATCTAATTTAAGATCTTCAATCTTATTTAGCTGTTTTCCCTGTATCTTAGGAATTTTAGCTTTCCACTATCTTTATAGGGGACTTTTTAAAAATCTATCCAATTGTGACCTTGGGCTTTTCTTAATATCCACACACAAGAAGGCATTTGAGTTTTAGATAAGGAGAATGAGAGCATGGACGGACACAACATCGGATCAACCCATTTAAGTTTCTCACTTGAAAGAGATTCTTGAGTTCAAAACTCTCAAACTCTCCGCCATGACTCCCTCACACGGAAAATGGGTGTAAACAGTATGGATTCATGTTTAGTCCAATGGCTCATATTAACATTAAAATGGAAAAAAAAAAAAGAAAAAAAAGTGAAAGAAATGTCATCTTTAGATAACAATTGATCAATCACTTTTGAGCCTAATCGAACACAACTTGAACCAATTGGTTTAAAGTTTGACACGCCTAAGATTTCAATGAATTGAAATTTCTAACACCTGAAAACACTCACAAGAACGATTTTTACCATCTTTCAATTAATAATATACTCGAGTATATTATCATAATTGCTAGACTGGGAAAACTAATAATATACCAATAATTGTCATCAAAAGCTAGCATGATATTTGATGAATTTATTTTTATTAATTAGTTATTATATATTATTATTTTGTTTTTAAGATATCCGTAATTAATTAAAATTAATAAATATAAATGGATGAAATAGTGAAAAAAAAATTGAAATTAAAAAGATTTTGATAAAAGCTACATATTTTAAAAAATGAAAAAAAAAAGTGAAGGTATTATGGAGAAGGAATTTTATTTTATTTTATTTTTTATTTTTAATATGGACCCATTTTTGGCTCAATTGGAATCCATGGAAACAAATTAAACCAATACTATGTTATAATAAATTCCCATTGTGCCAAATTAGAACATTTTACTTGAATTCGGGCGGCAAAGATGAATCACCTGTAGCAGAGATCCAAATATATAAATTATAAATTTAAAACTTTTTTTATATAAAAATTAAATAATTTAAAAATATATACGTTTTTATTTCATCTTAATTATATTTAATTTATTATTATTTTTTATAGGGTATATTTGGTTCTTGAATAATTGAAAGAAAATTTATAAGAGAAAGTAAATAAAGAATAAAAGTTAAACTCAATGAAAATTAGAATTAAAATTAATAAATTATTTTATTTGTTTCTTTAAATTTATTTTATTTATCTGTTTTTATTACATTAAAATTAAATTATTATTATTATTATTATTATTATTATTATTTTGTATTTTTCATTGTGAAACCAAATATGAAAAAATTATCTTTTTAAATATATATATATATATATTTTAATACGAACCAAATATAATGTTAATGAAATTAAACGTGATTTCATTTTCAATATTCTTGGACAATTAAGTATAATGTAAAGAGATTTTTGCTTTCATGCACAATTTGAAGCTAGTCGTCTCCTTTCACCCCATGATTGGCATTGGACTCCACTTGAGTACCCCACCATTCCTGCACCCTATCCATATCGTGACCACTTTCGTAGAAATCGACAGGCTAAGCTCCACTTTTTAAAAAGAAAGGGCATTTCATGGAAAAAGATATTTTATTTAATATATAAAAGAATTATTTTATACATAACACATACCTTTGGATGCTAAAGAAATTTTATGTTGGAAACATGTTTTAGTGGTAATCAAAGACACAAAAAATGCACGATTTATGGGAAAATATAAAATTTATTTAAATAATTGGAGGGAGAAAAAAAAAATGAAAAAAATGAAAAATATTTGAGAAAAAAAGTTGGTAATAATATCTTAAAAAGAAATTAAAAAGAATTAATAATGGAATGAAGTTCTAAAGATGAAGTTTAATATAATAATGATAAATGCTTTGACACACATTCTCTGCCTTTGTATAATCTTTGAGTTTTATACATGACTTCAACCATATTATTTCTTAAAAGAAGCTATAATAATAATAAAAAAGATTGAATTATTGAAAGAAATGTAAAGTAAAAGTTGATGAATATATCTTTTAATAAAAAAACACAGCCTTTGGTATTATCGAGGATTGGTGAGTCCTTTTGATTGATTAGTGTATTGATCTTTATTCCTTTATTTTTTTAAATATAAAGAGTAATTCCCTATTTTCAAAGGTTGTGTGGATGAATATGTAATTTCAGCATATAAAAATTTTAATATTAAGAAAAAATTAATATAAATGATTAAGTATAATTTTTTTAAGAAAAAATATATTTATATTTTATATTATATAAATAAAAAAATTAAAAATTTTAACAAAACAAAATATTACAACTACATAGAATCGTAATCAATTGTCGTTGGACTGACACAATCTTCTCATCTTTTCTCTAACACGCGAGTCACGGGCCTAAGAACTTAAAAGAGAGACATTACATAAAGCACATTTCTTAATTTAATATTTGATATCCTAAAAAAATTTAAAAAGTAAAAAAAAAAATATAATTTTATGTTTTCAACTCATTTTATTTTATTTTTATTTATATAAAAGTTAAATAATTTTAAAATATATAAGTTTATAATTCATCATAATCATATTTAATTTTTTATTTTTTTATAAAGAAATTAAAGATGAATTTTTTTTTCTATATCTGGGAGACACAAAACTGCACCATTCATGGAAATAATATAAAATATATTTTAAAAAAATTATTGGATGATAGTTGATTTTGGAAATTGAAGAGCATTAATAATGGAACGGAATTCTAAAAATGAAGTCTACTGTAATTATTGATGCTTTGGTACTTTCTCACTTTGTATAATCTTTGCGCTTTATCCATGACTTTAACAAAATTCTTTCTTAAAGGAAGTTATAATAATAATAATAATAATAATAATAATAATAAAAAGATTGAATTATTGAAAGAGATGTAAAGTAGATGTTGATGTGCATATCTTTCAATAAGAAAAACAGCCTTTGGTATATGGGGGATGACTGGTGAGTCCTTTCGATTCCTCCGTGCATTGCTCTTTATTCCTTTTATCTTTTTAAATACAAATGATTGGAAATGTCCTGGAAGGTGTAACATTAGATTAAGAGAGAGAGAGGGGATTGGAAGGCTCCAGTATATATATGTATACATGTCCAAACACCACGAAGCGCATAGCTTACCATCATCTAATGGCAAGACAAAAAAACTCTTCTCTGTGGTTTCTCCTTCTCAGTCTCATCTGCAGTCTTCTCAGCACCCACAGTACTGCAGCAGCTTCCGAGGATGATGTTCGAAAGGCAATAAATGTCACGCCCCAAGACCCACTCTAAAAGTATGACGGTCATTTTACACTTCAAACCCGAAGACTTACAATGTAATCTGACTCAAACAATTATCTTGTAATTGGAAGTTACCAATTACCAAATACCTGTTCAAAGTAGCGGAACAAAATCTAAAATCCTCAAAATTCAATTTCAAAACTAAAACATCCACTATCCAAAATCCATTATCCAAATATTTGCAAATTTAAACAATTCAAGTACTAAAACAAATTTCAAAATCTCCAAAACTCAACTTTGAACTAACATAAAATTTAAAGGATCAATATCCAAATAACTTCCAAATACCAAAAGATCCAAATGAACATAACTAACAGTTAAACAAAATCTAACATAAAATCTTAAGTCAAATCCTAATGATAACCATTCCTCAGCCTAGCCATCACTCCTCACCCGAACTAAGGGTACCTGAAAAGTAGTCAACAAATAGGAATGAGCTCACAGCCTAATAAGGAACATTAATGCAGTCCATGGATCAAATATTTCAAATTCACTTGCAAAATAGGAGATATTGTAATCAATCATTTTCATAAACCTATGAGTTAAGGTTTTTTTTTTTTTTTTTTTGCCAATACATTCAAAATTTCTAACTATATGCATTTATTTCTGATTCAAACATTTTCATATCAAATTCAGTCAAAACATTCCAATAATTTATTTACTATGGTCATCAAACATCAAAGGGTGCCCAGTTAGGTGAGACTTTTCAAATGAGTGGCTAGCCTCAAATTGTTCCTTTAAGGTGGACGGAACCAAACACTACTAGTACTAGTAACCTCTAACCGAAACCCCTAGAGGTTGGGGTTCAAATCAATTACATTCCCTACTAAGAAATGTAAAGGTCAACTATTATATCCCATTGACAAGGGCCAAAAGTCAAAAGTCAACTATTATATCTCGTTGACAAGGGTCAAACAAACCAGAGTCAAATATTTATTTCATTTATTCAAATTTACAACATATAATATCTCCACATCTATTTGTCAAAAACAAAATATAAAATTCTAACATACTTTTCATGCAAAACAGGTTTGATCCATGCATAAAACGGAATATAACTGATTACTACCCAAAAGTGCCATTTTACACCTTTAAGTCATATTGTTTTAAGCACTTTTGTGTAGTAATTCTTCACCTTTATTCCAATTGGCATGTTAAGGACCTAGCAATGACTTCTAATCATATTTGTGGCTAGTTTTAGTGTTTTGACATCTTTTTGGATCATTAAGACAAGCCAACCAAAGAAGAAAAGCAAAGAGAAGCAAAGAAAATCAAAAGAGAAGCAAGGAGGAAATCTGAGGACAGCAGCTGCAGTGTTCTTTGGCACTTTTGGAGCACTTCCCGAAGTCCATTTTTTACATGCTATATACCGTTTCAAAGCTCAAGAAGTCAAGAATCCAACGCTTCAAACCGTGCACGATTTGGAGCTGAAACAAGGAAGTTATGACCTTCAGAAGAAAACTGCTCCAGGTGTGCGAAAATTTCGCACACCTTCTGAATGGTGTGCGAATTTCGCACACCTCCTTTAATTTCGCACACCCCTTGCGTGGTGCGAAATCTCCTCTGTTTTTGCCGACTCCACTTTAGATATTTTCTTAAGTTTCTTTTGATGTAATTTCCTTTCTTCTCCTTGTATCAAGCCAATGAAAAGCTTTGCTTTTGTAAAAACTATATAAGGGGTGGAAATCACCTCTTGAAGACATGGAACCCGAGTGTTAAGCTGAACACTTAGCAATATACATAGCACTCTTATTTTCTATTTTCTCGTTACTATTTTCTCTTTCTTGGAAGCCAAACAACCTCTGAGGATGTTTTCTCAGAGGATGAGAGGCTAAACTCTTGGTTTCTTGGAGTGAAGGAAGCTAGGTGAAAAGTCCAGATGAAAAGGTGGAAAATGCTCGTGCATTAAATTCAGGTAGTTGAAGTTCATAAATGGCTTTTTAATCTAAAGTTTTGCTTTAAATCCCTTAGAATCACTTTGAATGGCCAATACATGGTAAGCTTCAGGTCTTTATGGATGCTTATTGCTAGATCCATATTAGTCCATTAGTTATCATGTACGAGCCATTGGAAAGTGGTTCAAGGTGAAGACCTATATAGTGTCTAAAGCCATTAATGGACCTTGACTACCATTTCTATTGATTTTTATGGATTAAATCTTCATTGTTAAACCTACACCGGTTCGGGAAATAACTATAGGTTAAATCCCCAATGCGAGGAGAAAAATCCGGAATTTTCCACTTTGCATTCTAAACTTGATCCTAGCAATCCTTAGCTCCGAGAAACTTTCTTTCTTCCATTTTTAATTAGTTTATGTTAATTTAGGTTCAAATACTTTCAAAACAAATTTTATTTTCTTTTTAAGCTTTAAGTTTTTGATAAAGGAAATCATTAAATTTAATTTCTAATCATGAGTATATCACTGGTAGAATGAAAACCCATCCCAGAGTTCGACCCTAGAGCCACTATACTATAGTAGCTTTGCTACACTAGTATGAGGTCATAGGTTTTATAAATGTTTTTGATTAAATGACCCGACTGGGTATTCATGCGAATCAATAACTTAAACGTTTTCAAATACTGTATATATATATATATATATATATATATATATATATAAATTATTTCAAAAAAAATTTAACAACTGCATTAATTTCCCTTACCTCAAAAGAAGTCTTCAAAAACTTTGAAGAGAAAATAATCCTAAAAATCTACTCTTCACCTAACAAAATATAAGAGGAAAAAACTATTACTATTTATCTATAATTTAACTAATATTCCTTATTTAAATAAAGTAATAAATTCCTAATTTGTTTCTAATAACACAAAGCCCTGCCATTATTAAATAATACAGTACTCAGTACTCAAGTACCCATCAAAGTCTAACAATACGGAGTCCTGCTACTATTGAATATTACATACCTAAGTATCCATCAAAGTCTAATAATAGAGTATGTGAAAATCCACCAACTAGATTTCAACCATGAAATCCTTACAAAAAAAAGTGGATGCACAATTCCCACACGCATGCAACCAGTGCACACGCGTTTTTTTTTTTTGTTAAAAAAAAAAAACTTAAGATCTCCCAAATTCCAACAATAAATCAAAGTCTTAAATTTTCACTATTTGATATTAAAACGAATTAAAAAAAATAATAAACTAACCCTAATCTAAATCGAAATCTTCATAGGAATTTTTTTTTTTCTAAAACAACTTAAGATCTCCCCAATTCCAACAATAAATCAAAATCTTAAATTTTCACTATTTGATATTAAAACGAATAAAAAAAAAAAAACTAACCCTAATCTAGATTTGGGTTTTCCAAAAAATATCTAATGTGCTTAAAAATTAACTAATGAATATAAAATATTAATGTAGGGATTAGAATCTTACCTATAGAGATATGTTCTTCAAACCCTGAAATCTGACTTCAATCTTATGTTCTCAGGAACTCTTAGCGAACAGGAATGTGATTAAGAAAAGAACAAGAAGAACAAAATTCTAATTTATACCTAAGGTATTTATTCGTAAAATTACCTTTCCACCCATCTTCCTTTTTATTAAATTAATTAATTAATTAATTAAATTATTAAATTAATAATTTCCTAAATTACCCCTAAAAATAAAAACTTGGGCGTTACATCCTCCACTCCTTAACAAAAGTTTAGTTCTCTAAACTTGACATACCCGAGTCTTGAAATAATTGAGGATGCTTTTCTCTCATCTCTTCTTCTAACTCCCAAGTGGCCTCTCGGATACTATGATTGCTCCACTGGACCTTTACCAACTTGACAACAACATGTCGTAGTACCTTATCCATCACATCCACAATTTGAACGGGTACCTCTTCATAGGTCAAGGCCTCAGAAATTTGAATAGGCTCCAACTCCACAACATGAGAGAGATCATAAATATATTTCCTCAAGGTCGAAACATGGAATACATTATGAATCTTAGATAGACTTGGGGGCAAGGCCACTTTATAAGCCAAAGTGCTTACTCTTTCTAATACCTCAAATGGTCCCACAAAACGAGGACTGAGTTTCCTTTTTCTTCCAAATCTCATTATAGACTTCATAGGTGAAACTTTCAAGAAAACATGATCACCCACCTCAAACTCCAAATCTCGTTTGTGATTATCAGCATAACTCTTCTGTCTACTTTGTGCTGCTTTCAATATTTCCTTAATTAAAAAGACCTTTTCAACAGTCAACTGCACAAGTTCAGGCCCCAAAAGTTTCTTCTTTCCAACATCATCCCAACAAATAGGAGATCGACATCTCCTACCATACAATGCCTCAAAAGGTGTCATCCCAATGCTAGCTTGAAATCTATTATTATAGGCAAACTCCACTAGGGGTAAATAATCATCCCAATTACCTTTTAGGTCCAAAGCACAAGCTCTCAACAAATCTTCCAAGACCTTAATTACCCTCTCTGATTGACCATCAGTCTGCGGATGAAAAACAGTACTAAAACTCAACTTAGTACCTAATGCTTTCTGTAAACTATGCCAAAATCTGGAAGTGAAACGAAGATCTCTGTCAGATACTATAGAAATGGGTACACCATGCATTCTCATAATCTCCTTAATATAAAGAGAAGCCAAACGATCCATAGAAAAATTAACTTGCATAGGCAGAAAATGAGCAGACTTTGTCAATCGATCAACAATCACCCAAATTGCATTATTGCTCCCTAAGGTCCTTGGTAACCCAGTCACAAAATCCATAGTAATATGTTCCCATTTCCACTCGGGAATAGAAAGTGGTTGCAAAAACCTTGCTGGTCGTTGATGCTCAGCTTTCACTTGTTGACACACCAAACATTGAGCCACAAATTGTGCAATATCTCGCTTCATACCTGACCACCAATAGTTCTGTCTCAAATCTTTGTACATCTTTGTCCTTCCTGGGTGGATCGTAAGCCTAGAACAATGAGCTTCCTCCAAAAGCTCTCTCCTTAGGTCTCCATCATTTGGGACACAATGTCTAGTCCTAAACCTCAAAATCCCATCATCTGATAAAACAAAGTCAGACTTACTGCCCTTTTTAACCTCTTCTATAAGTTGCACTAAATTCAAATCATTCTTTTGTAGGGCCTTAATTCTCCCAACTAAGTCTAGTTGCACTCTAAAGTTCGTCACATTAGCTCTCGAGTCCAAAACTCTCATATGGACTTGCAAACTCCTCAAATATCCCAATAATTGCCTCTGACAACCTCTAATAGCTGCTAAGGAACCAATAGATTTCCTGCTTAAGGCGTCAGCTACAACATTCGCTTTCCCTGGGTGATATTGAATAATGCAGTCATAGTCTTTAAGTAGTTCAATCCATCTCCTCTGTCTCATGTTCAACTCCTTTTGGGAAAATAAATACTTCAAGCTCTTATGATCTGTGAATATCTCACAAGTTTCACTAAAAAGAAAATGTCTCCAGATCTTAAGTGCAAAAACCACTATAGCTAATTCCAAATCATGAGTTCATAAGGCTTCAACTGCCTAGAAGCATAAGCTACAACTTTCCCATGTTGCATAAGAACATAACCCGAACCCTAATGAGAGGCATCACTATACACCACAAACCCTCTCGAACCTTAAGGGATAGTCAAAATAAGAGTTGTCACCAATCTGTTCTTTAACTCTTGGAAACTATGTTCACAATCATCAGACCACTCAAACTTAATCCCTTTCTGAGTCAAACTAGTTAGAGGTAAGGCAATCTTAGAGAACCCCTCAATAAACTGCCTATAATAACCAGCCAGTTCCAAGAAACTTCAAATCTCGGTCACAATAGTAGGTCTCCTCCAATTTGACACAGCATCTACTTTTCCAGGATCAACTGAGATGTCATCTTTGGTCACCGCATGCCCAAGGAAAGAAACTCTGTCTAACCAAAACTCACATTTTTTTAGTTTAGCATACAATCGCTTATCTCTAAGAGTCTGTAATACAATACTCAAATGGCACTCATGCTCCTCCCTACTCTTTGAGTACACCAAAATATCATCTATAAAACCTACCACAAACTGATCTAGATAGGGCTTGAATACCCTATTCATTAAGTCCATAAAAGCAGCAGGTGCATTAGTCAAACCAAAAGGCATAACCAAAAACTCATAATGCCCATATGTAGTCCGAAAAACAGTCTTAGGTACATCTTCACCTCTAGTCCTTAACTGATGATAACCAGACCGAAGATCAATCTTAGAGAACACATAAGCACCTTGAAGCTGATCAAACAAATCATCAATCTGAGGAAGGGGATACCTGTTCCTCACCGTCACCTTATTCAACTCTCTATAATCAATGCAGGGTCTCATAGATCCATCATTTTTCTTTACAAATAAAACAGGAGCTCCCCAAGGTGAAACACTAGGCCTAATGAAGCCCTTATCTAACAACTCCTGGAGTTGAATCTTCAACTCCTTAAGCTCCATAGGTGCTATCCTATAAGGGGCCTTAGAGATAGGAGCTATCCCTGGTGCCAAATCAATGGTGAGCTCCACATTCCTCTCTGGTGGCAAGCTAAGTAGATCATCTGGAAAGACATTAGGATAGTCCCTTACAATGGGTATGTCTTCCAACTTTAAATCATTTTCCTCATTCACAACATAAGCTAAAAAGCCTTGACAACCTTTCCTGAGCAAAGAACTAGCTCGCAAGACTGAGATCACACGCAGTGGTTTGTCCACATGCTTCCCCTCAAAACTAAAATTAGGCTGACCAGGAATGCTAAAAGTCACTATTTTCCCAAAACAATCAACAGAAGCATGATAAGAAGCTAACCAATCCATCCCCAAAATCACATCAAAATCTTGAAGGTCCAGAAGTACTAAGTCAACTATCATCTCTCTATACCCAATCATCACACAACAATCTCTAATTATTTTATTAACCACAACAGAATCTCTCAAAGGAGTAGCAACAAATAAATCAAAGTCCATATTATCAATCGGCATACCCAACAAACCAGCAAAAGATATGGAAACAAAAGAGTGTGTTGATACAGGATCAAATAAGGCTTTAGCAAATAAGGTGTGAATTTGAAGAGTACCTGTCACTACATCAGACGTAGCCTGAGCATCTCTATGAGTCATAGCAAATACCCGTCCTTGAGCCTTGGGCTTCTATCAATCCTCTTTATTCTCTTCTTTAGGCTTCCCAAATACAAACTTCCTACTCTCTGGACAATCCCGAACCATATGTCATTGTTTTCCACAACCAAAGCAAGCTCCTGTCTCTCTATAGCATGGCCTACCCACATGCTTCTTGCCATAAGTAGGACAAATCTCATCTAAATTTTGTGCCGCTTTTCCTTTATTCTGATTTCTACTTGGAGCAGACATTTTCTGTGCTTGGTTACCATGAGCACCATCATTTCTATTCCTCTTCCTTTGTTGTTCCTTATATTGGTGAAGCTTTTCATTATCCTTCTCTGCAATAAGGGCTCTGTCTACCACCTCTGAATAAACACTAAGTTTCAGAATTGATATCTTATTCTTTAGATAAGACTTCAGTCCATCCTGAAACTTTACTGCTTTTTCCTCCTCTGTAGCAATCAACTGTGGGGCAAAACGTGATAGTTCGGTAAACTTAGCCTTATACTGGGCCATAGTCAAATTCCCCTGTTCCAAACGGACAAACTCTCCCACTTTTTGTTGTCGAACACTGTCAGGAAAGTACTTCTTATAAAAAGCCTAAACTGACTCCAAACAATAGGCCCCCTATCCTCCAAAAGCCTCTTAGTCATGCGCCACCAATGGTCTGTCTCTTTGTCTAGCATAAATGCTGCATATGAGACTTTTGCTCCTCAGAACAATCAATGACATCAAAGAATTTCTCTATCTTCATAATCCAAACCTCTGCCTCTGTTGGATCTGAAGTACCAGAAAAGTAAGGGGGACCTAACTTCTTAAAGTTGTCAAAGGAGCTACCCCTAGTAGATGAGGATTGTCCTTGACCATTACTTCCAGTAGCTCTAGCTTGACGCTCAACCAAGCCAGCCAAAGTCCCTAAATATCTAGAAAGCCCTTCAGTACTCATAGGGAGCAAAGCCTCAGGTGGAGGAGGTATATCATCATTAGCCTGACTGTTTTGGGAAGGTGCAAGTCTTCTTGGTGGCATGGTGTCTTATAAAGCAACATGTATAACTAAATTAGTCACTAAGAAGTCAAATAAGCAAATCAGAATTGTAAGGAATAAAAGGAATTAGACTAGATGAAGTTGAAACTTAAACTAATACGTCACTCATCTATTCCCAAAGGTAAACTAAATAAGTTCCCATCAAGATCACAACCTAGTGCTCTGATAGCACTCTGTCACGCCCCAAGACCCACTCCAAGGGCGTGATGGTCATTTCACACTTCAAACCCGAAGGCTTATAGTGTAACCTGACCCAAACAATTATCTTGTAATCGGAAGTTATCAATTACCAAATACCTGTTTAGAGTAGCGGAATAAAATCTAAAATCCTCAAAATTCAATTTCAAAACTAAAACATCCACTATCCAAAATCCATTGTCCAAATATTTGCAAACTTAAACAATTCAAGTACTAAAACAAATTTCAAAATCTCCAAAACTCAACTTTGAACTAACATAAAATTTAAAGGATCAATATCCAAATAGCTTCCAAATACCAAAAGATCCAAATGAACATAACTAACAGTTAAACAAAATCTAACATAAAATTCTAAGTCAAATCCTAATGATGACAATTCCTCAGCCTAGCCATCACTCCTCACCCGAACTAAGGGTACCTGAAAAGTAGTCAACAAATAGGAATGAGCTCACAACCCAATAAGGAACATTAATACAGTCCATGAATCAAATATTTCAAATTCACTTGCAAAATAGGAGATATTGTAATAAATCATTTTCATAAACCTATGAGTTAAGTTTTTTTTTTTTGCCAATACATTCAAAATTTCTAACTATATGCATTTATTTCTGATTCAAACATTTTCATATCAAATTCAGTCAAAACATTCCAATAATTTATTTACTATGGTCATCAAATATCAAAGGGTGCCCAGTTAGGTGGGACTTTTCAAATGGGTGGCTAGCATCAAATTGTTCCTTTAAGGTGGACGGAACCAAACACTACTAGTACTAGTAACCTCTAATCGAAACCCCTAGAGGTTAGGGTTCAAATCATTTACATTCCCCACCAAGAAATGTAAAGGTCAACTATTATATCGCATTGACAAGGGCCAAAAGTCAAAAGTCAACTATTATATCTCGTTGACAAGGGTCAAACAAACCAGAGTCAAATATTTATTTCATTTATTCAAATTTACAACATATAATATCTCCACATCTATTTGTCAAAAACAAAATATAAAATTCTAACATACTTTTCATGCAAAATAGGTTTGATCCATGCATAAAACGGAATATAACTTAAACGTTTTCAAATACTGTATATATATATATATATAAATTATTTCAAAAAAAATTTAACAACTGCATTAATTTCCCTTATCTCAAAAGAAGTCTTCAAAAACTTTGAAGAGAAAATAATCCTGAAAATCTACTCTTCACCTAACAAAATATAAGAGGAAAAAACTATTACTATTTATTTATAATTTAACTAATCTATTCCTTATTTAACTAAAGTAATAAATTTCCAATTTGTTTCTAATAACACAAAGCCCTGCCATTATTAAATAATACAGTACTCAGTACTCAAGTACCCATCAAAGTTTAACAATACGGAGTCCTGCTACTTTTTGCTCTCCCTAGGCACTATTCTCCGGAGTCTACTGCACCTTTATCCCTCTTACTTGGCTCTTGGTTTTTTTTTTCCTCTTTTGCCCCCAACAACCCACTTTTCTCTCTTCATGACACTTTAAAAAATGGGATAATCGTGATACCATACACTACCAATATAAAAAATATAGTTTTTATAACTTTACTTTTACTTCTTCAATTTTAACATAAAATGAAAAAAAAATACATGCTCCCAGTAATGTTTATGAATTTGTTCCAATCACCTTTTTTATTTATTTTTTATTTCTCTCACATAAACTCCCTAACACATCTCACCTCTTGCCAATTTTCGACATTTTACCTTTTTTTTATTCTTTTTTCTTCCCACGTTTCTACATTTTACCTTTTTCTTTTATCATTTTTTCTTCACTCTTACCACCATATCCTATATTTCTATCTCTCATTTGACATTTAATTTCTTTTAAATATGTTAATGTATTATCTAATAAAAATTCTTTAATTTTAATTTTTTTTTTCACTCTCTAATCTCCCCATATTTATTGATTTTAATTATTTTTGGACATATTAACTTTAAAATGATAATATATAATAAATAGTTAATATAAAAAATTAAATAAACACATAAATATATAATTGACAAAAATGAAAATATTATCCCATAAATAATATACTTAATGATTTTAAATATTAATTATAGTAATGCATTTGATAAATCAAGGTTTAAATTTAAAAATTATATTTTATTATTTAGATGTTTATGATATAACATTGTTTATATTAATGCTAAATAAAAGATAATTTATTTTGTAAATCCTATCACACGTAAAAGTAAAAATATATTTGTAATACTATTTTATTATTTTTATTATTTTTTATATTTTAAATTTATAATATCAAAATCACAATAAGTGATGATCATTTTATATTTTTTTCTTATGGTTTTAACTTGATCGTGAATCTAATTTTTGTTTCAATAAAATCTTTAATTTTTAATTAAAATGAAATATAAAAGAAAATATATTTTTTCATAAAAAAAATGTAGTTAGCCTTTTATATTAATTTCATAAAAAATAGGTACATCCATAAGAAAAATAGGTGCATCCATTCCTAGGGGAACATGGACCCATATCTCCCTTATCATGGTCTATATATTCCTTTGGGGACCCTCGATAAGTGATTGGAGGTCTTTCCCCATCTTGAAACGAATGTTGAAATCCTAGGTACATCCTTAATAAAAATAGATACATCCAATCCTAGGGGAATCATAACCCTTATCTTTCTTCTCATGATCCATATATTCCTTTGGAGACTCTTAGCAAAGGATTGGAGGTCATTTTCCATCTTGGAACAAAGTTTGAATTCCTAGGTATAACCTTAAGAAAATTTGGTACATCTGATCCCCGGGTTACCGGGACCCCTATATCCCTTCCCATGGTCTATTTGATTTTTTTATTTTTTTATTTACCCTTAGGAAGTAGTTGCAAGTTGTTCCCCACACCAGAATAGGATTTAGAAGGCTAGATATATCTTTAAATAAATTTAGCACATTCTTAAGAAAATTTGGTATATCCTTAAGAAATTTTGGTACATCCAATCCTTGGGCTACTGAGATCCTTATTTCATTTCCTAGTGTCCCTTTGTTTCTTTTGGGATAATCGGGAAGTGATTGGAGGTTATTCCTTACCTCAAAACTGATTTTTGAAACCTAGGCACATCTTTAAGAAAATTTGGTATATCTGATCATTAGGCCACGGGGACCCCTTTATCCCTTCTCATGGTCCATTTGATTATGAGGACCCTAGGGAAGTCATTGAAAATTGTTTCCCATCTTGGAATGGACTTTGAAACCCTCGGTACATCCTTAAGAAATTTTGGTACATCTAATCATTGGGTTATCAAGACCTTGATCTCCTCTCCCAAGGTCCATTTGTTCTTTTAGGAATCATCGGGAAGTGATTGGAGGTTATTCCTCACCCAAAATGGATTTTTGAAACCAGGCACATCCCTAAGAAAATTTGGTATATCTGATCATCGTGCTACCGAGATCCCTATATCCATTCCCATGGTCCATTTGATCTTTTAGGGACCCTTAGGAAGTGATTGCAAGTCGTTCCCAACCTCAGAATGGGATTTGGAACCATAGGTACATCCTTAAGTAAATTTCATTATCATTAAAAAATTTGGTACATCCTTAAGAAATTTTGGTACTCCTAATCCTTGGGCTATTAAGACTCCATTCCCAAGGTCCATTTGTTCCTTTAGGGATCCTCGGGAAGCGAGAAAACAATGTACATCAAGTAAGGACCTCATTGTTGTGTTTGCCCTCATATAAAATTCCAATGCAAAGGAATTGTGATATATATATAAAATTGAAAATAAATGGTGTGACATCAATAGGGTGGAAATAAAAGAGAAAATTATAAGCTTATAACATTAACGAAATTTGGAATTAATTTTTGAAATAAAATGGGTGTCATTAATTATTTGACTAGTTTTTTGTACATGATTTGAAAGGTTGTTTCTCAATGTAACACATTGCTTATTGACAAGATGTGTGAATATTAGTTGTGGATTAACCTAGACCTAGCTTGAGGTTAATAGTTGTGTTATAAAATTTTCAAAAAAATGACTCACAAATGTAACCTTTCTCTATTTTATCTTTTTCTATTTTTTCTAATAAATATACAAGCCACATTACAAATCATGTAACCTTAGAATCTCCTACATAGTTTAATCAATGTAAGTCATAAGCAGAAAAAAAATCAATACTCCCAATATAGGAAGTAATAAGTTATTTATAAATACGATTCTTAAGCTATAACTAAATAAAAAATAAAAATTAAAGAACAACAAAGAGAAAAAAGCAGATAAATATAACGTGGAAAATATTTGAGGAGATAAAAAACCATGGTGTAGACCCCAAAATTTGTCCAATTTTTTTTTTTTACATTGATTTTGAGCCCAATTTTATCCTTAAATTTTAAACTCGAATACATTTGATTTTTTTCGCCCACTCATACCCTTTAAATCTTAATTTTTGTTATTTTGTTTTATTTCTATTTTATAAATTATATTATATTATATTTTTATTTTACTTTTCTTTTTTATTTTCCCTCATTTTCCTTTCCCATCCTACTCACTCTACCTATCCCGATACTCCCACATCCAAGACACTCTACCTCTCTTTCTTCTATTTTTCCTTTTCCCCCTTTTTTTTTTTGGGGGGGCTTCCCTTTTTCTTCCTCTCCCACGCACCACACTCCACTACCATGCGCCCCATTCCTTTATCCATTTTCTCCTATTTTCATCATTTCATTTCTTCATATTTTTTTTTTCCTTTTCTTTTATTTTCCATGAAACCCATCTCCATACTATGGCCTAGACAATCATGGCCAATGATGCCACCTCCAACAGTTGACGACCATCCCCTGTTTCCCTCATCTTTCACCTCATCACTTTCCATTTTCTTTCTCATTCTCATTCATTTTCATTTTATTTCATTTTTTATTATTTTGTTTTATTTTCCTATTTCAACACACTGTCAATTTTTCTCTCCTATCTATGCATGGTCTCCAAAAAAATGTGTACGTTTATTTTATGATTTTATTTTATTTTATTTTTCCTTTGATTTCAATGGTAATTGTTTGTGAGATTTGGATTGGTGAATTAATATGGACTTTGGACTCATTTTTTGTTGGTGAAATTTGTTAGATTAGTTGATAATTTATATAGGCTCTCATTTGAATTATTTAATTTGGGCATGAGATAATATTGTGGTATATTTTTGTTACATTTAGGGTTTACATATTAAATTGAGTTGATTTTGATTGTGGTATATTAAATTGAACTTGAATTTTGGGATATTGAATCTTAGGCCTAGTGAAATTTATTTTAATTTATCATATTTTCGGCTTATTAGATTGTGCTTGTGTTTTGGTTATTAATTCAAAAAATTTGAACTAGGGCTTATGGCATGTGGTTAATTTCAATTGGGTTATATTTGTTAATTTTGGTTCATTTTAATTTATTGGACTAATTTGAAGTTTGAACTTGGGCTTGCACATTTGTTTTGAACTTTGTACATTTCTTCATATTTACATTTTAGTCATTTTTATTTTGCATGTGCTCATTCTACTATTGGGATTTTGTTGGTTGAGCATGGGTTCATGATACACAAAGAATGAAATTTCATGGAGGAAAAAGAGGCATATGAAGACATTGAACTTGCTATAGGCTTGTTGGGGTACACGTTTTATTTCTCACTTCTATTGGTTTTATTTTTATTGGTTCCTATAAATATTTGTTTGTATACATTTACTTGTTGTGTACAGAATTGAATATCGAACAAAACAAAAATTTTGTTTAAATAAGAGGAACAAACAGTAAATATGTTTTAATAAAAATAGTAATTCAGAAAATATTCTTCTTAATAAAAGAGTTTTTTTTTTTATTAAAAATAATTCAAAAAAATGTTTTTAAGAAAATCTGGAAAATTGTTTTTAATTAAAATTCAAAATAATTTGTTTTTAGTAATAATTGTTAGAAAATTTATTTGTTTAATAAAAATTGTCCCAAAAGTTTTTTTTTTAAAATAAGATTGTCCAAAAAATGTTTTTTTTTTTTAAAAAAAAAAATCATTTTTCCTTAATTAAAATGGAATTAAAAGCGATTTTGGTCTTAAAGTTTTTTTTTTTAAATAAGAATAGGATGATAGTCATTATTGCAAATCAAAGTTGGAAAATTTTATTTTATGATAAAATTGAATTGAAAATATTTTCATAAATAAAGTTTATAAAAAATTAATTCCATTGTAAATAAAAATCAAATTGAGATACCTTTGTAAATAAAGTTGTAAAAATTCATTCATTTTTTTTTAATAAAAGCAAATAAAAATAATTTTTGTTGCAAAATTGAAATTTTGTAATAAATTCTTTTAACAGTAGTAAGTGAAAATAACTTTTTTGAAAATTGAACACAAATAAAATTGATCCAAATAATTAATTGAAAATAAATTGAAACTTTTTTTTTTTTTGTAAATAAATAAATTGAAATAATTAATTTGAAATTGTTTTTAATAAACTCCTTTGAAATTCCCTGAAAATTATTTTTTTGAAATATTTTTTTAATCAAATCAATAAATCATTTTGCATAATTCTCTTATCATTTATTTTATACATTCTTGTAATTAGATTTTACCATCATCTTTGTGTATATTGATTTGTTTCCTTAATCTTGATATTCATGATTAATTAATTAATCATGACAACTCCCTCAATTCTTTTAGTAGAGACCATATGTAAACGAGTTTAAAGGGGTGCTATGACCAAGGAGGAAAATGTCGCGAAATATCGACGATATATCGTCGATATATAGCGTATTGGAGGCAATTGACATGACATTTCGTGGAAATAAGTTGGAGGGCCGATTTTTCGCAAAAAATCTCCAAAAAATCGGCGATATATCACTGATATATCGGCGATTAGTGATAAATCGAAGATTAGCGATAAATCAACGATTTTAAGGAAAAATCGCCTAGGACGCCAATTCATCGTCGATTTTTTGGCGATTTTTTTTTTTTGCGAAAAATCGGCCCTCTCTCCAACGTGATCTAACGGCCCAGATCACGCCCGTGTTGATCCGACGGCCAGATTTGAATTTCAACGGAAATAAAGAGATCCAACGGCCAGATTGATCCCGTTTTGTGATCCAACGGTCAAAATTAAATTTCAACGGTAACTTAAGGTTCCAATGGCTATTTTGGCCCAAATTTTGCCTATAAATTGCCCATTTTGCATCAATTTCATCCATTTTTGCTTTGATTCATTTGTTCTCTTATTACTCCAATTTTTTCTAAGGTTGCTCAATTATTCAATCATTTTAAGGTATGTTTGTTTTAAATTGTAATTAATTTTGTTTGCAATGGTAATTAATTCATGTATTTTTAATTAATTAGTATGTTTGCAAGGATGATTTAATGTTATTTTTACATTCAATTGCAATTAATTTGTATATTTTTATTGAATTAATTTAGGTTAATTTGATTATTTAATTATAAATTGATATATTTATTTTAGATGATTATTTGTGATTTAGATTCACATTTAGAATTACATTAAACTAGTTAACTTAGCTAAATTATTTAATTAATTTAATTAACATGGTAAATTATGTAATTAATTTAATTAACATGAACTAGTATATTTTGAATATGAAATATGTTCATTTTTATGATTATTGGGATTTATTTTCATATTCAATTATGATTAATTTTTGTATTTAGCAAATTTATCATATAATACATTTAGATTCAAAAAATTAACTTAGTTAAATTATTTAATCAGTTTCATTAACATGAACTACTATATATGGAATATCAAATATGTTCAATTTTTTATATTATATCGATTTAGTTTCATATTCAATTATGATTAATTTCAATATTTAGTAAATTTATCATAGAATTACATTTAGATTTAAAAAATTAACTTAGCTAAATTATTTAATTAGTTTAATTAACATGAACTACTATATATGGAATATCAAATATGCTCAATTTTTTTTATTATTGCGATTTATTTTTATATTCAATTATGATTAATTTCTATATTTAGTAAATTTATCATAGAATAGAATTACATTTACATTTAAAACATTAACTTAGCTAAATTATTTAATTAGTTTAATTAACATGAACTACTATATATGGAATATTAAATATGCTCAATTTTTTTTATTATTGCGATTTATTTTCATATTCAATTATGATTAATTTCTATATTTAGTAAATTACATTTAGAATAAAAAAATTAACTTAGCTAAATTATTTAATTAGTTTAATTAACATAGATTTAAATTTAAGTGTATTTTTCTTGCAATAGATTTAGCATGGCTAGTGAAGGTGGTTCTGCCATGCCAGGGCGAGATCTGGTTTGGAAGTATTGTTCACCAATTAAGGCTAATCGAAATGGAACAATTTGTAATTTTTGTGGGTTGGTAATGAAAAGTGGAGGCATCACGCGATTCAAGTCTCATTTAATGCATAAGGACCCGCATAACAACACCAAAAAGTGTCCAAGAGTGCCACCCGAAGTGAAAGAAGAGATACGATTGCCGGTGCATGACAAAAAAAAAAAAAAGCAAAAGCAAAGAAAAATGTTGATATTGAAGACATTCGTAGTCAATTACGTGACACAGTGGGGACTCATCATACACATTTGGTAAACGAAGATGATGAAGATGTGTATATGTATCCGACATATATGCACCCAAATGAGCGGGATGCATATCGATCTGCAGTTCGTGCCTCGAAAGCATCTAATCGGGAACGTGAACGACATGAGAATATTGTAGGAAGCAAACGCAAACTGGGAGAGTCTTCTACTGGTACACCATCGACGATGCGAAAATAACAGAGTATGCGACATTTGCATCATTCACCCCCTATTGCCCATTCGCTTTACAAGTCTTCTGCAGTAAGACAAAAAAATATCAAAGATATATTCAAGGGTGGTGCAATTAAAGAAACGATGGGACGCTTAATCAGCAAATTTTTCATTTATGAGAGTGTCGTACCCGCAAAAGCAAAGTCTCATCACTTCAGGAATATGATTATTGGTGCACAACAAGCAAGTAATTACTAATTTATCAAATGTTATATTGTGTTATACTTTTAGTAAGTATAGTATTTTGTGACATGTTTTACATATGAAGTGCAGGAATGGGAATCGAACCTCTATCTCCATATGAAATAAAGAACACGTACTTGGAAATGGAGTACAAAGAAATGGAAGCTTATGTGAACCAACAAAGAGAAAAATGGAAGACATATGGGTGCACAATAATGTCAGATGGATGGATAGGGCCCACAAAATTAAGTATTATTAATTTCATGGTTTATTCTAAAGGGACCACGATGTTCCTTAAGTCAGTCGATGCATCGAACTATATCAAAGACCACAAGTATAGATACGAGCTTTTGAAGACTATTAAGAATTTTTATGAAAGCCTTTCATTTGCTTATCTTCAATGGAAGTTTTATTTTCCCATAATGTATCCTAATTTTTGGCCTAATTCTTCTTCTGATGATCGATTCAACCGACGAAAATCTCTCTTTTGCCGATCTCTATCCCGATGAGTCGAAACCAAAGCTCTGATTTTCTGTTGAGTAATAGTTCGAGTAAGTCTTGAATGGGCTCCTCGAAAGCTTGATGTAAATAAACGAATTTTTGTTCTACGTCTACGAGCTATATATCCTCGTCTAGTTCTGGTCATTGAATAAATGAAACTTTGATGAATAACTAATTGATTTCCTTTCTTTCAGTTATCCTTGTACCCTTTCCTGGTCTATTAATAACAAAGCGGATTCTTCCAATGTATAAAATAAAAATTCCAATGGCTTTTGCTACTATAACCTTCCCGACCACGATTTTTTTTTCTTTTTTCTATGCATTTCACCTCGAAATAAGAAATAGTATTGATACTCAAAGAAGTCGGTAAAGAAAATGTGATCCAAATTGTCACAGATAATGGGTCAACGTTCATGAAAGCAGGGAAACAATTGATGAAGAAGTATAACTTAATTTAGACTCCGTGTATGGCACACTGCATCGACTTAATCTTTGAAGACATCGGTAAAAGACCTAGTGTTATCGAGGTGATAAACAATGCTCGCAAGATAACTAACTTCATTTACAATCATGGTTGGTTACTAGCACAAATGAGAAAGTATTGTGGTGGAGACATTGTTCGACCAGGAGGTACAAGGTTTGATACCAATTATATTGCTCTAGACAGTCTTCTAAAAAAAATGGCTGATTTGAAAAAATTGTTTATGAGTGATGAATGGGCACAACACAAACTCAGTTGAACAAAACTTGGATGAGAATTGGAGCAATTATTGTTTGACCATACGTATTGGGACAGATTGACAAATATAGTTTCATTATATGAGCCATTATACGTGGTGCTTCGACTTGTGGATTCTGAAGTTGTTCCCATAATGCCATTTGTGTACGAGCTTATGCACGTGATGAAAGAGAACCTTATTCGTCAAGGAGCTGGAGATTGGATGTTCAAAATAATACAAGATCGTTGGGAGAAAACACTTAAACATCCACTTCATACAGCAGGCACTTAAGTACTATATATCTTTATAAGTTTTTACTTTGTATTTAAGTTTCTTTAAAAAAAAATACTAACTCTATTAAATTTTATTGTAGCATACTTCTTGAATCCAAGATTTCAATATAGGCGTGGAGTTGGTAGTGATCCGGAACTACTTCAAGATGTCCATGATGTTTTTGCAAAATTAGACCCAACTACTGAATCGCTTGGTCAATTTGGAAATGAGGTGAATAAAAAATTGTTATTTTTGTCAATAAAACAATAATTTCATTCATCAATTTATTTGAACGTTTACTAACAAATATGATATTAACAAATTAAATGTTGAATACATAGCTTGCACTTTTTCGAGATGCAAAAAGAGGATTCGGTGATCGAGCGACAATTGCGGCAAGGTCAACCATGATGCCCGATGAGTCTTTATAGGAAAAAATTGATTATCATTATTGTAAATTCACCACATAAGTATTTATATGATTATCAAATTCGTTGGAGCTGAATGGTGGTTTATGTATGGGAATCAAACACCTACATTGAAAAAGTTAGCCATCAAAGTTCTCTCACAAACTGCGTCATCTTCTGCATGTGAGAGAAATTGGAACACATTTGCTCTCATCCACACAAAGCAACGAAATCATTTGGCTTACCCTTGATTGGAGCAATTAGTTTTTTGTTACTATAATATGAGGCTAAAGTTACGCGATATGGAGGCAGAAAATGATCGAGTTGCTGAAAAAGATTACCTTGATCTTCTTGACATTTCAGCCGAGGTGGGTGAAGAAGAAGATAATCAGTTGTTCCAATGGGTTAGGCCTATACACTTGGATGACGAAGTTGGAAATCCTGATCCACGAATTGCTGCTCATGCTCGAGAATTTGGAGTTAATGTTGAACGTGTGTTGTCCGAAGAAGTTCACTCTGAAAGTTTTAGCAAAGATACTGATGATTCACTTCAGGCGGCATTGAATTCCCACCAAGAGATTGACTCCATAAGTGCTGGCCATAGTAGTAGACTTAGTGCTGCAGGTACTTCTACTTCTGGTTACGATGGTTCAAGAGGTGGAACTGATGATGGAGGTGATAATGGGGGAGGAGATATTGATGAACGTCGACATAGTCAATATCCAATCAACCAATTTACTTGTGAAAATGTTTTCACACATTGCACATAGGATGAAGACCATGGCTCTAGAAGAGTTGGTCCAGGTATATGAGCTATTGGGAAGCCTTATAGAGGAAGAGAACGAATGATGGAACCATATAACGAGGAGTTACTTTCAGGGAGTTTTGAATCTATGAGTATAGGGACTCAATTTAGTGACTCCTTGAATGAGGCTAACGTCTACCCTCCTCATGTAATGAGTTATGGTCAACCTTCAAGTTCAACAGATGAAAAGTATGGTATGTTGCGTTATTCCCCTTCCAGAAAAATGCCATACCAAGTTCCATTTCATATGGAAGGAAGATTTATCATTAACACATGGGTGAACTTTGAGTATCCTATCCATGTAGAGGCAGTGGGCAGGACTCAAGAGATATATGCATGGCATGTTAGAATTTTGACCAATATTATCGAGGCTCATTGAGTTGGTACCAATATTGTCTCGAACAACAAGTCGGGGTTCCTTTATCTATCAATCCTATTGAACCACATCAATCCTCATTTTGGTATTAAAGGGATATTACATTGTAATGTGTACAAATTATTGATATTTAATGAAATGAAGTATTTTGTGACTTTATAATGAGAACAATTACAAAATTAACATTTCTTATAGATCAACATGATATAATTACATCTAATATCGCAAATTATATCATATGTATATCAAAATTTTCAATAAAACAACTTTAAAATGTCTATTATACTTCTAATTATATTATTATGAGGTTTTCCTAGCATTTCCATGAGTTTTTAACAATTTTAAGCCTACTGATATTTTTTTCTAGAATATCCTCCGATATAGCTGTAAAATCGAAGTACCGATATATCCGTGATTACTGATATTTTCATCATTGGCTACGACTCACCACCATACCTTACCGATATATAACTTGACCTTCAAATTTAGATTCGATTTTTGCAGATATGTCTTTTTCAAATAAGAAGTCACATAGGGTTTTATTTCTTATTTTGTTTTCCTTTAGAAAAAAAACTAAAATAGGTGGCAACTCCAAGTCTTTTTTGAAAAAAAAAAAATCAAAATTTCACAAATAAAAAGCGAGTCTCGCCTTTCAAGTGGGGATGCACATGAAAAATGCGGGTCCACACATAGATCAATTTTAATCACAATATCTACTATAAAGAAAATATCAAGTTCAAGGTTTTACCTAACATAAGACTTCCAATACTCTCTAAGGCCATTTGTCTAGCATCTTAGGGATCTTAGTTTTCCCTCATCTCCTTGTGGAACTATTTTGGAACCACTTCAAACATGATTTTAGTCCCTTTTTGATATCCATAGAAAAAAAACATTTGATCAAAATGAGAGCATGGACAAAAACAATATTGAATCAATCCATTTTAAGTGAAAATTTCTCACTTTTGACTTAAAACCAGTGATGACAATGGGATGAGTTTTTTTTTTTTTTTAATATTTAGCTTGTATTAACCCCTAACAAGATGAGTTTGAAATTAAAATAAATAGATTAGGAGTAGATTTGAGATTTAAAAAAAAAAAAAAAAAAAAAAAACTTGGGGTAAGTTTAGGTATTGCCTTCTCCAATAGTTTAATTTAAAATTTTATTTTCACATTTTAATATCTAAAATGAAAAACTTGCTGTTCAAAAAATTATAATATTTATTTATAAAATATATTTATTTTTAATGTAATTAATTTTTTTTTAAATATAAAAATAAAAAAATTATCAAGACAAGCGTGATGCAGTGTTGTTTGAATGGACAATAATTCAAGTTCTAAAGTCATTGGGATGGGTTCCATAAAGGTGAGGATGTTTGATGGTGTTATGAGAATATTGAGTAATGTTAAGCATGTTTTTAAGTTTAATTTCTTTGGGGGCTTTGGACAATTTGGGTTATGATTTTTATACAAAGAACAATATTATGAAGATCAATAAAGGTGCTTTGATGGCTATGAAAAGGAAAAAGGTGCAAAATTTATACACTTTGATTGGAAAGACGATTTTAGATAGAGCTATGAAGGTGGAGCCACACCATGAAGAGTAAGAAGTGGTTAAAGTAGAAAAGTGCAACAAGATGATCGAGACTTCATTTTCGTCTAAGAGTACTCATTGGCATAAGGATGAGAGTAATTGTAAAAGGAATGAATACTACAACCTGATCTACACCCATGATGCAACAATCTCTAATTGTTCTAATAAATACTTCTCAGTCTTATCGAAGGGATGTAGCTCTTCAAACTATCCAAAATTCAACACTTTGAATCATTTTTGAAAGATTGAGAATGGTAGGGCAAGTTAGGTTGAATCTCTCTCAATGTGTTCCATAAAAATAAATAAATAAATAAATAATACACATTTAGGTAAGGGATATATAGAAAAAAAACTAGTGGAATTGGAATTAATTTAGAAATTGTATTTTACTAAAAACAATTTAAAAACTTAAGAACTTTAATAAGATTTGGAAATATTTCATATTTTAAATTAAAAAAGATTTGAAAAAAAAATCCATTTAAAAATCTTAATTTAAAATTTCTTTTCAGATTATTTTTATTATTTGAAAATATATATTTTTTAACTTCTTAATTTAAAATTCCTTCCAAATAATTAAAACATTTTAACTCAATTATGTCAACCTTGAATCTTCAATAGAGAGTAAGTCACTATTTAAAAAGTTTCATAAATTAGAAAATAATTGAAACAAAATTATCAACATACAACGTGGACTCATTGTTTTCACAAATTCTGATTTGATATATGATCCCAATTAGGTTAATTCTGTTGACATTTTGTGTGGACAAGGTTGTCCTACTTAGGCTCTCTAGCTTGATACCAAGTGAAACATTACGTCTTGATTGATTGAAGTACATACATGGGCTAAAATAGGTAGTACATATAGATTATCCTCCCATTTTCTTTTATATATATAAATTTTATCTAGTTGTTAATTATTTGAGAAAAATGTCCAATGTAACATAGAAAAATCACCTACAGAGTTTTTGAGAAAGTCTATAAATGTAATAAAAAAATTACGAGGTTGAATGATTGTAAATAAATCTACTAAATATAAAAGAAATGTATACAAAATTACTTCATCTAGTTGAGCTTAAACCTTAAGATCTTATGCAAATTAGAACATTACGTCATCTAGTTGTGCTTAAACCTTAAGATGTTATGCAAATTAGAACCTAGACAGACCTTCAAGTCTTTGATATAGCATCTTGTACTCCCATAGTAGACACCTCAATACAGTGCCAAGGAAGATAAAATTGACTCAGTGTTTACTGGAGATAAAATTGTCAATAAAATATGTCCTTGTATACCAAAAACCTCATTTAAAGAGATAATAGATATAATTGGTACAGACGATATAAGATGTGCCATAGAAGATACCATGAAAAGGTGAGATAATATGAACTTGCTTAATAATATTTTTAAAAATTGTTTTAAAAAATAGTTCTCAATCATTTTTTAAAGTAAAATTTTGTTTGAAATTAAAAACTAGTTTTTTTTTTTCGACTTATTCTTTATGAAAGGTACTATATATCTATGTATATAATGTAAAATTTTTTTAAATAGTCTATGAGAGACTTTTAAGTAATATTAAATATGGTAGATACTTCATATTTTTCTGATGTAAAACATCAAAATAAAATAAAAAAATAAAATAATTTCCATTCCCATAATTATTTTTATTTTTTGAGACACCAAAATATTACCCTAATATCCTTGAATGTAACATGTTAGAAATTTGGGGTGCCAATTTTTCAGAAAAAATATGGACTCACCCAATTTTGGCTCAAATGGAATGGATGGAACCAAATTAAACCTAATACTAAATCATATCGGTTTAAGTCATCAGTGGAGCCAATAAGCAGATATTTAAGAATCCTGCTTTCATGGAACCAATCAGCATTTATTGGGGGGTTGTAACCAGCTTTCGGGCAGCTGGCAACCTTATTGCTCTCTCTGTCAGACAAGTAGGTCATGTATCAAATGCCTTTAAGGAGAAGGCAGTGACAATTCTTAGGGTATGCTTGGTTGTGGGAATTTGAAGGACAATCAGGGGAAAAAAAAAAGAAAAAAGAAGATAGAGTTAATATTGATATGATACTTCAAATTTATTAAATATTTATATCTAAAATATAAATAATATTTATTTATTTTTTCATATTTTTTTTTATAATGAAATCAAAATAAAAATATTATTTTAATTATCATTAATTTATTTTTAATATTTCTGAAAAACCAAACGTAACTCAAAAAGTCTTTGCTTGTTTCAATTACACAATTGGATTAGACCACACCGATCCCAATCCCAACCCCTTCATTTGTCATTGGTCCCCATGCCAACCCCCTTCATTTATGGAAACGGATGGATCAAACTCTACGTTTATGAATGAAAAGTCTCTCCCGTGGAAATTTTTTTTTGTGTAAAAAGGATATTTTTATTTAATATATAAAATAATAAATTTTTAAAAAATTATTTAATTTGAAACTTTGGGATATTAAAGAACTTTTTCTTTTGAAAATATTTTTTAAGGGTATTTAAAGAGCATTAAAAAAAAGTTTAGGGTATATTGAACTTTGTATTTGATCGTGAAATATGTATAGTAAAATTTAAGACATTGGATTATTAAAAGTGTTCATGATGATATAAATAATGGAATGAAGTACGGATGAATAAAATTAAAGTAAAAAATATATAAAATAATGAGAGAAAACTTGGTACAAACATGGTATAACTTGATTAATTGCGCTTTTTAACACTTATCGATCGAGTATTACAGCGGGGCCTAAGATGATTAAAAGAAGAGGATTGAAAGCCTCAAGTACGGATACATGTCCAAGCACAAGAATGTGCATAGCTTACCATCTAATGGCAAGAAAAAACTCTTTTCTCTGGGTTCTCCTTCTCAGTCTCATCTGCACTCTGGTCTGCACCCACAGTACTGCAGCAGCTTCGGAGGATGATGGTCGAAAGGCAATAAACACCCATCTCTCTTTTGTTTTTTCTTAATGGTCTGGTCATTCCATGAAGCATGGGCCATGGCCTACTAATTTACATGCATGCATGGCAGAAAAATTATGATTAATCTTGTGTTGAAAATCATGCTTCAAGTAGTGATGATTTGTTGTGCTTGATCAGGTCTGCTTTACTTAGACTTGTTGATGGTGGCTAATAAATTGGACGTTCACCAAACATATTGTGGATGCAGGAGTATATTGTGTACATGGGTGCCAAGCCTGCCGGAGATTTCTCAGCATATGCTACTCACACCAACATGCTGCAACAAGCCTTTGGCAGGTTTATTATCTCTCTCTCTCTCTCATATTTCTCAGTACATATATGGCACCTAATTTTTCCCATGGAATGCCTTTTCCGCAGTAAGGCATCAACTTCTCTGGTCCACAGTTACAAAAGGAGTTTCAATGGATTTGTAGCGAAACTAACAGAGGAGGAAATGCAGCAAATGAAAGGTGGGTGGAATTCATCCTTCTGCAATTAATTGAATATTTTGGAACCATTGAAATTAAAAAAAGAGGGAACAGAAAAAGAGAGAAAAGAAAATTTAGAATTTCTTATTATAAATTTTCTTGAAAATAAGCACATCAAATTTAAATAGGTGTGATAAAAAAAATAAAGACTAATTTACACTTATTTCTAAAAAGAAATAAAATAATTTTAATTTAGTAATTAAAAAAAAGATATAATAACTAAATAAATATATATAGTAACTAAATATATAATTTTAATATGATAAGTAATATATTAATAACTTCTAACATCTCCACAAACTCATAATGTGATTATAAGAAGTATCGAGAATTTGTTAACCAAAAATTGAAAACACGGAAGTAGATGTAACAAGCGAATCTATAATTTGGTCGGAAGAATAAACAAAAGGCAAAGTGAGAGTCTTATGCTGATGATGATGACGAGTGATGCGATAATCAATTTTAATATGCGTGGTCCTTTCATGAAAAACAGAATTATGAGCAATATGAATAACACTCTTGTTGAAAAAATCGCATTTTTTTATGCCTTCTCAAAAAAAGCCATTTTTTTTTTATTTTATATTTATCATGTTTTTTGATTTTTTTAATTATTCATTTTTAATTTATCTTTATTTTAAATTTATATTATCATTTTATTTTATTTTATCCTTTTATTTTTCACTACTTTTCATATTTATCTCATTAATCCTATTTTAAAATTAATTATTTTACCCATAAAATTCTATAATATAAAAAAATTAATGAAGTTGTAATATTTTATAAATTAAAATTAATTTGATAAGATAAATTATTAATAATTTTAATTATTTAAATAAATTAATGTTAATAGAAAAAGTTGTCACATATTTGTAATAAAATTTTAGAAAGTAAATCTCAAATAAAATATTTTATATAAATCAATTTAATTTTTTATTTAAAATGTAATAAAACATGTTTTAATTAAAGTATTTTTAAAATTTTAAAATAAATGAATATAAAAATATTAAAGGAATTTAAGCTAATTTTTTTATATAAAAAATTAATAAATATTATCTTTAATCATACTTATGTCAATTACACTTACAAAATAACTTTAGTATGTGTATTCTTATTTATTTTATCATTTTTTTTTAAGTTTTCTAAGCATTTTCATGAATTTTGAACAATTTCTATTCGATTGATATTTTTGTCAAAATATCCACCAATATTTCTCCTATATATCCGTAAAATCCAAGTACTGATATATTAGTATTTATCGATTTATCAAATATTTGTCTTATACAAAGTAGAAAGTTCCTTAGTCATAACTTGGAAAATGCTAAAAAGAACGTGAGGGAGAATGATCCACATTCTACGTTATGAGATTTAGTAGGAATAAAAAAGTTATATGCTCTAGGAAGAAAATATGACTAGAAAGGAACGGCATATGCTTAAAGAAGTAGTAGAAAACATAAAATTAAAACTATCAAGGAAAGAAAGAAGAAGTAGTAGAAGATATAAAACTAAAACCATAGAAGAATTTGGATTCATATCCAACAAATAAAAACAAACAAAATTTAGATTCATATCTAACAAACAAATAGAAGAAATACAAAATGAGATTGCATCTACAATCTCTCCAAATGTTCCTAGATCTTCTTAGTAGTTTCATATTTTGTCAACTGTATGTTTATTGAATTATCAATGGAGTTTTTGATTCAAGTGATAATTTTTGAATTGTTTACTTCCCAAACATTTAACCATGTTGCATATTTTTCATTCTTTTCATTCATAGGTTTGTGTAGAGTGTCAATAATATAACCCCACATTTTTTTGCCCTTCAGAAAATTTCTTCATCACATAACTTCAATATGAATTTTTTTTTTCCATCCAATCTCACACTAATAGATTGAGGGAAGTCATCTCATTCACCATCCGTGACAAATAAACAACAAATTAATAACCATCAAACAAAAGAAAACAAATATGAATAGAAGAAAATGAATACAAAAATACCATGATCAAATAAGAAAAGAACAAGCACCAATTACCATATCCTATGATAAAAAACAATAAATAAATAAAAAACAAAAACAAATGAATTTTATGATCAAATAGATATAAAAGTAGTGTATGAAATTAAATTATTTTTTATGAGATCATAAATCAAAAGTTTCATTAAAGATCAATTTTGCTCTGATACCATGTATTTTGAAATCCAAAAAAGATTTAAATAGAAAAAGAAATTAAGAAAAGAAAATATATGATCTTTTTATTATGAATTTTTTTGAAAATATGTATAACACCATTAGAATTTAAATAAATCTAATAAAATGGAATAAAGACTAATTTACCTTTACTTCTAAAAAGAAAGAGTTTTAAATAATTTTAATATAGTAACTAAATAAATAAGAAATATAGTAAATAAATATATAATCCTAATATAGTAAGGAAATATATTAATAGCGCCTAACAGAAGTAAGTTGTGCATGTTATATATGGCTAACAAATAAACTGTAACTTTGGAATTTCAGGAATGGATAGGGTAATCTCGATTTTCCCTAACGAAAAGAAACAGCTCCACACAACAAGGTCGTGGGATTTCGTGGGGTTTCCCCAGCAAGTTAAAAGAACAAGTGTTGAAAGCGACATTATCATAGGAGTGTTTGACAGTGGAATATGGCCAGAGTCAGATAGCTTCGATGATGAAGGATTTGCTCCACCGCCTAGCAAATGGATGGGGACTTGCCAAGGCTTGTCCAATTTCACTTGCAACAAGTAAGTCTAAATTAATGAAGTTAAAAAGCTCTAAAAGTTGAAAGACTATATATCCTTAACAAAAGTTTCAATTAATGTTATTGCAGTAAAATTATTGGAGCCAAGTACTATCGGAGCAGTGGACAATTTGGGCAAGAAGATTTGCAATCCCCAAGAGATTCAGACGGCCACGGGACACACACTGCATCCACTGCAGCTGGGGGCCTAGTTAGCATGGCAAGCCTGTTGGGCTTTGGCTTAGGGACTGCTCGGGGTGGGGTTCCATCAGCTCGTATAGCTGTGTATAAGATATGTTGGTCTGATGGCTGTGCTGATGCTGATATCCTTGCAGCCTTTGACGATGCAATTGCTGATGGGGTTGACATAATCTCTCTTTCAGTTGGGGGTTCCACTCCCAAGAATTATTTTGCAGATTCAATTGCAATTGGAGCTTTCCATGCAATGAAAAATGGGATACTAACATCAACTTCTGCTGGTAACGATGGACCTGTTCTTGCTTCCATCACAAATTTCTCGCCTTGGTCTCTTTCCGTGGCTGCTAGCACCATAGACCGGGATTTCTTCACCAAGGTGCAACTAGGCGACAGTAACGTTTTTGAGGTGAGTAAGCTTCATGGCAGTTCATTTGCTTACACTTCGAACTAATAACCATCACATACAATTTTTTCATTAATTAAAGTTCCAACTATGTTGATCTGATTTTTGGAGGTTATATCATTGCCCTTTGTGTAGGGAGTTTCAATAAACACATTTGAGCTCAATGACATGTATCCTTTGATTTATGGTGGAGATGCCCCGAATACTGCAGCAGGTTTTAGTGGGAACAGATCTAGGTACTTATTAAAGATCAAAGAAATAGAATTAATGGAAAATGAAAATTGTTAGATATCATGATTTTTGAAGAGTGTATTTTAGATTACTAGACGTTGACTATTGAAATGCAGGTTTTGCTTTCCAAGCACATTGAACCCAAATTTAGTTAAAGGTAAAATTGTCCTTTGTGATATGAAGACCAATGGGGCTGGCGCATTCTTGGCGGGTGCTGTTGGGGCTCTGATGGCAGATACACTCCCCAAAGATTCCAGCCGCAGTTTTCCCTTGCCTGCATCTCACCTCAGCGCACGAGATGGAAGCAGTATTGCCAACTACATCAACTCAACAAGGTATCAATTAACACATCTTTCTTACTTTTATTTGGAGGTGAATGTTAATTATATAAGTGATATGCTTTATGATTTGTACGGCACTCGGTCTTATTACATTAAAACAGTAACCCAACTGCATCAATATTCAAGAGTACTGAGGTTAGTGACGCAATGGCCCCATACGTAGTCTCCTTCTCATCAAGGGGTCCAAACCCAGCTTCATTCGACCTTCTCAAGGTAACTTACGCTTTTATTCTCCATTTTCTTCTCATTTATTCTGCAGCCTTTTCATCTCTGATCCTACTTCTATAATTTTTATTTGCGAAAGCATAAGTGTTTTTCTTAATCTATGTTGCGAACAATAATACATATTTCATGTGAAAACACCTCTGTTTCCTTGGTTCATAAACACTTGCTAGAGGTTTGACATTCATCGTGACTTTGTCATCTTGCTGCATGTAGCCTGACATAGCAGCCCCAGGAGTCCGCATTCTAGCTGCCTGGCCACCAATTGCTCCAGTTTCTGGAGTAAAAGGTGATAATCGAGAAGTGCTATACAATATAATTTCCGGGACGTCAATGTCCTGCCCACATGCTTCCGGGGCAGCTGCCTACATCAAGTCATTTAACCCCACCTGGTCTCCTGCTGCCATTAAGTCTGCTCTTATGACTACTGGTAATGTCTAATTTGGTTCCTAGCCTTTAAAATTATGAAAGGGTTGATAATAATGGATCTCTATCCTTTGTGTGTTTGTAGCTACTCCCATGAGTGCTAAAAATAATCCGGAAGCCGAATTTGCATATGGTGCGGGCAATATAGATCCTGTAAAGGCTATAGATCCTGGTCTGGTATATGACGCCGATGAGATTGACTATGTAAAATTTTTGTGTGGGCAAGGTTATAGTACTCGGGCCCTACGGCTTGTCACCGGGGATAATAGTGTCTGTTCTGCAGCTACAAATGGAACCGTCAGGAATCTAAATTACCCTTCCTTTGCTCTTTCCAGCCTCACCAAGGAATCCATCACTGGCGTGTTCAATAGGACTGTCACAAACGTTGGATCATCGGTGTCCACGTATAAAGCAACTGTTATAGGTGCTCCAGAGGGACTCGAAATCCAAGTTGAACCAAGCATTTTATCATTCACATCCCTCATGCAGAAGCTGTCCTTTGTGTTGAAGGTTGAAGGAAAGGTAGGCGAAAACATAGTCTCTGCTTCTTTGGTGTGGGATGATGGTGTACATCAAGTGAGGACCCCCATTGTTGTATTAGCCCTCACCTAAAATTCCAGAATCCTGGTGTTCTTGTGGTACTATCTATAAAATTGAAATAAATGATGCGGCAAGCACAACATTTTACCTAATTTAAGATCTTCCGTCTTATTCAGCTGTTTTCCCAGTATCTTAGGAATTTTAGCTTTGCACTATCTTTATAGGGGACTTTTTAAAAATCTCTCCAATTGTGACCTTGGGCTTTTCTTAATATCCACACACAAGAAGGCATTCTTCAAATTGAAAAATTGTAGTTTTTTCATTCATACTTTCATTCGTTCATGTACAGAGTATATATAGAGGGTAATCACCATTCTAAGAATGGGAAAGAATGATACAAGGAAATAATGATATAAGGAAATAACAACTAATATCCTAATATCTCAACTTTCCTAATATCTCAATATTCCTAATATCTTAATATTCCTAGTATCTCAATATTCCTAATATCTCAATATTCATAATATCTCAACTTTCCTAATATCTAAACATTCCTAATATCTCAACACTAAATGATATAAGGAAATAATGATATAAGGAAAGCATTCCTAATATCTCAACACTCTCCCTCAAGTTGGTGCATAGATGTCACACATGCCCAACTTGTCTAAAAATTTTGAGAACACTTGACTTGAGACAGCTTTGGTAAGGATATCGGCCAATTGATCTTCTGATCGAATCTTAGGCAATTCCACAATCTTATCATCCAACTTTTCCTTAATGAAGAATCTATCCACCTCGACATGCTTTGTACGATCATGTTGTACTGGATTATGAGCAATATCACATGCGGCTTTATTGTCACAAAACAATCGGATTGGTTGCCTAGATAGGTAACCTAAATCCTGTAAGAGGAGTCTTAGCCATAATGTCTCACAAAGTCCTAGAGCCATACCTCTAAATTCCGCTTCTGCACTTGAACGAGCGACGACATTCTGTTTCTTACTTTTCCATGTCACAAGATTACCACCTACAAAGGTAAAGTAACCAGATGTAGATCGCCTATCATCCACTGCACCAGCCCAATCAGCATCAGTATATACTTCTATACTCTAATGATCAACATTTTTTGCGAATAAAATTCCCTTCCCAGGAGCATTCTTCAAATACCTCAAAATACGCATGATTGCATTCATATGTTGTTCTCCAGGATTATGCATGTATTGACTCACTACACTCAATGCATAAGCAAGATCTGGTCTTGTATGAGCTAAGTACATTAATCTCCCCACAAGTCTTTGGTATCTTCCCTTATCGGTTGATACTTGATTAGGCTCAACACACAATTTCAGACCTTCTTCTATTGGTGTATTAATAGGTTGACATCCCGACATTCCAGTCTCCTGTAAAAGATCTAAGGCATACTTTCTTTGAGACAGAAAAATTCCTTCACTTGATCGAGAAACTTCAATCCCAAGAAAGTATTTCAGAGGACCTAGATCTTTCATTTCGAATTCTCTAGATAGATAATTTTGTAGAGCTTTTCTTTCTTCAGGATCATTTCCTGTAACTACCATGTCATCCACATATACGATGAGTGCTGTAATCTTACCATGTTTCTTTTTTAGGAACAAAGTGTGATCTGAATTACTTTGACGATAGCCAAAAGCTCTCATTGACTTTGTGAACCTTCCAAACCATGCTCTCGGGGATTGCTTCAACCCATACAATGACTTCTTCAATTTGCACACCTTCTGACATTGCTTTTCTGACACCATGCGTCCTGGTGGAAGATCCATATATACTTCTTCAGATAACTCGCCATGCAAAAAGACATTTTTCACGTCAAATTTTTGTAATGGCCAATCTAGGTTTGCAGCTAAAGACAGTAATACTCGAATTGTGTTGATCTTAGCTACAGGTGCAAATGTCTCTGTGTAGTCAATTCCATAAGTTTGAATGTACCCTTTTGCTACCAGTCTTGCTTTAAATCGTTCAATACTACCATCTGCCTTGTACTTCACAGTATAGATCCAACGACACCCAACTGGCTTCTTTCCTGGTGGACATTCTACGAGTTCCCATGTTTCATTCTTCTGCAATGATTTCATCTCTTCATTCATGGCTGCTTTCCACCTTGGATCAGCTAAGGCTTCCTGCACACTGTTAGGAATAACTACAGTAGATAATTGATTTACAAATGACTTATTTGATTCAGACAAACGATGGGTAGACACATAGTTGCTCATGGGATATTTGACTTTAGTAGACAATTCAGGTTCATATATGGGTTTAGGAATACCTCTATTATGACGATGTGGTAACCGTTTCATGAATGGATCAGGCTCCAAATTAAGAACACCCTCAACAGACGACGATTGGTTTGGTATTTCAATGAAGACATCTTCGGACCCAAATTGTTGATCACTCATATCCAACTCACCCACTTCCTGGTTCACTAGTTCAGATTGTCCAGATTCATCTTCCTCAGAAATATGATAATCATAATCGAGAGTCTGAATTTCCTTATGGTACTCCCCCTGAAGTTCAGACTCGGATGAAAAATACATTGAATCTTCATGAAACACCACATCCATTGTAATATACATATGTCGAGTTGGAGGATGGTAACATCGATATCCCTTTTTGTGCAATGCATATCCAACAAACACACATTGCAATGCATGGGAAGTTAACTTGGTGCGTTGGTGCTTGTGTAGATGCACAAATGCCACGCAACCAAAAACACGAGGAGGTAGATTTGGGACGGTTGGGGCAACTACGACATTAGTAAGAGCTTGGAGAGGTGTTTGAAAGTTAATTGAGCTAGAAGGTACCCGATTGATCAAGTATGCGGCAGATGTGATTGCTTTTCCCCAATAAGATATTGGTGTTTTTGCTGCTATCAAGGAAGCACGAACAACCTCTAACAAGTGTCGATTTTTTCGTTCAGCGACTCCATTTTGCTGGGGTGTATTGGAACAAGTAGTCTGATGAATGATGCCATGTCCTTCCAAATACTTTTGAAGATCAGAACTTTGATATTCTCCACCATTATCACTACGCAAAACCCGAACCTTTGCATTGTATTGAGTTTCAATCATTTTATGAAAATTTTGAAACAACAAGTTCACTTCATCTTTGGTCTTCATCAAGCATAACCATGTCATTCTGGTACAATCATCAATAAAAGTAACAAACCAACGTGAGCCACTCAAAGTTGGGACTTTGGATGGGCCCCAAACATCAGAATGTATAACCATAAAAGGAAACGAACTTTTATTCAAAATTAACGGAAACAAAGCACGATGACTTTTAGCCAATTCACAAATATCACAACGGAAACCAGAAATATCACTCTTTGCAAACAAACTAGGAAACAATTTTTTTAAATAACCAAAGGAAGCATGTCCTAGACGTCGATGCCACAACCAAATTTCAGACTTTTTCTTCTCCCCCTCAGATCCATCTGCCATCAAGGCTTGTTGCAACTTATTTGAATCCTTTGACTGCAAGTCCAAGTAATAGAGTTTTCCCCGTTTAATACCACAACCAATCGTCTGTCTTGTTTGGATGTCCTTAATCACACAAAATTCAGGCCAAAAAATGACAATACAAGATAAGGCTGTAGTGATTTGAGAAACTAACAAAAGATTGTAATCTAAAGATGGAACAACTAAAACAGAATCCAAATTCAAAGTATCAGTAAGAGTTAAGGATCCTTCCCCAATAACTGGGGTTGTGTTACCATTGGCTGTGGAAACAATTTTTTGTGAGGAAGGTCTAAGGAGTGAAACCTGTCTAGAATCAAAAGTCATATGATCTGTAGCACCAGAATCAATTATCCATGTACTATTAATAACAGGTGTAAAAGTATTTAAAAACTTACCACCATGATCAGTAGCGGCTACCAATGCAGAGGCTTTCTCAGCAACATTAGCCTCTGTTTTTATTTCGGCAACAATTGCAGTCGAGGTTTTCTTGGAATCCTTCTTCCGTTGATCACGATTATTATAATTAATAACAAAGTGTTGATAGCCTAAACATGATCTAAAGGTCCATGGTTCAAACCCTCGGTTCCTTATTGTTTTCCTAGTCATACCAAGAGTCGTTGCTTTGAAATTGTGGGATATCCAGACTGGTGGGACCAGTCTTATTGCAGTGAGTGCATTTGAAGGTTGACTTATCAATATTAGGGCTTGTCTTAGGATGGTTGATCGCTGTCGGACTACCATAGCGACAAAATATCCAGGATTTCAGTTCCATGGCTCTGATACCATCTTCAAATTGATAAATTGTAGTTTTTTCATTCATACTTTCATTCGTTCATGTACAGAGTATATATAGAGGGTAATCACCATTCTAAGAATGAGAAAGAATGATACAAGGAAATAATGATATAAGGAAATAACAACTAATATCCTAATATCTCAACTTTCATAATATCTCAATATTCCTAATATCTTAATATTCCTAGTATCTCAATATTCCTAATATCTCAATATTCATAATATCTCAACTTTCCTAATATCTAAATATTCCTAATATCTCAACACTAAATGATATAAGGAAAGCATTCCTAATATCTCAACAGGCATTTGAGTTTTAGATAAGGAGAATGAGAGCATGGACGGACACAATATCGGATCAACCCATTTAAGTTTCTCACTTGAAAGAGATTCTTGGATTCAAAACTCTCAAACTCTCCGCCATGACTCCCTCACACGGAAAATGGGTGTAAACAGTATGGATTCATGTTTAGTCCAATGGCTCATATTAACATTAAAATGGAAAAAAAAAAAAAAAGTGAAAGAAATGTCATCTTTAGATAACAATTGATCAATCACTTTTGAGCCTAATCGAACACAACTTGAACCAATTGGTTTAAAGTTTGACACGCCTAAGATTTCAATGAATTGAAATTTCTAACACCTGAAAACACTCACAAGAACGATTTTTACCATCTTTCAATTAATAATATAATCGAGTATATTATCATAATTGCTAGACTGGGAAAACTAATAAAATACCAATAAATGTCATAAAAAACGTAATATTTGATGAATTTATTTTTATTAATTAGTTATTATATATTATTATTTTGTTTTTAAGATATCCGTAATTAATTAAAATTAATAAATAAAATAGATGAAATAGTGAAAAAAATTGAAATTAAAAAGATTTTGATAAAAGCAACATATTAAAAAAAAAAAAAGTGAAGGTATTATGGAGGAGGAATTTTTATTTTTAATATGAATCCATTTTTGGCTCAATTGGAAACCATGGAAACAAATTAAACCAATACTATGTTATAATAAATTCCCATCGTGCCAAATTAGAACAATTTACTCGAATTCGAGCGGTAGAGATGAATTACCTGTAGCAGTGACCCAAATATATAAATTATAAATTTAAAACTTATTTTATTTTTTTATACAAAGATTAAATAATTTTAAAATATATATGTTTTTATTTCATCTTAATTGTATTTAATTTATTATTATTTTTTATAGGCTATATTTGGTTCTCGAATAATTGAAAAAAAAATTATAAGAGGAAGTAAATAAAGAATAAAAGTTAAACTCAATGAAAATTAGAATTAAAATCAATAAATTATTTTATATGTTTTTTTAAATTTTATTTTATTTATTTATTTTTATTATATTAAAATTAAATAATTTTAATTGATTTTTTTTTTTCATCATCAAACCAAATATGAAAAAATTATCTTTTTAAATATTTTTTTTCTTTAATACGAACCAAATATAATGTTAATGAAATTAAACGTGATTTCTTTTTCAATATTCTTGGACAATTAAGTATAATGTAAAGAGATTTTTGCTTTCATGCACAATTTGAAGCTAGTCGTCTCCTTTTACCCCATGATTGGCATTGGACTCCACTTGAGTACCCCACCATTCCTGCACCCTATCCATATCGTGACCACTTTCGGAGAAATCGACAGGCTAAGCTCCACTTTTTAAAAAGAAAGGGCATTTCATGGAAAAAGATATTTTATTTAATATATAAAAGAATTATTTTATACCTAACACATACCTTTGGATGCTAAAGAAATTTTATGTTGGAAACATGTTTTAGTGGTAATCAAAGACGCCAAAAATGCACGATTTATAAGAAAATATAAAATTTATTTAAATAATTGGAGTGAGAAAAAAAAACGAAAAAAATTAAAAATATTTGAGAAAAAAAGTTGGTAATAATACCCTAAAAAGAAATTGAAGAGAATTAATAATGAAATGAAGTTCTAAAGATGAAGTTTAATATAACGATAGATGCTTTGACAAACATTCTCTCGCTTTGTATAATCTTTGAGCTTTATCCATGACTTTAACCAAACTCTTTCTTAAAAGAAGCTATAATAATAATAATAAAATATTAAATTATCAGAAGAAATGTAAAGTAAATATTGATGAACATATTTTTTAATAAAAAAACACAGCCTTTGGTATTATCGAGGACATATTCTTGCCGACACATGGGATGATTGGTGATTTCTTTTATTGAATAGTGCACTGATCTTTATTCCTTTATCTTTTTAAATATAAAGATTAATACCTTATTTTAAAAGGTTGTGTGGATTAATATGTAATTTCAGCATATAAAAAATTTAAATGTTTAATAAAATTAAGAAAAAATTAATATACAAGATTAAGTATAATTTTTTAAAGAAAAAATATATTTATATTTTATATTATATAAATAAAAAATTAAAAATTTTAACAAAACAAAATATTACAACTACATGGAATCGTAATCAATTGTGGTGGGCTGACACAACCTTCTCACCCTCCTTTTCTCTGACACGTGAGTCACGGGCCTAACAACTTAAATGAGAAGATATTACATAAAGCACATCTCTTAATTTTATGTTTGATATCCAAAAAATTTTAAAAAGTAAAAAAAAAAAATTTAAGCTTATGTTTTCAACTCATTTTATTTTATTTTTATTTATATAAAAGTTAAATAATTTTAAAATATATAAGTTTATAATTCATCATAATCATATTTAATTTTTTATTTTTTTTATAAAGAAATTAAAGATGAATTTTTTTTTTTCTATATCTGGGAGACACAAAAATGCACCATTCATGGAAAAAATATAAAATATATTTTTTTAAAATTATTGGGTGATAGTTGATTTTTCTATATCCAGTTTGTGATATAGGAAAGAAAAAAAAAAGTAGAAACTCAAATAAAATAAGTGGAGTGAGAAAAAAAAAAGTTGAATGCCCGAAAATGAAATTGAAGAGCATTTCTAATGTAATGATTGACGCTTTGGTACTTTCTCACTTTGTATAATCTTTGCGCTTTATCCATTACTTTAACAAAATTCTTTCTTAAAAGAAGTTATAATAATAATAATAATAATAATAATAAAGATTGAATTATTGAAAGAGATGTAAAGTAGATGTTGATGTGCATATCTTTCAATAAGAAAAACAGCCTTCGGTATTATGGGGGATGACTGGTGAGTCATTTTGATTCCTCCGTGCATTGCTCTTTATTCCTTTTATCTTTTTAAATACAAATTATTGGAAATGTCCTGGAAGGTGTAACATTAGATTAAGAGAGAGAGAGGGGATTGGAAGGCTCCAGTATATATATGTATACATGTCCAAGCACCACGAAGCGCATAGCTTACCATCATCTAATGGCAAGACAAAAAAACTCTTCTCTGTGGTTTCTCCTTCTCAGTCTCATCTGCAGTCTGCTCAGCACCCACAGTACTGCAGCAGCTTCCGAGGATGATGTTCGAAAGGCAATAAACACCCATCTCTCTCTTGCTTTTTCTTAATTAATGGCTTGGTCAATATTCCATGAACCCATACATGTATGCATGGCGGAAAAATTAAGATTAATCTTGCGCTGAAAATCATGCTTGAGTAGTGTTAATAAACTGGATTTGCACCAAACATGTTGTGGATGCAGGAGTATATTGTGTACATGGGTGCCAAGCCTGCCGGAGATTTCTCGGCGTCTGCCATTCACACCAACATGCTGGAGCAAGTCTTTGGCAGGTCAGAATTCACCTTTTGTTTTTTTCTTTTTGTTTTTTATTTATTTATTACATATATGGTACCAAATTTTCCCCATGGAATGCCTTTTCAGTGGTAGGGCATCAAGTTCTCTAGTTCGCAGTTACAAAAGGAGTTTCAATGGATTTGTAGCGAAGCTAACAGAGGAGGAAATGCAGCAAATGAAAGGTGCGTAGGTGGGTTTAAATCTTTCTTTAATTGAAGTTTCTCATGCGTGTAATGGCTACAAAATTAACTGTAACTTTGGAGTTTCAGGAATGGATGGGGTGGTCTCGGTTTTCCCTAGCGAAAAGAAACAGCTCCACACAACTAGGTCGTGGGATTTCGTGGGGTTTCCCCGACAAGTTAAAAGAACAAGTTTTGAAAGCGACATTATCATAGGAGTGCTTGACGGTGGAATATGGCCAGAGTCTGACAGCTTCGATGATAAAGGATTTGGCCCACCGCCAAGGAAATGGAAGGGCACTTGCCACGGGTTTTCCAATTTCACTTGCAACAAGTAAATCTCACTCGCCACAGAGTGTCTAAATACCCTGTTAAAAAAGTTTAAATATATCCTATCCTTGTTCCTTGACAAAACTTTCCACTGATGTTACTGCAGTAAAATTGTTGGAGCGAAGTACTATAAGAGCGATGGAAAATTTAGCCAAGAAGATTTGCAATCCCCAAGAGATTCAGACGGCCACGGGACACACACTGCATCCACTGCAGCTGGGGGCCTAGTCAACATGGCAAGTCTCATGGGCTTTGGCTTAGGAACTGCTCGGGGCGGAGTTCCATCAGCTCGGATAGCAGTGTATAAGATATGTTGGTCTGATGGCTGTGATGATGCTGATATTCTCGCAGCATTTGATGATGCAATTGCTGATGGGGTTGATATAATCTCTTATTCACTTGGGAATCCCCCTCCCCGGGATTATTTTAAAGATACTGCTGCAATCGGTGCTTTTCATGCAATGAAAAATGGGATACTAACATCAACTTCTGCTGGTAACGATGGACCTGGCCTTGTTTCCGTCGTAAGTGTCGCGCCATGGTCTCTTTCCGTGGCTGCTAGCACCATAGATCGGAAGTTCTTGACCGAGGTGCAACTAGGTGACAGGAAGGTTTATAAGGTGAGTAAACTTGCTCACACTTTGGACTAATAACCATCACATTCAAATATCATTTATTAAAGCATTTAGATTTCAACTACGTGGATCTGATTTTTGGAGGTGGAGGTTATATCATTGCCCTTTGTGTAGGGATTTTCGATAAACGCATTTGAGCCCAATGGCATGTATCCTTTGATTTATGGTGGGGATGCCCCGAATACTAGAGGAGGTTTTAGAGGGAACACATCCAGGTACTTATTATTAAAGAAAGAAAAATAATTAATTGAAAATGAAAACCGTACGTTAGAAATCCTGAATTTTAAAGTGTGTGTGATAGATTACAGGGCTTTCATCACTGAAATGCAGGTTTTGCGAAATAAACTCATTGAACCCAAATTTAGTGAAGGGTAAAATTGTCCTTTGCATTGGGCTTGGCGCTGGGCTTAACGAAGCATGGAGTGCATTCTTGGCAGGTGCCGTTGGGACTGTGATAGTGGATGGACTCCGACTCCCCAAAGATTCCAGCAATATTTATCCCTTGCCTGCATCTCGCCTTGGTGCAGGAGATGGTAAAAGAATTGCCTACTACATCAGCTCAACAAGGTATCGATTTACACAGCTTCCTACTTTTATTTGGAGATGACTGTAAATTATACAAGTGATATGCTTTAGAATTTGTACGGCATATATGTACTCAGGCTTAGTCTTACTACATTTAAACAGTAACCCAACTGCATCGATATTGAAGAGTATTGAGGTTAAGGACACATTGGCCCCATATGTACCCTCCTTCTCATCAAGGGGTCCAAACAATATTACACACGACCTTCTCAAGGTAGCTTATGCCATTATTCTTGATTTTCTTCTTATTTATTCCATGACATTTTCATCTCTATATCATGTAAACCCAATTCAACATTTCCATCTCCCATTTGAGAAAACATTGGGGTTTTTTTCTTAATCTATGTTGAGAACGGTTACGCATATCTCAGACCAAATCACCTTTTTCCTTAGTTCATAAAGACTTTCTAGAAGCTTGACATTCATGATGACTTTGTGATCTTACTGCATGCAGCCAGATTTAACAGCCCCAGGTGTACACATTCTGGCTGCCTGGTCACCAATTTCTCCAATCTCTCAAATGAGTGGTGATAATCGAGTAGCGCAATACAATATATTAAGCGGCACGTCAATGGCTTGTCCACATGCTACTGGGGCAGCTGCCTACATCAAGTCATTTCACCCCACCTGGTCTCCTGCTGCTATTAAGTCTGCTCTTATGACTACTGGTAATGACTGAATTTTATTCCCGGCCTTTCAAATTATGAAAGAGGTGATAGTAATGGATCTTAGTCCTTTGTGTGTTTTGTAAGCAGCTACTCCCATGAGCGCTAGAAAAAATCCGGAAGCCGAATTTGCATATGGTGCAGGCAATATTGATCCTGTAAGGGCTGTGCACCCTGGTTTAGTGTATGATGCCGATGAGATTGACTATGTAAATTTTTTGTGTGGAGAAGGCTATAGTGTTCAGACTCTACGGAAAGTCACCGGGGATCATAGTGTCTGTTCGAAAGCTACGAATGGAGGCGTTTGGGATCTAAATTACCCTTCCTTTGCGCTTTCCACCTCCAACAAAGAATCCATCGCTCGCACATTCCACAGGAGTGTCACAAACGTTGGATCACCGATGTCTACATATAAAGCAATTGTTATAGGTGCCCCAAAGGGACTCAAAATCAACGTTAAACCAAACATTTTATCATTCACATCCATCGGGCAGAAACTATCTTTTGTGTTGAAGGTTAATGGACGGATGGTTGAAGACATAGTCTCTGCTTCGTTAGTGTGGGATGACGGTTTACATAAAGTGAGGTCCCCCATTATTGTGTATGCAGTCCAATAAAATTCCAAAAGCCTGGTGTTTTGTACCAGCAGCATCGGAATTGTGGCATCTATCATGTTGAACTAAATGACGTGGTATCTATATAAGATGGAAATAAATGATAATATTTAGTATCGGTTGTATTACCTGTCCATACGAGCTATTAGATCGAATACCAATCGCATGAGCGACTTAAACGGCCGGTGGACCCGAAGGTTCGGTCTCAATACCCTTCTTTCTCCTCTCCCAGCCACTTTTCTCCTAGGCGGCCAACCCAGCTTTTCTTTTTGCTTTCCCTAGGCACTTTTCTCCGGGCCCCACCGTACCTTTATGTGATTCTTTAAGGACGTAGCTTTATCATGGTTGAAATTATTGCCAAAACATATATATATATATATATATATATATTTAAATAATAGTCAAATAAAAATTTCATAATTAATCTAATTTTATTCAAATATACACTTAAATAATAGTCAAATAAGAACTCCATAGTTATTTTCTTAAATTTTTTTTTTCTACAAATGCACTTATGTAGAAAATTTGAAATTAATTACAGTTAAATATATTTGTACCAATCTTCAAGAGGAGGGAATAAAATTAATCTTTTTAAACAAATCAACATGCCATGAAAATAACCTAAAAATATTTTAAAAGAACTTTTGGAAATAAATTTTTTTTCTAATTTCTAAAAAAAATTATAATTAAATTTGAATAAAAATTATTTCATTAAAAATGTTGTCATGTTTGATGTATCGGACACTCATGTACTAAGGGTTTGGCATTTTTTGGTTTCCTTGTCATGATTATTTATTAATTTGTAATTTTAAAATTCTTTTTATAATTTTTTTTTACTCTTGAAAGATAAGATAAAAGACTAATACCTCAATTTTGTTTCAACGAAATTTAAAGTAGCAGAGGGGACGGGAAGTGAAACAAAAACAACTGATGGATGGGCTGTTTTGGTGGCCAGATGAGACGAAAAGAAAAGGGAAAAAAAGTACAAAGACGAGAAAAGGGGGAATGGGTGGAGAACTGGAGGGGATGAGCGATTTTTTTTTTTTTTTTGTGAGGGAAAAAGAAAAAAAAAAGCTTGGAGCATGTGATATGGGGCTTTGAGTGCCTTTGCTCAGTTAGTAAAGTAGCAGAAGACACCATTTGTTCAGGAATGCAATTCAAACATTTAGGAGCCATTTGGGGTTGACAACAAACAGGTTAGTGAATGTTATGCTTTCGAAAACAATTCTCATATTTTATTTCCTTTTGTTGTACGTATTCTCATGTTCTATTATGTTATTATTTGTTCAAGAATTGATGCTTCATATACTGGTGCATGAGATAAAATAATGTCAACAAGTTAATGTGACTTTAAGATGATGAGATTTCCACTACCTATTTATGCTACAAATATTCCCAATTCTTTTCTTTTCTACCCCACCTAGACAAACCAAACAATGGGAAATGGAGATGGGAGAAAAGGAAAGGGAAGAGGTCTTATAGAGGGGACGTCTGAAAACAGTAGTTGGGTGAGAGAATCAAGGAGAGAAAAATGGAGGAATGGGATGGAAGTGTGGGTCAGTTGATTCTGGAGGGGAGATTTTGAGGAAAGAAACGTGCAACAACTGTAGGAAGAGGGAGCTGTAGGAAGATGAGGGGAAAACAGGGGAATGGGATTTTTTCCGGGATTAAGAGATGTCTCTCCAGATGAAAGTTGTGTTTAATCGATTCATCCTTGAGGAATATGGATGCATCATTTTCGGATAATCTCACAGGTTTCATTCTCGCGCGTCGTCTCCAGTGCCTTCATCGGATCCAACTTCGTAATCAAGAAAAAGGGTCTCCAGCGAGCCGTCGCGTCGTGGCCTCCAACCAGTTCGGGTAGATACGGGTATTTATTAGACCTGCTTTGATGGATTGACATGGTGACTATGATTTTTGGGAAAATTGACAATTTTGTAGCCTACATTTTTAATGCCACTTGGAGCATTGAGTATAATTGTTAGTGTTGTTTTAGCACATTTCTTATTGAAAGAGAAATTGATGAAAATGGGGATACATGGGTGTATTCCTTGTATAGCGGGGTCTGCACTGATTGTCCTTCAGGCACCTAGTGAACATAGTTTGAGTTTAGTCAAAGAAATCTGGGAATTAGCAACTCAACCAGCCTTTTTGTTTTTGTACACGGCCTCGACAATAACTCCAGCTTTGGTCTTGGTGTTGTATTGTGAACCATATACCATGCATGGACATCCTCCAATGCATCACCCAAAGGGCCACATGTTAGATTTTTTTTTAGTTCTTCATCATTTAATGTTAAATATTCAATTTTCATAAAAATTCCATTCTCGAATAATTTTCTAAAATTCCAATTTTTAAATTTATTTATTTAATCATTATTATGTTCATTATTCTTATTATTCTATTTATTTATTTACTTTTAAAATTCCATCTTTAAATAGCTCTTCAAAATTCCAATTTTCAAATTTAATTCCCAATTTCCAAAATTCTAATTTTCACATTTATTTATTTAATCATTATTATTTTCGTTATTATTATTATTCTATTTATTTCTTTTTAAAATTTCATCTTTAAATAACTCTTCAAAATTCTGATTTCTAAATTTAATTTCCAATTTCCAAAATTCTAATTTTCACATTTATTTATTTAATAATTATTATTTTTGTTATTATTAATTAATTAATTAATTTATTTATTTTTAAAATTCCATCTTTAAATAATTCTTCAAAATTTCGATTTCCAAATTTAATTTCCAATTTCCAAAATTCCATTTTTTAGATTTATTTATTTAATAATCATTATTATTTTATATATTTATTCATTATTATTATTATTCCACTTATTTATTTATTTATTTTAAATATTCCATCTCTAAATAATTCTCCAAAAAATTATGATTTTCAAATTTAATTTCCAATTTCCAAAATTCCATTTTTCACATATATTTATTTAATCATTATTATTTTTGTTATTATTTTATTTATTTTTAAAAATTCCATCTTCAAATAATTCTTCAAAATTCCAATTTTTTTTTTTAATTTAATTTTCAAAACTTCCATTTTCAAATAATTTCCCAAATTTCCAATTTTCAAAACTTTAATCTTCAAATAATTTTCCAAAATTCCAATTTTCAAAACTTCTATTTCCAAATTTCCAATTTCTTTCAAATTTAATTTCAAAAATTCCAATTCTTAAATTCAATTTTTAAAACTCCAATTCTTAAAAAAATTTCGAAGCTTCAATTTCTTTCAAATCTAATTTCCGAAAATTCCAATATTCAAATTTTCAATTTTCAAATAATTAATTTTCAAAGTTCTAGTTTTTTTTCAAATAATTTTAAGTCCACTCTAGTTCTCATTAATCCTACAATTTTTCATTCTTTATTAGGATTTTATCTCGTTTTTAATAAACTTGTTACTTTTCCTTTCAAGTGAGCACTTTCACAAATTTTCTTTAATTTTAAAATAATTTTCCACTTTCCTTGATTTTTAATAAATATGAAGATAATTTTCATAATTCCAAAATAATGAAATTTGTGAGATTAATTTAGATAAGATCAATTGGGCTTTGGTGGGGGCCCTACATATGAGTTTTTCTCTTTTGACTGTTGACTGTCATGCTTAATGAATATTGTTTGATCTTTGATTTGCTCTTTGATATACATGCGATAATTTTGTACTTGAACTAACCTTATTTCCATGATATCGCACTATTACTTGCTGTTAAGGTACGATCTCACTCCCACTTTGCTTATTCTTATACATGATTCGTTTTATTATTTAATCATTTCATTGGTATCCATTACTTTCCTTATCAATTGCCACACTTGCTTCACCTTATTTAGTAGAAACCTTATTATAATGTTTAGAAGGGTGCTATGGTCTTTTACTGTACCTTCCTAATAAGTAACCTGATCCCTGGGTCCAAACTTGGTTTTGTACAAACTTGTTTTTTTTTTTTTTCCTTTCAAGAGTCACACTCAGAGTATTTCTTTTTTCTTTTGTTTTTTTCCTTAAAAAATAAAACAAAAATAAGTGGCGACTTTGAGTCTTTTTAAAAAAAATCAAAATTTTCACCAAATAAATAAGAAGCGAGTTTGCCATAAAGCGGGAATACTAAAATGTGGGGTCCACAATTGGCTTTTAAGATTAAATGCTTATAATATGTCAATCAATAAGATAATAAAAAATAATTCAAAAAAAAAAAAAACCTCTAATATGCACTCTATCAACAATACATTTGTATTGATTTTATGAGGTATGTGTAAAGCATTTTGTTGTGAATATGTTACAAGATATGTAAAAAGTCTAGTCCTATAAATTTGCTTTAAGATGATTTTACTTAATTCTTCAAGAATGGAAAGACCATTCATGGTATTTTCTTTGTATTCACAATTAAAAAGTTAAAAAGAGTGCATGGGACCATGTAAAAGGGAATACATTCTCTATTTTAAAGGAATGAGTTTCTTCTCCCACACCCATGAGAATTTGACAATGTGGAATAATTTTTACTTGTCATCCATGTACAAAACATTTGTATCGATTTGTGAAAGACATTTTGGGTATAAGAAAACAATGTACATCAAATAAGGACCCCATTGTTGTGTTTGCCCTAATATAAAATTCCAAAATATTTGTGTTGGTATCAAGGCATTGGAATTGTGATATCTATAAAATTCAAATTAAATGGTGTGACATGAGTAAGATGGAAACAAAAGAGAAAATTGTAAGCTTACAATATTAAGGAAATTTGGAATTAATTTTAAAATAAAATGGGTGTCATTAATTATTTGACTAATTTTTTGTACATGACAAGGAGGGTTGTTTCTCAACGTAACACATTGCTTATTAATAGGATATGTGAATATTAGTTCTGGATTAACACCTAGAGTCGGCTCGAGGTTGATAGTGGTGTTATAAAATTTTCAAAAAATGGCTCATAAATGTAGTCTTCCTCTATTTTATATTTTTCTTAATTTTTCTAATAAATATACAGACCACATTACAAATCATGTAACAATACAATCTCCTACATAGTTTAATCAATGTAAGTCATATGCTGAAAAAAAATCAATACTTCTAGTATAGGAAATAATGACTTATTCATAAATACGAATCTTATGCTATAACTAAATCAAAAATAGAAATTAAAGAATAATAAAGAGGCAAAAAAAAAAAAAAAAACACATGAATAAAAGGTGGAAAATCTTTAAGGAGATAAAGAACCATGGACCAATCTTAATCACAACATCTACTATAAAAGAAATGTCTAGTTCAAGATTTTACTTAATATACGGCTTCCAATCCTTTCCAAGGCCATTTGTTTAGTATTTTAGGGATCTTAACTTTCCACCGTCTCCATGTGGAACTTTTTTGGAACCCTTCAAACATGATTTTAGACTCTTTTTTATATCCACAAAAAAATACATTTAATCGAAATAAGAGTATGGACAAAAATAATGGTAGTAAATAAATCTATTAAATATATATATATATATATATAAATAAAATGTATATGAAATTACTTCATGTCAATACAAAGTAAACACCATGAATGGTCTTTTCTTTCCTAGAGAATTAAGTAAAATCATCAAATAGTGGGTGTTGTTGTAAAATTTCCGTAGCCTTTCACTTTTCATGGATCTAATGCTATTAGGTTCAAGATATTCTTGATCTGACATGACTAGTGAGTACCTAAAATTCTTTCGTGGGTATTGTTTATTTTTATATTATATTTTTAAGAATAAATAATTTGAAATGTCGTGTAAGGAGTAACTCAAGCATTTGAAAATAATATATATTGGACTTTGTAGGTTGATCATCAAATGTGTATCATAAGGTTTAAACGGTTGGATTTGTATCTCGATTATTGAAAGTGTATAATAAAGTTTAAATCATCAATGGTGATGCTGATGCAAGTAATGAAATTAAGTATAAATAAATAAAATTAAAATAAAAGTGATAAAATCAAAGTATAAAATAATGAGACAAAATTCGGTATATATAAAAAAATGAAATTATAATACAAGCGTGATACAACTTGATTAATTGTGCTTTTTAATACTTATCATTGATTCAGTGTTACAGAGGGGCCTACAATGATTAAAGTTCCAACTATGTGGAACTGATTTTTGGAGGTTACATCATTGCCCTTTGTGTAGGGAGTTTCAATAAACACATTTGAGCTCAATGACATGTATCCTTCCGAATACTGCAGGAGGTACTTATTAAAGATCAAAGAAAACGAGTCAATGGATAATGAAAGCTGTACGTTAGAAATCCTGAATTTTAAAGAGAGTGTGATAGATTACAAGACTTTCATTACTGAAATGCAGGTTTTGCGAAATAAACTCAGTGAACCCAAATTTAGTGAAGGGTAAAATTGTCCTTTGCATTGGGCTGGATAGAGCTGGGCCTAAAGCTGCATTGAGTGCATTCTTGGCAGATGCTGTTGGGACTGTGATAGCGGATGGGCTCCCCAAAGATTTCAGCCTCATTTTTCCCTTGCCTGCATCTCGCCTTACTGCAGCCTGCAGGAGATGGTAATAGAACTGCCTAGCTACTAGATCAGCTGAACAAGGTATCAATTAGCACATCTTCCTACTTTTATTTGGAGATGATTGTAAATTATATAAGTGATATGCTATAGGATTTGTACGGCATATATATACTCAGTCTTAGTCTTACTATATTTAAACAGTAACCCAACTGCATCAATATTGAAGAGTATTGAGGTTAATAACAAATTGGCACCATATGTACCCTCCTTCTCATCAAGGGGTCCAAACCCAACTACATTCAACCTTCTCAAGGTAGCTTATGCCATTATTCTTTATTTTCTTCTCATTTATTCCAGGGCATTTTCATCTCTGCATCATGTAAACCCAATTCAACATTTTCATCTCCCATCTGAGAAAGCATTGTGGTTTTTCTTAATCTATGTTGAGAGCAGTTACACATATCTCAGGCCAAAACACCCCTGTTTCCTTTGTTCATGGACTTTCCAGTAGCTTGACATTCATCATGACTTTGTGATCTTACTGCATGCAGCCAGATTTAACAGCCCCAGGCGGCCTGGTCACCAATTTTTCCCATCTCCGAAGTACCTGGTGATAATCGAGTAGCGCAATACAATATATTAACTGGCACGTCAATGGCTTGCCCACATCCTACTGGGGCAGCTGCCTACATCAAGTCATTTCACCCCACCTGGTCTCCTGCTGCTATTAAGTCTGCTCTTATGACTACTGGTAATGTCTAATTTTATTCCTAACCTATAAAATTATGAAAGGGTTGATAATAATGGATCTCTGTCCTTTGTGTGTTTGTAGCTACTCCCATGAGTGCTAAAAAAAATCCGGAAGCCGAATTTGCATATGGTGCGGGCAATATAGATCCTGTAAGGCTATAGATCCTGGTTTGGTATATGATGCCGATGAGATTGACTATGTAAAATTTTTGTGTGGACAAGGTTATAGTACTCGGGCTCTATGGCGTCACCGGGTGTAATTGTGTCTGTTCTGCCGCTACAAATGGAACCGTCTGGAATCTAAACTACCCTTCCTTTGCTCTTTCCAGCCTCACCAAGATATCCATCACTGGCGTGTTCAATAGGACTGTCACAAACGTTGGATCATCGGTGTCCACGTATAAAGCAACTGTTATAGGTGCTCCAGAGGGACTCGAAATCCAAGTTGAACCAAGCATTTTATCGTTCACATCCCTCATGCAGAAGCTATCCTTTGTGTTGAAGGTTGAAGGAAAGGTAGGTGACAACATAGTCTCTGCTTCTTTGGTGTGGGATGATGGTGTACATCAAGTGAGGACCCCCATTGTTGTATTAGCCCTCACATACAATTCCAGAATCCTGGTGTTCTTGTGGTACTATCTATAAGATTGAAATAAATGATGCGGCAAGTACAACATTTTACCTGATTTAAGATCTTCAATCTTGTTTAGCTGCTTTTCCACTATCTTTATATGGAGCTTTTTAAAAATCTTATCCAAATGTGACCTTGGGCCTTTCTTAATATCCACACAAGAAAACATTTGAGTTTTTGATAAGGAAAATGATAGTATGGACGAAACAACATTGGATCAACACAGTTTGTGCAAAAGTTTCTCCCTTGAAAGAGATTCCCACTCACGAATTTTTTGTAGAAAGTACAAACACACCCTCAATTTTTTTTTTTTTTTTTTTTTTTTTATCATATTGACCAACTTTTTGCTCAATTGGAATGCATGGAACCAAATTAAACCAATATTATCTTTATACTAGAAAAGCTGGAATTGGGCTTTGTCGTAACTTTTGTTATATTTTTTATTTTTATTTTTTAAAATATTTACGAAAGTACCATTGCTTTCCTTTCATATATAGGATGGGATAATAGTAATTATCAATAAAATGCAGGTTGAAAGATATAGTATGGCAGCAACGTATATAATACAAAAAGGTTCATCTTCCACATTTCATTGACCCTCTCTTTTTCCTTTACTTTGTTACTTTCAAATTAGAACAATTTACTTGGATTCAGGCGGTAGGGATGAATCACCCGTGGGAGTGACCCAAATTCTAATTGCTACACCAGTCAACATTGACGGAAAAAGTGGTGATGTATTATGGGAATGGTGGGCTGACGCAACCTTCCCACCCTCCTTTTCTCCAACGACGTGAGTCACATGGTTGAGACCTTCAATGGCAAAACAATTATATCATGCACCTTTGGATGATATAAAACAATTATATAAAAGAATTATTTTATATCTAACACATACCTTTGGATGCTAAAGAAATTTTATGTCAGATACATGTTTTAGTGGTATTCAAAGACACAAAAAAGCACAATTTATGGGAATATAACATTTATTTAAATAATTGAAGTGAGAAAAAAATGAAAAATATTTCTCTGCTAGAAATTAGGATTCAACATTGTTAAATAGGATTTTGGGACGGTAATTTTACAAAAGAGGTTGGTAATAATACCCCAAAAATAAATTGAAGGGCATTAATAATGGGATGAAATTCTAAAGATGAAGTCTAATGTAATGATTGATGCTCCAACACACTCTCTCCCTCTGTATAGTTTTTGAGCTTTACTCATAACTTTAACAAAATTCTTTCTCAAAAGAAGTGACAATAATAATAAAAAAGATTGAATTATTGGAAGGGATGTAAAGTAGATGTTGATGGGCATATCTTTTGATGAAAAAAAGTCTTTGGTATTATGGGGGATGACTGGTGAGTCTTTTGATTTATCCGTGCATTGCTCTTTATTCTTTTATCTTTTTAAATACAAATTATTGGAAATGTCCTGGAAGGTGTAACATTAGATTAAAAGAGAGAGGATTGGGAGGCTCATGTGTATATATGTACATAGATGTCCAAGCACCACGGAGCGCATAGCTTAATTACCATCATCTAATGGCAAAACAAAAAAACTCCTTTCTGTGGTTTCTCCTTCTCAGTCTCATCTGCAGTCTGCTCAGCACCCACATTACTGCAGCAGCTTCCGAGGATGATGTTCGAAAGGCAATAAACACCCATCTCTCTCTTGCTTTCTCTTAATTAATGGCTTGGTCAATATTCCATGAACCATACATGCATGCGTGGCGGAAAAATTAAGATTAATCTTGCGCTGAAAATCATGCTTGAGTAGTGTTAATAAACTGGATTTGCACCAAACATGTTGTGGATGTGGATGCAGGAGTATATTGTGTACATGGGTGCCAAGCCTGCCGGAGATTTGTCGGCGTCTGCCATTCACACCAACATGCTGGAGCAAGTCTTTGGCAGGTCAGAATTCACCTTTTGTTTATTTATTTATTACATATATGGTACCAAATTTTCCCCATGGAATGCCTTTTCAGAGGTAGGGCATCAAGTTCTCTAGTTCGCAGTTACAAAAGGAGTTTCAATGGATTTGTAGCGAAGCTAACAGAGGAGGAAATGCAGCAAATGAAAGGTGCGTAGGTGGGTTTAAATCTTTCTTTAATTGAAGTTTCTCATGCGTGTAATGGCTACAAAATTAACTGTAACTTTGGAGTTTCAGGCATGGACGGGGTGGTCTCGGTTTTCCCTAACGAAAAGAAACAGCTCCACACAACTAGGTCGTGGGATTTCGTGGGGTTTCCCCGACAAGTTAAAAGAACAAGTTTTGAAAGCGACATTATCATAGGAGTGCTTGACACTGGAATATGGCCAGAGTCTGACAGCTTCGATGATAAAGGATTTGGCCCACCGCCAAGGAAATGGAAGGGCACTTGCCACGGGTTTTCCAATTTCACTTGCAACAAGTAAATCTCACTCGCAACAGAGTGTCTAAATACCCTGTTACAAAAGTTTAAAATACTATCCTTATTCCTTAACAAAACTTTCCACTGATGTTATTGCAGTAAAATTATTGGAGCCAAGTACTATCGGAGCGATGGAAAATTTAGCCCAAAAGATTTGCATTCCCCAAGAGATTCAGAAGGCCATGGGACACACACTGCGTCAACTGCGGCAGGGGCTTTAGTCAGCATGGCAAGTCTAATGGGCTTTGGTTTAGGAACCGCACGGGGTGGGGTTCCATCAGCTCGGATAGCTGTGTATAAGACGTGTTGGTCTGATGGCTGTCATGCTGCTGATATTCTTGCAGCATTTGATGATGCAATTGCTGATGGGGTTGATATAATATCTATTTCAGTTGGGGGTACCACTAGCCTAAATTATTTTGAAGATCCGAGTGCAATCGGAGCTTTTCATGCAATGAAAAATGGGATACTAACATCAACTTCTGCTGGTAACAAGGGACCTAGCCCTGTTTCCGTCACAAATGTCTCGCCATGGTCTCTTTCCGTGGCTGCTAGCACCATAGATCGGAAGTTCTTGACCGAGGTGCAACTAGGTGACAGGAAGGTTTATAAGGTGAGTAAGCTTGCTCTCACTTTGGACTAATAACCATCACATTCAAATATCATTTATTAAAGCAATCTGATTTTTGGAGGTGGAGGTTATATCATTGCCCTTTGTGCAGGGAATTTCGATAAACACATTTGAGCCCAATGGCATGTATCCTTTGATTTATGGTGGGGATGCCCCGAATACTGGAGGAGGTTTTAGAGGGAACACATCCAGGTACTTATTATTAAAGAAATAAAAATAATTAATTGAAAATGAAAGCGCTACGTTAGAAATACTGAATTTTAAAGCGTGTGTGATAGATTACAGGGCTTTCATCACTGAAATGCAGGTTTTGCGAAATAAACTCATTGAACCCAAATTTAGTGAAGGGTAAAATTGTCCTTTGCATTGGGCTTGGAGATGGGCTTGAAGAAGCATCGAATGCATTCTTGGCAGGTGCCGTTGGGACTGTGATAGTGGATGGACTCCGATTCCCCAGAGATTACAGCCGCATTTATCCCTTGCCTGCATCTCGCCTTAGTGCAGGAGATGGTAAAAGAATTGCCTACTACATCAGCTCAACAAGGTATCGATTAACACAGCTTCCTACTTTTATTTGGAGATGACTGTAAATTATATAAGTGATATGCTTTAGGATTTGTACGGCATATATATACTCGGTCTTACTCTTACTACATTTAAACAGTAACCCAACTGCATCGATATTGAAGAGTATTGAGGTTAATGACGCATTGGCCCCGTATGTACCCTCCTTCTCATCAAGGGGTCCAAACCCAATTACACATGACCTTCTCAAGGTAGCTTATGCGATTATTCTTGATTTTCTTCTCATTTATTCTATGACATTTTCATCTCTATATCATGTAAACCCAATTCAACATTTTCATCTCCCATTGGAGAAAACATAGGGGTTTTTTTTCTTAATCTATGTTGAGAACGGTTACGCATATCTCAGACCAAAACACCATTTTCCTTAGTTCATAAAGACTTTCTAGAAGCTTGACATTCATGATGACTTTGTGATCTTACCGCATACAGCCAGATTTAACAGCCCCAGGTGTACACATTCTGGCTGCCTGGTCACCAATTTCTCCAATCTCTGAAATAAGTGATGATAATCGAGTAGGGCAATACAATATATTAAGCGGCACGTCAATGGCTTGTCCACATGCTACTGGGGCAGCTGCCTACATCAAGTCATTTCACCCCACCTGGTCTCCTGCTGCTATTAAGTCTGCTCTTATGACTACTGGTAATGACTGAATTTTATTCCCGGCCTTTCAAATTATGAAAGAGGTGATAGTAATGGATCTTAGTCCTTTGTGTGTTTTGTAAGCAGCTACTCCCATGAGCGCTAGAAAAAATCCGGAAGCCGAATTTGCATATGGTGCAGGCAATATTGATCCTGTAAGGGCTGTGCACCCTGGTTTAGTGTATGATGCTGATGAGATTGACTTTGTAAATTTTTTGTGTGGAGAAGGCTATAGTTTTCAGACTCTACGGAAAGTCACCGGGGATCATAGTGTCTGTTCGAAAGCTACGAATGGAACCGTTTGGGATCTAAATTACCCATCCTTTGCTCTTTCCATCCCCTACAAAGAATCAATCGCTCGCACGTTCAAAAGGAGTGTCACAAATGTTGGATTACCAGTATCCACATATAAAGCAACTGTTATCGGTGCCCCAAAGGGACTCAAAATCAACGTTAAACCAAACATTTTATCATTCACATCCATCGGCCAGAAACTATCTTTTGTGTTGAAGGTTGAAGGACGGATAGTTAAAGACATGGTCTCTGCTTCGTTAGTGTGGGATGACGGTTTACATAAAGTGAGGTCCCCCATTATTGTGTATGCAGTCCAATAAAATTCCAAAAGCCTGGTGTTTTGTACCAAAAGCATCGGAATTGTGGTATCTTTCATGTTGAACTAAATGATGTGGTATCTATATAAGATGGAAATAAATGATAATATTTAGTATCGGTTGTATTACCTGTCCATACGAGCTATTAGATCGAATACCAATCGCATCAGCGACTTGAACGCCCGGTAGACCCGAAGGTTCAGTCTCAATACCCTTCTTTCTCCTCTCCCATCCACTTTTCTCCTAGGCAGCCAGGCCCATCCTTTCTTTTTGCTCTTCGTAGGCACTTTTCTCCGGGGCCCACCGCACCTTTAAGTGATACTTTAAGGACGTAGCTTTATCATGGTTGAAATTATTGCCAAAACATATATATTTAAATAATAGTCAAATAAAAATTTCATAATTAATCTAATTTTATTCAAATGTACACTTAAATAATAGTCAAATAAGAACTCCATAGTTATTTTCTTTAAAAAAAAAAATCTTTTATGTAACAAGTTATTGTTGAAAGTACATGTATCAAATTTCATGCCTTTTTTTGTTTCTCTTTATTTTATTAATTTATTATTTTAAAAATATTTTTATATATTTTAAAAAAATTTCTACAAATGTACTTATGTAGAAAAATTGAAATTAATTATAGTTAAATATATTTGTACCAATCTTCAAGAGGAGTGAATTAAATTAATCTTTTTAAACAAATCAGCATACCATGAAAATAACCTAAAAATATTTTAAAAGAACTTTTGGAAATAATTTTTTTTCTAATTTAGAAAAAAATTATAATTAAATTTGAATAAAAATTATTTCATTAAAAATGTTGTCATGTGTGATGCATCGGACACTCATGTACTAAGGGGTTTTGGCATTTTTTTTGGTTTCCTTGTCATAATTATTTATTAATTTGTAATTTAAAAATTCCCCTTGGTCTAATTCCACGCCTTATGACGAAAGGGGAGTCGGCGTGGCGTAAAGTGAAGATTGAGGGGAGTAGAGCAAAATTCCCTTCTGGGGTCTTCCGAAGGTGTAACCTAGGCAACGAAAAAGGGGCCCGATACTTCAACTAGAGGAGCGACCAGTTGGTTCACCAAACCCCGACCCAGCGTCACACGTTCTCCAGGTCCGAAGGGATCTAGTGCCCATTTTCTTTCTCTGATCCAGTTCGTTCTGTCTTCTTTCTGACGGATCAGCCCTATTCTATTAGAGAAGGGCTTCCGATTCTGTATGACAACAGAACAAGCATTCGCTGGACGGCCAAACATTGAATGAAATGTTGGCATGGGGTTTTGGCAATTTCTTTTTATAATTTTTTTTACTCTTAAAAGTTAAGATAAAAGACTCATACCTCAATTTTGTTTCATCAAAATTTGAAAAAAAAAAAAATTGAAATATATATATATAGAAACAAATGATTTATTTATTATTAAAAAAAAATTGGCTTTTAAGATTAAATGCTTATAATATGTCAATCACTAAGATAATAAAAAATAATTAAAAAAAAAAAAACCCCTCTAATATGCACTCTATCAACAATACATTTGTATTGATTTTATGACGTAGGTATAAAACATTTTGTTGTGAATATGTTACAAGATACATAAAAATGTGTAGTCCTATAAATTTATTTTAAGATGATTTTACTTAATTCTTCAAAAATGGAAAGACCATTCATGGTATTTTCTTTGTATTCACAATTAAAAAGAGTGCTAGGACCATGTAAAGGGAATACATTCTCTATTTTAAAGGAATGAGTTTCTTCTCCCACACCCAAGAGAATTTGACAATGCAGAATAATTTTTACTTGTCATCCATGTACAAAATATTTGTTTCGATTTGTGAAAGACATTTTGGGTATAAGAAAACAATGTACACCAAATAAGGACCCATTGTTATGTTTGCCCTAATATAAAATTCCAAAATCTTTGTGTTGGTGTGATATAAAATTGCGATATCTATAAAATTGAAAATAAATGTTGTGATATGAGTAAGATGGAAACAAAAGAGAAAATTGTAAGCTTTTAATATTAAGAAAATTTGGAATTAATTTTAAAATAAAATGTGTGTCATTAATTATTTGACTAGTTTTTTGTATATGACACGGAGGGTTGTTTCTCAATGTAATACATTAGTTATTAGGATATTAGTTGTGGATTAACACAACTCCAGGTTGATAGTGGTATTATAAAACTTGCAAAAAATGACTCATAAATGTAGCCTTCCTCTATTTTATCTTTTTCTTAATTTTTCTAATAAATATATAGACTGCATTACAAATCATGTAACAATTAATACAATCTCCTACATAGTTTAATCAATGTAAGTCATATGCTGAAAAAAAATCAATACTCCTAGTATAAGAAATAATGACTTATTCTTAAATACGAAACTTATCCTATAATTAAATCAAAAATAGAAATTAAAGAATAATAAAGAGATGAAAAAACACATGAATATAAGGTGAAAAATCTTTAAGGAGATAAAGAACCATCGACCAATCTTAATTAATCACAATATCTACTATAAAGGAAATGTTTGGTTCAAGATTTTACTTAATATATAGCTTCCAATCCTCTCCAAGGCCATTTGTTTAGCATTTTAGGGATCCTAACTTTCCACCGTCTCCATGTGGAACTTTTTTGGAATCCCTTCAAACATGATTTTAGACTCTTTCATTTTTCAGTTTATTTTTTATATTCTATTTTTAAAAGTAAATCATTTGAAATATCGTGTAAGAAGTAATTCAAGCATTTGAAAATAATATATATTGGACTTTGTAGGTTGATCATCAAATGTGTATCATAAGGTTTAAGGAGTTGCATTTGTATCTCGATTGTTGAAAGTGTACAATAAAGTTTAAATCATCAATGATGACAATGCAAGTAATGGAATTAAGTATAAATAAATAAAATTAAGGTAAAAGTGATAAAATCAAAGTATAAAATAATGAAACAAAATTCGGTATAAAGAAATGAAATTATAATACAAACGTGATACAACTTGATTAATTGTGCTTTTTAATACTTATCGATTTAGTATTATAAAAGGGCCTACGATGATTAAAAGAGGAGGATTGAAAGGCTCGGATATATATACATGTCCAAAGCACCAGAGTGTGCATAGCTTAACATCTAATGGCAAGAAAAAACTCTTTTCTCTAGTTTCTCCTTCTCAGTCTCATCTGCACTCTGGTCTGTACCCACAGTACTGCAACAATATAGATCCTGTGAAGGCTATAGATCCTGGTCTGGTATATGATGCCGATGAGATTGACCATGGTGTGGGCAAGGTTATAGTACTCGGGCTCTATGGCGTCACCGGGGGTAATTGTGTCTGTTCTGCCGCTACAAATGGAACCGTCTGGAATCTAAATTACCATTCCTTTGCTCTTTCCAGCTTCACCAAGGAATCTATCACAGGAATGCATGGAACCAAATTAAACCAATATTATCTTTATACTAGAAAAGCTGGAATTGGGCTTTGTTGTAACTTTTGTTATATTTTTTATTTTTATTATTTAAAATATTTACGAAAGTACCATTGCTTTCCTTTCATATATAGGATGGGATAATGGTAATTATCAATTAAATGCAGGTCGAAAGATGTAGGATGGCAGCAACGTGTATTGTTGCTAGTATGCCACCTATCATGATTGCGTTTGGAAAGCTCCTTTTCCCCGGTCAAAAAGGCTCATCTTCCACAATTTCATTGAGCCTCTCTTTTTCCTTCACTTTGTTACCTTCAAATTAAAACAATTTACTTGGATTCAGGCGGTAGGGAGTGACCCAAATTTTAATTGCTACACCAATCAACATTGACGAAAAAAGTGGTGACGTATTATGGGAATCGTAATCGACTGTCGGTGGGCTGACGCAACCTTCCCACCCTCCTTTTCTCCAACAACGCGAGTCACATGCTTGAGACCTTCTGTGGCAAAACAATTATATCATGCACCTTTGGATGATATAAAACAATTATATAAAAGAATTATTTTATATTTAACACGTACCTTTGGATGCTAAAGAAATTTTATGTCAAATACATGTTTTAGTGGTAATCAAAGGCACAAAAAAACACAATTTATGGGAATATAAAATTTATTTAAATAATTGGAGTCAGAAAAAAATGAAAAATATTTCTATGCTAGAAATTAGGATTCAACATTGTTAAATAGGATTTTGGGATGGTAATTTTACAAAAAAAGTTGGTAATAATACCCTAAAAATAAATTGAAGGGCATTAATAATGGGATGAAATTCTAAAGATGAAGTCTAATGTAATGATTCATGCTCCGACACATTCTCTCTCTCTTTGTATAGTCTTTGAGCTTTATTCATAACTTTACCAAAATTCTTTCTCAAAAGAAGCGACATAATAATAAAAAAAGATTGAATTATTGGAAGGGATGTAAAGTAGATGTTGATGGGCATATCTTTTAATGAAAAAAAGTCTTTGGTATTGTGGGGGTTGACTGGTGAGTCTTTTGATTTATCCGTGCATTGCTCTTTATTCTTTTATCTTTTTAAATACAAATTATTGGAAATGTCCTGGAAGGTGTAACATTATATTAAAAGAGAGAGAGGATTGGGAGGCTCATGTGTATATATATGTATAGATGTCCAAGCACCACGAAGCGCATAGCTTACCATCATCTAATGGCAAAACAAAAAAACTCCTTTCTGTGGTTTCTCCTTCTCAGTCTCATCTGCAGTCTGCTCAGCACCCACAGTACTGCAGCAGCTTCCGAGGATGATGTTCGAAAGGCAATAAACACCCATCTCTCTCTTGCTTTTTCTTAATTAATGGCTTGGTCAATATTCCATGAACCCATACATGTATGCATGGCGGAAAAATTAAGATTAATCTTGCGCTGAAAATCATGCTTGAGTAGTGTTAATAAACTGGATTTGCACCCAACATATATATTATGGATGCAGGAGTATATTGTGTACATGGGTGCCAAGCCTGCCGGAGATTTCTCGGCGTCTGCCATTCACACCAACATGCTGGAGCAAGTCTTTGGCAGGTCAGAATTCACCTTTTGTTTATTTATTTATTACATATATGGTACCAAATTTTCCCCATGGAATGCCTTTTCAGTGGTAGGGCATCAAGTTCTCTAGTTCGCAGTTACAAAAGGAGTTTCAATGGATTTGTAGCGAAGCTAACAGAGGAGGAAATGCAGCAAATGAAAGGTGCGTAGGTGGGTTTAAATCTTTCTTTAATTGAAGTTTCTCATGCGTGTAATGGCTACAAAATTAACTCTAACTTTGGAGTTTCAGGCATGAACGGGGTGGTCTCGGTTTTCCCTAACGAAAAGAAACAGCTCCACACAACTACGTCGTGGGATTTCGTGGGGTTTCCCCGACAAGTTAAAAGAACAAGTTTTGAAAGCGACATTATCATAGGAGTGCTTGACACTGGAATATGGCCAGAGTCTGACAGCTTCGATGATAAAGGATTTGGCCCACCGCCAAGGAAATGGAAAGGCACTTGCCGCGGGTTTTCCAATTTCACTTGCAACAAGTAAATCTCACTTGCAACAGAGTGTCTAAATACCCTGTTACAAAAGTTTAAATACTATCCTTATTCCTTAACAAAACTTTCCACTGATGTTATCGCAGTAAAATTATTGGAGCCAAGTACTATAAGAGCGATGGAAAATTTAGCCCAAAAGATTTGCATTCCCCAAGAGATTCAGAAGGCCATGGGACACACACTGCGTCAACTGCGGCAGGGGATTTAGTCAGCATGGCAAGTCTAATGGGCTTTGGTTTAGGAACCGCACGGGGTGGGGTTCCATCAGCTCGGATAGCTGTGTATAAGACGTGTTGGTCTGATGGCTGTCATGATGCTGATATTCTTGCAGCATTTGATGATGCAATTGCTGATGGGGTTGATATAATATCTATTTCAGTTGGGGGTAAAACTCCCCAGAAATATTTTGAAGATTCTGCTGCAATCGGAGCTTTTCATGCAATGAAAAATGGGATACTAACATCAACTTCTGCTGGTAACGAGGGACCTCTCCTTGTTTCCGTCACAAATGTCTCGCCATGGTCTCTTTCCGTGGCTGCTAGCACCACATATCGGAAGTTCTTGACCAAGGTGCAACTAGGTGACAGGAAGGTTTATAAAGTAAGCTTGCTCACACTTTGGACTAATAACCATCACTTTCAAATAACATTTATTAAAGTAATTAGATTTCAGCTACGTGGAGCTGATTTTTGGAGGTGGAGGTTATATCATTGCCTTTTGTGTAGGGAATTTCGATAAACACATTTGAGCTCAATGGCATGTATCCTTTGATTTATGGTGGGGATGCCCCGAATACTAGAGGAGGTTTTAGAGGGAACACATCCAGGTACTTACTATTAAAGAAAGAAAAATAATTCATTGAAAATGAAAGCCGTATGTTAGAAATCCTGAATTTTAAAGTGTGTGTGATAGATTACAGGACTTTCATCACTGAAATGCAGGTTTTGCCAAATAAACTCACTGAACCCAAATTTAGTGAAGGGTAAAATTGTCCTTTGCATTGGGCATCGCGGTGGGTCTGAAGCAGCATGGAGTGCATTCTTGGCAGGTGCCGTTGGGACTGTGATAGTGGATGGACTCCAACTCCCCAGAGATTTCAGCCGCATTTATCCCTTGCCTGCATCTCGTCTTAGTGCAGGAGATGGTAAAAGAATTGCCTACTACATCAGCTCAACAAGGTATCAATTTACACAGCTTCCTACTTTTATTTGGAGATGACTGTAAATTATACAAGTGATATGCTTTAGAATTTGTACGGCATATATGTACTCAGTCTTAGTCTTACTACATTTAAACAGTAACCCAACTGCATCGATTTTGAAGAGTATTGAGGTTAATGACACATTGGCCCCATATGTACCCCCCTTCTCATCAAGGGGTCCAAACCCAATTACACACGACCTTCTCAAGGTAGCTTAAGCGATTATTCTTGATTTTCTTCTTATTTATTCTATTACATTTTCATTTCTATATCATGTAAACCCAATTCAACATTTTCATCTCCCATTTGAGAAAACATAGGGTTTTTTTTCTTAATCTATGTTGAGAACGGTTACACACATCTCAGGCCAAAAGACCCCTTTTCCTTAGTTCATAAAGACTTTCTAGAAGCTCGACATTCATGATGACTTTGCGATCTTACTGTATGCAGCCAGATTTAACAGCCCCAGGTGTACACATTCTGGCTGCCTGGTCACCAATTTCTCCCATCTCTAAGGTACCTGGCGATAATCGAATAGCGGAATACAATATAGAATCCGGCACGTCAATGGCTTGCCCACATGCTACTGGGGCAGCTGCCTACATCAAGTCATTTCACCCCACCTGGTCTCCTGCTGCTATTAAGTCTGCTCTTATGACTACTGGTAATGACTGAATTTTATTCCCGGCCTTTCAAATTATTAAAGAAGGTGATAGTAATGGATCTTAGTCCTTTGTGTGTTTTGTAAGCAGCTACTCCCATGAGTGCTAGAAAGAATCCGGAAGCCGAATTTGCATATGGTGCAGGCAATATTGATCCTGTAAGGGCTGTGCACCCTGGTCTAGTGTATGATGCCGATGAGATTGACTTCGTAAATTTTTTGTGCGGAGAAGGATCTAGTGTTCAGAATCTACGGCTAGTCACCGGGGATCATAGTGTCTGTTCGAAAGCTACGAATGGAACCATTTGGGATCTAAATTACCCGTCCTTTGCTCTTTCCATCCCCTACAAAGAATCAATCGCTCGCACGTTCAAAAGGAGTGTCACAAATGTTGGATTACCAGTATCCACATATAAAGCAACTGTTATTGGTGCCCCAAAGGGACTCAAAATCAACGTTAAACCAAACATTTTATCATTCACATCCATCGGGCAGAAACTATCTTTTGTGTTGAAGGTTGAAGGACGGATAGTTAAAGACATGGTCTCTGCTTCGTTAGTGTGGGATGACGGTTTATATAAAGTGAGGTCCCCCATTATTGTGTATGCAGTCCAATAAAATTCCAAGAGCCTGGTGTTTTGTACCAGTGGAATTGTGGCATCTATCATATTGAACCAAATGATGTGGATCTATATAAGATGGAAATAAATGATAATATTCAGGATCGGTTATATTACCTGTTCATACGGGCTATTGGATCGAATACCAAATCGCATGAGCCACTTGAACGGCCGGTAGACCCCAAGTTTTTTTTCTTTTTACCCTCCTAGCCACTTTTTTCTTGGGCCCACCTCTGTTGGGTTTCAGTTTTTACTCTCCCCAGAGCCCAGCTTTTCTTTTTGCTCCCCCTAGGCACTTTTCTCGGGGGCCCACCGCACCTTAATCCCTCTTGTTTGGTTCGTGTTCTTTTTTTTTTTTGCCCTCACCAACCCAAAATTGGAGTTTTAAGGACATTGGTTGAAATTATTGCCAAAACATACTTTTAAATTATAATCAAATAAAAATTTCATAATTACTCTAATTTTATCCAAATATGCACTTAAATAATAATAATAAAAAATAAGAGCTTCATAATATATATATATATATATATATATATCTTTATTGTTGAAAGTATATGTACAAGATTTCATTATGAATGACAACAGGGCTGATTTGGGACATATCATTTTATGGACCCGTATTTCAGCTCATGCGTTTCTACTCGATCTTTATTTTATTTGGTAAAAATTTGATTTTTAGAAAAAGACTTGAAGTCGCCACTTATTTTTGTTTTATTTTTTTTTAAGGGAAAAAAAATAAAAAAGAAAACCCTAAGTGTGATTCTTAAAGAAAAAATAGGTCTGTGAAAAAAACTAGGTCAGGTTACTTATTGGGAAGGTACGGTGGTGAACTGTAACACCTCTCTAAACCCATATACATACGGCCTCTAGTAAACGAATTAAGGAAATTGTGGTAATTAATTAATTAATTATGAATACCAAGAAAAATAATCAATATACAAGTCATGATGGAAATCAATATACACAAAAACGATGATGAAATATAATTACAAAAATATACAAAATGGATAATAAGAGAATTATGAAAAATAATTTATTGAATTAAATAAATAAAAGATATTAAAAAAAGTTTTAAAGAAATTTCAAGGGATTTTATTAAAAATGATTTTGAATTAATAATTTAAATTTATTTACTTACAAAAAAAAAAAAAAAGAATCAATTTATTTTCTCAATTTCATTTGTATTCAATTTCCAAAAAAAAACTATTTATACTTATCGTATCAAAAGAATTTATTACAAAATTTCAATTTAGGTACAAAAATTATTTTTACTTACTTTTACTAGAAAATAATGAATTTTTACAATTGTATTTACAAAAGTATTTAGATTCATTTTCATTTAAAAAAGTGATTTTTATAAATTATTTAAAATGACATAACTTTATTTGCAAAAGAAATTTTAATTAAAAAAGTAAAACAAGGATTTAAATCCTCTATTTCTGAAAAACACTTTTAATCCCATTTTAATTAAGGAAAAAGAATTCGTTTGAAAAAAAAAATTTAGACAATTTTGTTAAAAATTAATTTTTGGAACAACTTTATTTACGAAACAATTTTTGGACAATTTTTATTAAACAAAGAAATTTTTGAACAATGTCATTAAAAACAATTTTTCGAATTCTATTAAAAACAATTTTTTTTGGATTTTTCTAAATGCATTTTTCTGAATTTTTATAAATAATAAAAAAAACTTTCTTTTATTAAAAAGAATATTTTAAAATTAGTATTTTATTAGAACATATTTACTGAATTCTTCCTTTCATTTAAACAAAATTTCTAATTTGTTCGATATTCAATTCTGTACACACTCAATAAATATATACGAACAAATATTTACAAGAACTAATTAAAATAAAACAAAATAAAAGTGGGAAGTAAAATATGTATCCAAATAAACTTACAACAAGTTCATGTCATCAATTCGTACTCAACCAACAAGATTGCAGAATGGGTCCATGCAAAAACAAAAATAGCACAAATGTAAATATTTAGAGATGTATAAAATCTCAAACAAATATTCAAACCCAAATTCCAATTTCAAATTAGTCCCATAAATTTCGTCAATTAAAATGAGTCCAAATTACTATAGGTCTTAACCTAGAACATCCAAATTAATAACCAAAGATACAAACACAATCAACCAAACCTAAAATTGGATATATTAAAATAAATTCTACTATACCTAAATTTAATATTCCATAATCTAAGCCTAGTTTAATATACACCACAATTGTCTCATGTCTAAATTAAAAAATTCAAATCGGCCAAACCCATATCAAATATTCAAATAATCCAACAAATCTCACTCACATTATGGGCCCCAAAATTCACATCAATTAACATGCCCACATAAAAAAATACATGATCAAGAGAAATAATATTTCAAACCCAATCTAATAAGCTCAAACAAATGACTACTTAACAATAGGCCTAAGTCCAAATAAACAATATGCAATTGATATAATCCAAACATTCCCAAATTAATCACCAAATACAATATACCCATAAACCCAAATTAACAAATTTCAAATTAATTCACCAACAATAAATTAAATCAAATTACGTATTAATCTACCAACAATAAATTAACTCCAAATTCATATTAATTCAACAATCCAAATTTCACAAACAACAATTACTATTAAAATAAAATAAAATAACAATAATAATAATAATAATAATAATAATAATAATAATAATAATAATAATAATGAAAAATGAGTGATACGGGGAAGTGAGAGAATGAGAGAAAAAGGGAAGGGTCATCGGCCGGCAAGGCTCGCCGGCGGCGATTGGCCGGTGACCCTACCGGTGATAGTGAGATTGATAGCTTTTTGAAAAACAAATAATAATAATAATAATAATAATAATAATAATAATAATAATAATAAAATTAAAAAGAAAAAAAAGATAGTAAGAAAATGGGGGATGAGGGGCACTAGGAATGGCGTTGACTTGGAGTTGAGTGGCCGTGTGTGGGAAGTTGGGGAGGAAAAGTGGAGAAAAAAAAAGGAGAAGGAAAAAATAAAAATAAAAATGGGCGCCCGCGTTTGTGGAGAAAAAATGTAGAAAATGGGGGGATGAAAATAAAATGGGAGTGGAGTTGCAGAGAGGGGGAAAAGAGAGAAAAAAAAAAAATTGGGGGGCCGGCTGTTTTTCCCGAGACGGGGGAGAGGGGAAAGAGGAAAGAGGAGAGAGTAGGGGAAAAATTGGGGGGGGGGGGGGGGAAGGAAATTTTTTTGGCGAAGAAAGAGAAGAATGGGGGGGAAAAATGAAAGGAAAAGAAAAGAAAATAAAAATAATAAAAAGGGAGATACGAGAATGGTGGCCAGTGGTAAGGAGAGAGAAGAAATGGGTGGGTGAGGGTAGGTGGAGGAGAAAGGAAGAGAGAGAGGAGAGAGGAGAGAGAAAATAAAAATTAATAAAATTGAATATAATAATAATAAAAAAAAGTAATAGTAATAAAATAAAATAATATACAAAATAATAAAAGCTATTAAATGGTAAGTGGACCAAAAAACACATGTAATTGGAATTTAAAATTTATTGACAAAATTGGGCTCAAAATTAATGTAAAAATAAAATTATAACAAATTTTGGGGTCTACACATATCTGATTTCCATCCGCAATTACACAGTTATTTCCCATCCTCGGTAACCCAGGTTAGGGCAGATTGATTGGTTTCCATCCCCGTTAACAAAATGATTAATAACCTCATCCCCACCTCAACTTGTCTCGGATGTCCATTGAACCCTAACCCTAGCTGATCATACCTAAATGCACTTTCCTTTCATTGCAAAATAACGAGATTATGATAATATATCAATTATGAAAAAATAATAGCAAAGTTCAAATTAACACCACAACAATCTATAATCTTAAGCCCATAATTAGTTTATATGATTGAAAATTAATGCAAAAAAAAAAAAAAAAAAAAAATTATCTAAACAATTCCCAAGAGAATATAATGAACAATGAACCAAACGGGAACATGGGTCAACATTAGTCATGGATTTGAATCCCTCTTTAGGCCAATCTTTGAACCAAAACTTCATCAAATTCACTGCTTCAAAGGCTTTTGCGTTCCTCTTGAGTTGTGCTCTCAAACAAAGACTTAAAGTTGATGTTTGTGTTATACATATTTAAGGCAAGGAGATTGGTGCCTATGACTAGTTTGATGTTGCAATAGAGGAGTTGTAGGCACTGAGGCTAAACTAAGAACCAGAGGGAATTGATTTCAAAGTATTTTAGTTGGTGTGAGGGAGGAAGAAGAAGTGGTAGGAGGTTTTTGACATTTTACTAGTAGTTAAAGAATAATTTTGTAAATTTATATTCAAGGTAGAGCAGGACGGGTTGGAACAAAATCCATACCCATCCCAAATCCGATTCAAGTTTTTAAAATATCCCCAAACCCGTTTTTTATATTTCATACCCATCCAATAGGGGCGAAGCAGGGCGGATTACCTGGGTAGCCCACAAAATTGTCATCCCTAGATTTCATGCCTTTTCTCTCTCTTTATTTTATTAATTTATAATTTTAAAAATATTCAAATACTTTTTAGTTTTTAATTCTACAAATATACTTATTTAGAAAATTTGAAATTAACTATAGTTATATTTATACTAATCTTCAAGAGGAGTGAGTAAAATTAATCTTATTAAACAAACCAAGATCACTTAAATATGCACAAATCATACCATGAAAATAACCTAAAAATAATTTAAAAGAACTTTTGAAAATATTTTTTTTTATAATTTCAAAACAAATTTTTAATTAAATTTGAATAAAAATTATTTTATTAAAAATGTTGTCTTGCATTTTTTGGTTCCCTTGTCATGATTATTTATTAATTTGTAATTTAAAATTCTTTTTATAGTTTGTTTTACTCTTAAAAGACAAGATAAAAGACTAATAACTCAATTTTGTTTCATCCAAATTTGAAAATAAATAAATAAATATATATAATATATATATATATATATATATATATATATATATATATATATATAATATATATATATATATAAAGATTGACTGTTAAGATTAAATGCTTATAATATGTCAATCACTAAGATAATAAAAAATAAACAAACCTCTGCTATGCACTCTATCCACCATACATTTGTATTGATTTTATGAGTGATGTATACAACAATTTCTTGTGAATATGTACAAAGCATTGTCCTATAAATTTGTTTTAGGATGATTAATTTCACTTAATTCTCAAGAAATGGAAAGACCATTCTTAGTGCTTACTTTGTATTCACAATTAAAAAGAATGCATGGGACCATGTAAAAAGGAATACATTCTCTATTTTAAAGGAATGAGTTTCTTCTCCCACATCCATCAGAAATTGACAATGTGGAATCATTTTTACTTGTCATCCATGTACAAAACATTTACATAGATTGTGAAAGACATTTTGGATATGAAAAAACAATGTACATCAAGTAAGGACCCCATTGTTATGTTTGCCCTCATATAAATTTTCAAAAATCTTTATGTTGGTATCAAAGTATTGGAGTTGTAATATCTATAAAATTTAAAATAAATGGTGTAACATCAATAAGATGGAAACAAAAGAGAAAATTGTAAGCTTATAATATTAAGGAAATTTGGAATTAATTTTAAAATAAAATGGGTGTCATTAATTATTTGATTAGTTTTTTGTACATGATATGGAGGGTTGTTTCTCAGCATGACACATTGCTTATTGACAGGATATGTGAATATTAGTTGTGGATTAGTACCTGAGCCAGCTTGAGGTCGATAGTGGTGTTATAAAATTTTCAAAAAATGACTCATATATGTAGCCTTCCTCTATTCTATCTTTTTCTCAATTTTTCTAATAAATATATAGATCACATTACAAATCATGCATGTAATAATACAATCTCCTACATAGTTTAATCAATGTAAGTTATAAGCTGATAAAAAATCAATACTCCTAGTATAGGAAATAATGAGTTATTCATAAATACAAATCTTATTCTATAACTAAATAAAAAATAAAAATTAAAGAACAATAAAGAGACAAAAAACATGCAAATATAAGGTGGAAAATCTTTATAGAGATAAAAACCATGGACCAATCCTAATCACAATATCTACTATGAAGGAGATGTCCAGTTCAAGATTTTACTTAATATAAGGCTTCCACTCCTCTCCAAGGCCATTTGTTTAGTATCTTAGGGATCTTAGCTTTCCACCGTCTCCATGTTAAACTTTTTTGGAACCCTTCAAACATGATTTTATACTCTTTTTGATATCCACAAACAAGACATTTGACCGAAATGAGAGTATGGACAAAAACAACATTGAATCAATTCATTTTAAGTGAAAATTTCTCACTTTTGATTTAAAACTAATGAAGACTAATGGGATGAGCTTTTTTAATACTCAACATGCTTCAACCTTTAACGAGACGAGTTTAAAATTAAAATAAATAAATTAAGAGTGGATTTGAGATTTTTTTTCTTTTCTTTTTTTTAACTCGAGGCAAGTTTGGGTATTGTTTTCTTTAATAGTTTAATTTAAAAAATTATTTTTCACATTTTAATATATAAAATAAAAAAGTTACTTTTCAAAAAAATTATAATTTTTATTTATTTTTAATGTAATAATTTAAAAACAAAAATTAAATAAAAAATATTTTAACAAATAAAACTTTATCAAGACAAGTATAAGAAATTCTTATACCTACATCTCTTCATTTAAATTTTTTTATTAGGATGAGGATAAAAGTTAATTGATTTATGTAAATAGAACGAGGCTCGAACAAAGGTAATCTTTCTTGAACTCACCCATTGTCATCCCTATTCAAAACTACAAACTTTCCCTAAAAACAAACATGGCCCTAAATTTGGCAAAGCATTTGAAGATCCTCCAAAATTAGTAAAGATTTATAGATCAAGGTATATATATATCCACCATCTTAAATCAATTATCAATTCTTTATCCATCCTTAATCATGACGACTTTTGAAATGATAAAGAGGGGAGAATTTGAAACATTTAAGCTGAGGGTATACAATAAAATTTTTGATGTGAAATTGCCAACACATAAAGAAGCTCAAAAGATCAATTTTTAACTATCTTTCCATGACCGAACGACAAAGCTGGTACTGATAGGAGACATATAGTTGTGATTAGAAGCATGAGAAAGACTGATGAGTTATTCATAAATAATCTTGAAAGTTTAGACTATTTAAAAACCGGATCACTGGAATGTAACATCTTAGATGAATAAATCCTATGCTAGAAATATATATATAATTCTGAAATAGATAGAATTAGCGTAAATATAGAAATGAAAATTTTTATAAATTGCACAAAATTTACATGATTGAAAATTTTTGAGACTTTTGATAGTTCTTCCATTAATATGGTTCCTATAATTTTTTTTTTTTCAAGAAATTGTGATATGTTAGATTTTTTTTTAATTAATTTTTTTATGATGGAGATATAAGAAAGAGTTAGCATTAATTTATAACATAGAAATTAAGGAGAAAATAGCAATGTAGCATTGAACTTTAGGGTTTTGTGAATAAGCATGAATCAATTTTAGTCTCAGCGTAAAAGTGCATATTCATGTAAGTCGCAACTCAGTATAATGTGACAAGTGTTACCTAGTTATTGCATGTCATTATGATAATATACTTCCAGGACTTCATCAATATATTACAACCCAACTAGGATTGAATTTGTTGTATTTCTCGTATAAAAGCCTATTCACGTACGGTGCATGCAAGTGAAAGAAATTGGGCAACATGGTATCTTCTCTTTTACGATGGCTTCTCTTTATTGTTAATCCCAAAAAATAAAAATAAAATACAAGATTTTTAATATAATTTAATGATTAATTTTTAATATAATTTAATGATTAATGTAATCTTACGTCTATGAAATACATTAACATTCAACAATCTATTAATCAAAATGAAAGATAAGAGTTATAATAATAAAGTTTTCGAAAAAATCTTTCAATTATTATCACACTCTCTAAAAACAAAACCTTAGACATAAAAGGTTAAACCTCAGTCGATTGAATTGGTTGAACAATAATAAATCTAACGACTAATAGTTAGTTAACTGATTAAATCTTACACTTAAAACTTGCATTTCATCTTAATGTACCATTTAACCCTAGTTTTCTTATCTTTCATTGTATCAAAATTACAAATTAGGAGGTTTATTTTTATCAAATATTTTCTTGTATACCTTGTGAAGTGGGTTTAATTGTGGGAATCATTTGAGGGGAAAAAAAAAAAAAATCTAAGTAGGTATCACTTAGGATTTGCCAAATGTGTAAATGGTTTGTCAAGTATGGGGTATTAGGTGTTGGAATTTTTATGTGTGGACTTACATAATCAATTTAATAATGTCATAAATCAGTGTTATTTATTTTTGCATTGTGGTCCATAATGGAACTGGACACATATTGTTGCTTGATTTTTTATGGGCTCACCCTAATTCACTTGACTGGCCCATTAAGTCAAGTGGTGGTCCAAATAATGTGTGTGATATATATATGAATATATTTATTTATATACATATATATATATATATATATATATATATATATATATATATATATATATATATATATATATATATATAAAAGAAAAGGAAGGGCTCTCTCTCTCTAGTAAGCTCCCTGCTCCTTCCTTCTTTGGCTGAAAGAGAGCACGCACTCTCGTTTTGGACTGAATCCGGGTGTAGAAGGGAAGAGCTCGTTAACCTGTAATTCTCGCACCATCAAGCACTAGAGGAGCTTCCTGAGTACCAGAAAAGAGGAAGAAATGGCCTTTCACGGAATTAACCAAGGTGAACGTTTCCGTTTTTGCCGTTCAATGCATGCTTAAATGTCAACATGTGATCCTATGCTATCTAAATTTTCTTCAATTGGTATCAGAGCTTCCATGATTGACATTTGAGCTGCAATTTTGGGTTAATTTTTGGGTTTCCCGTTTCCTGTTGTGGAAGCCATTTTTTTTGGAATTTTATTTCTCGTTTGATGTTGATTCTCTGTTTTCAAGCCCGATTGTTGTTGGAAACTTGTAGAGAATATTGCTTGAAGCAAAACCCATCATTTTATTTGATTTTTGGAGCTTGTTTGGTGGGATTTCGAGAATTAGGGCTTGCTTTGGTTCTTCCTATTATGCGTTTTTGTGCAAATTTTGGGATTAGATTGAAGGTTTGGTGTTTGAGGATGGAAATCTAAGCGTTTTTTGTCGGAAAATGCCCAAAATTTTGGCCGAAAAAGGAAAATTTTTTTTTCTCCTGCACCAGGCCGTGTTCAGCTGGAGAAGGAGATGAATAGTGACGTGATGACGTCATCATGACGTCATAAAAAAAAAAACCAATTTTTTTTTTTTTTTTTTTTTTGTTGCCTTGGTATTCTTGGATTGATTAAGCATATGCTAGAATTATTACACATTTGTTAAATTTGACTTTATTGGGACAATTATTATTATTATTGTTCTTTATGGTATAATTTTTCCTTATATCAATAATGTTGTCCTATGTCAATTTTGTTAAATATTTCAATTTATTGAGGCAATGAAGCACACTTGTGTGATTGCCTATCGCAATTCCAAGTGTGTCAAATTGTGAAAATTAAGATATTTTGAATTTTATTCATGACAATTGTGAACATATATGTGGTTGCCTATCGTGACCCTATATGTGTCAAATTGTCTTTGTTGAAATATTTTTTATCTCCCTCTTTTGATTGTTTTATTATTGTGATAACTAAGATCCATATGGGTATTGTGATTGTCCTATCGATGATTATAATATTTGGTAGGATGCTTGGATTGGTGAAGGAAATTAATTTTATATTATGAACCGTACTAATTTTCTTTGCCCTTTCGGTAATAAAATTAGTGCATCGTGGTTGTGATATTTAATTGGTTGTCCTTACCGCCGTGGAATTTTCAAAATTCCAAGCTGTTGCTAAATTGAGAAATTAAGGAAACTAGCAAATGCATGATTTTGTAGTAACATGCATATTGCTTAATTTTGCTATTTTCCAGCTACTAGCAATCCTGGTATTACTCTGCAATTGTCTGCCATCAAACTTCTTACTGGAATAATTTTGAGGAATGTTTTGAGTCTTTCAATGTGCATATGACTATGCACATTTTGGACTGGGTTTTGAGAGTTGATAAGCCAAGTAAATTTGAGTTCTTCCATATTGTGGCACAAACGCCTAGGTCATATTTCTAGACACCTTATGAGCTATGGTCAGGAAAGAAACCTAACCTTCACCATTTCCATGTTTGGGGATGTAAAATAGAATACAGTTGACAGATGCATATATTTGAGGGTCAGTGGGAGTAGTTACATATTTCTTGTTTTATATGTTGATGATATACTACTCGCATCAAATGATCCTGACTTGTTGATTGAGACACAGCACATGTTGTCAACCCATTTTGACATGAAGGATCTTGGTGAGGCTTCTTATGTCTTGGGCATAAAGATTATTCGTGATAGGGCTAATGGAGTGCTTAAATTGTCTCAAAGAGCCTATATTGAAAAGATATTGAAGAGGTTCAATATGCACAACTGTAAATCTACTAAAGCGCCAATTGTGAAGGGTGATAAATTTTCAAAGGCTCAGTGTCCTCAAAATGATGATGAGAGAGAGGAAATGAAGACCATTCCTTATTCATCTGTGGTGGGCAGCCTTATGTATGCTCAAGTATGTACACGCCCTGATATTGCTTTTATTGTGGGCATGTTGGGAAGGTACTTGAGCAATCCTGGGAGTCAACATTGGAAAGTAGCTAAGAAGGTCCTTAGGTATTTGCAAGGAACTAAGGACTTAATGTTGACATATCAGCGCACCAACATACTTGATGTAGTTGGATTTTGTGATGCTGATTTTGCTGGCTGCATAGATGATAAGAAGTCCACTACGGGCTATATTTTTGTGATGGCAAGAGGAGCTGTATCTTGGAAAAGTGTCAAGCAGACACTTACAACATCCTCAACTATGGAGGCAGAGTATGTGGCATGTTATGAGGCTTGTTGTCATGCTATGTGGATGCGGAATTTTATTTCAGCTTTGGGAGTTGTTGACTCCATTTCTAGACCGCTGAAATTATTTTGTGATAATTCCGCAGCAGTTGCTTTCTCCAAGAACACTAGGAGTATTTCTCGCTCCAAACATATTGATGTAAAGTTCTATTTTGTTAAGGAGAAAGTGGCGGAGTCTCTTGTTGATATTGAACACATGTCCACAAAAAGTATGTTGGCGGATCCAGTAACAAAAGGCTTACCCATAATTGCGTTCTCAAATGGGGTTGTTGGAAGCCTAGGTTGTATTAAGTTAGTGGGAGCCATTTTTTTGGTATTGTAATACTATGTTATTATTGAAAGGATTGCTATTATTGTATATTTCCCTGTGAATCAAGCAATGAAGCATGTATGATTGCTTTTGGCTATTTATTTTGATGAGATTCTATGGGACATTGATTTATGATTATGTGTATGTTGTAATGTTTGATTATGTAGTCCAAGTGGGAGATTGTTGGAATTTTTATGTGTGGACTTACATAATCAATTTAATAATGTCATAAATCAGTGTTATTTATTTTTGCATTGTGGTCCATAATGGGACTGGACACATATTGTTGCTTGATTTTTTATGGGCTCACCCTAATTCACTTGACTGGCCCATTAAATCAAGTGGTGGTCCAAATAATGTGTGTGATATATATATGAATATATTTATTTATATACATATATATATAAAAGAAAAGGAAGGGCTCTCTCTCTCTAGTAAGCTCCCTGCTCCTTCCTTCTTTGGATGAAAGAGAGCACGCACTCTCGTTTTGGACTGAATCCGGGTGTAGAAGGGAAGAGCTCATTAACCTGTAATTCTCGCACCATCAAGCACTGGAGGAGCTTCCTGAGTACCAGAAAAGAGGAAGAAATGGCCTTTCACGGAATTAACCAAGGTGAACGTTTCCGTTTTTGCCGTTCAATGCATGCTTAAATGTCAACATGTGATCCTATGCTATCTAAATTTTCTTCATTAGGGAGTTCAAGAGAGAGACATCTCTTAAGGAAAATTATTAGTGCGCATTAGATCCGGTTAATACAAATGTAAAACTTGAAGTTTTGTATTGGAAGCTTTGTTAATATAACTCTCATTTGATTGAAGCTTGAGGAAAGTGGATGTAAGTCAAGATTTAACTACTAAAAATCTTGAGTTCAAATTCTCTCGATTCCCTACTTTTTTTTTACTTTATATGTAATTATTTTTCATTATATTTGTTATATATATTGCCCAATTTAGTACCCTTTAAAGTGATTATCTTGGGTTGGTTTTGCTAAAATTCTACTCTAAAAAATAATTTATTTATTTATTAGGGATACGATGAACTTATGTATGACACAAAAATTTTCAAAGTATTTATATTTTCAATTATTTTTGGGAATATTTTATGCAAAAACACCAAAAATATCTAAAAATTATTTTTAAAATATACTTTACATATTTTCAAACAAATTCCTAAAAATCTATTTTTATTTAAAAATTTATGAAATATTATTTTTTAATTAGAAATTTGTTTATATTTTAAAGAAAAGAAAGAAATAATTCTCAAACATATCCAAAATCCTTTAGAATAATGAGATAACAAAAGGGATAAGTATATTTTCTCACATTGATATGAAAATAACCACAAAATAAAAAATCTCTAAAAACAATTCAAATTTTAGATATCTACTAATCAAAGACAATACTTATATTATTAGAAAGTAATACTGGTTAAATATAATATCTTTAACTAAAATATGAATAAAATTCTAATTATTTTTAAGAAATTTGAATTTTATAAACTGAGTTGTATTTTTTATTTTATTTTATGACAGCATGGAAACTCATTTTCACTATATATATATATATATATATTCCATCATTGCTGCTTATTTTATTGATGATTGGTGATGTATGGGGGAGTCATAATCAACTTTATGTTAGCTGGCACACAACATGTGACTCAGGTACCTGATAATTAAATGAGAGGACATTGTACAAAGCATAAAATTTCTTAATTCTATTTTTGATTTCCGAAAAATTTAAAGACAAAAAGAAAATTAAAACTAATAAATTATTTCTATTTTTTATTTATTATTTAAAAATTAAAAATTAAAAAATTTTAAAATATAGAATTTTTAATTGATCTTAATTATTATATTTATTTATTTTTATTACATAAAGGAAAATTTTCTTTCATGTACAATAATTTGAAGCTAGTGCTCTTCTTTCAACCCATAATTGGGATTGGACTCCAATTAGTGTATGCCCCACCATTCCTACACTCCATCCTCATCTTGACCACTTTCATAAAAGTCCTATGGCTAAGCTCCACTTTTTGAAAAGGAAGAGCCTCTTACGGAAAAAAGTTGTGTGAAAAGGATCTTTTACGTTGAAAACATGTTTTAGTGGTGATGAAAGGCACAAAAATGCAGGATTCCTGGGAAAGATATAAAATTTATGTAAAAATATTTGTTGGGTGATAGTTGATTTTTCTCTAGCTAGTTTGTGATACAAAAAAGAAAATGGAAATAAAAATTTCCAAAAAAAAAAAAAAAAAAAAGAAGTGAGAAAATGAGAAAAAAAATAAAAATAAATTCATTTTTCTACTAGATAATAAGATAAAATATTGTTAAAGAACCCCAATGGTCACCGGTTCAAGTTCCCTCAAGGTCATTGGAAGTTTACCCGGTTGTTAACTTTAGGGCCCGTGACATTAATCGAGGTGTACGTAAGCTGGCTCGGACATCCATGGTTATAAAAAAAAAAAAACAACATTGTTCAAGAGGATTAATTTTGAGACGGTACATAAAAAAAAATGGTAATAATACCTTGCAAAGAAATCAAATAAAGCTAATAATGGAATGAAATTCTAAAGAGATGAATGAAATTAGATTATATTTGGTTGTAAGGAAAATATAAAAAAAAGAAAAATAAAGAGAAAAATTAAAAGAAAAAAATAAATAAATTATTTTATATGTTATTTTAAATTTATTTTACTTATTTTAATTTTTTTATATAAAGATTAAATAATTTTAAAATATAGAAAATTTTAACTAGTTTTAATTATATTTTATATTTTTTAATATATTTTTATAACAAAATCAAATAGGAGAAAATAATTTAAAATTTTTTTTTTTTTAATGGATACTTTTTTGGGAATCAAATGTAGTGGAAGTTTAATGTGATGATTGATACTTTCTCCCTTTGTTTATAATGTTTGAACTTCATCCACAACTTTAATAAAATTCTTTTTCAAAAGAAGCTATCATGAAAAAGATAGAATTCTTGAAAGAGGTGTAAAGTAGATGTTGATGTGAAAGTGTCTTTTAGTCGAGCAGCCTTTGCTATTGTGGTTGACATGTGGTGTCGCCATTTGATTCAATGGGGCATCGTTTTTTATTCCTGCATTTGGTTTTTTTAGGCTATAAATTATTAGAATGTCTAGGAAGGTGTAACGTAAGATTAAAAGAGAAAGAGGGTCGGAGGACTCAAGTATGTATCATGTATGTATAAATGACCAAGCACCACAAAGCGCATAGCTGACCCTACAATGGCAAGACCAAAAAACTCTCGTCTGTGGTTTCTCCTTCTCAGTCTCATCTGCAGTCTGCTCAATACGCACAGCACTGCAGCAGCTTCGGAGGATGATGGTCGAAAGGCAATAAACACCCACCTCTCTCTTGTTTGTTCTTAATGGCTTGGTCAATATTCCATGAAAATTAAGATAAATCTTGTGTTGAAAATCATGGTTGAGTATTCCTCCGTGCATTGCTCTTTATTCCTTTTATCTTTTTAAATACAAATTATTGGAAATGTCCAGGAAGGTGTAACATTAGATTAAGAGAGAGAGAGGAGATTGGAAGGCTCCAGTATATATATGTATACATGTCCAAGCACCACGAAGCGCATAGCTTATCATCATCTAATGGCAAGACAAAAAAACTCTTCTCTGTGGTTTCTCCTTCTCATTCTCATCTGCAGTCTGCTCAGCACCCACAGTACTGCAGCAGCTTCCGAGGATGATGTTCGAAAGGCAATAAACACCCATCTCTCTCTTGCTTTTTCTTAATTAATGGCTTGGTCAATATTTCATGAACCCATACATGTATGCATGGCGGAAAAATTAAGATTAATCTTGCGCAGAAAATCATGCTTGAGTAGTGTTAATAAACTGGATTTGCACCAAACATATTGTGGATGCAGGAGTATATTGTGTACATGGGTGCCAAGCCTGCCGGAGATTTCTCGGCATCTGCCAGTCACACCAACATGCTGCAGCAAGTCTTTGGCAGGTCAGTATTTCTTTCTTAATTATTTATTGTGGATTTTCACCCTTTTTTTTTCCCCCAAAACTCTACTAGATCGGTGATACACCTTTTTTTTTTCCCAAAAGGAGGAAAGGAATGGAACGAAGGGGGATTTGAACCCCCAAAACCTCATGTTTACGATATGCTTTTGTTGAATAAATGTACATATTATATATATATATATATATATATATAGAGTATAAATAAATTAATTTTGGTTATTGTGACTTCTATATAATAATTACATATAAAATAAATATTAATTTTTGAATAAAATGATCAAAATTTTAAAATAAAAAATACTTATACAAATTATCATTATTAAGTTATTAAATATATCCAAATTAAATGAATATATATAAAATATGTTTTCAAGTTATAAACATTATTATTAAATATCATATATCATCATTTACTTTATATCATTTAATATAATTAAATTAAATAGATTATAATTTGATATTAAATATATTTTTAAATTAGACATATTATAGTCGAATATGACAATGTTATTATAAAATAATATTTGATATAATTTAATAATAAATGTACATTTATAAAATTCATATTTTTTTATCAATGTATATGATATTATTATCAAATATGATAAATTATATTATGCATATATCAAAATTTTCAATAAAATAACTTTAAAATGTCTATTATATTTTTAATTACATTTCTATAATATTTTTTTTTTAACATTTCTATTAATTTTGATTAATTTTAGATTTATCGATATTTTTTTCAAAATATCCACGATATATCCCAATATATCCGATATATCCGTAAAATCGAAATACTGATATATCCCTAATTACCGATATTGTAATCCTTGCTGGTACCTAACTTTCCACATGAATGCTTTCGTAGCAGTAGGGCATCAACTTCTCTGGTCCGCAGTTACAAAAAGAGTTTCAATGGATTTGTAGCGAAGCTAACAGAGGAGGAAATGCAACAAATGAAGGGTGGGTAGGTGGGTTTGATTCTTTCTGCAATTGAAGTAACTCAGCGTGTTATGGCTACAAAATGAACTGTAACTTTGGAGTTTCAGGAATGGATGGGGTGGTCTCGATTTTCCCTAACGAAAAGAAACAGCTCCATACAACTAGGTCCTGGGATTTCGTGGGGTTTCCCCAACAAGTTAAAAGAACGAGTTTTGAAAGCGACATTATCATAGGAATGTTAGACACTGGAATATGGCCGGAGTCTGACAGCTTCGATGATGAAGGATTTGGTCCACCGCCAAGGAAATGGAAGGGCACTTGCCATGGGTTTTCCAATTTCACTTGCAACAAGTAAATCTTAATGACAAAGTGTCTAAATACCCTGCTACAAAAGTTGAAATAATATCCTTAACAAAAGTTTCAATTATGTCACTGCAGTAAAATTATTGGAGCCAAGTACTACCGGAGCGATGGAGAATTTGGCCGAGAAGATTTACGATCCCCAAGAGATTCACTCGGCCATGGGACACACACTGCATCGACTGCGGCTGGGGGCTTAGTTAGCATGGCAAGTCTAATGGGCTTTGGTTTGGGAACTGCACGGGGTGGGGTTCCATCAGCTCGGATAGCTGTGTATAAGATATGTTGGTCTGATGGCTGTCATGGTGCTGATGTTCTTGCAGCATTTGATGACGCAATTGCTGATGGGGTTGATATAATTTCTATTTCAGCTGGGAGTTCCACACCCAGTAATTATTTTGAAGATCCAATTGCAATTGGAGCTTTTCATGCAATGAAGAATGGGATACTAACATCAACTTCTGCTGGTAACGAGGGACCTCGCTTTATTTCCATCACAAATTTCTCCCCATGGTCGCTTTCCGTGGCTGCTAGCACCATAGACCGAAAGTTCTTTACCAAGGTGAAACTAGGTGACAATAAGGTTTATAAGGTGAGTAAGCTTGCTTACCCTTTGGACTAATAACCATCACATACAAATATCATCTATTAAAGTAATTAAATTACCACTATGTAGAACTGATTTTTTGGAGGTGGAGGTTATATCATTGCCCTTTGTGTAGGGATTTTCGATAAATACATTTGAGCTCAATGACATGTATCCTTTGATTTATGGCGGGGATGCCCCGAATACTAGAGGAGGTTTTAGAGGGAACACATCCAGGTGCTTATTATTATAGAAAGAAAAATAATTAATGGAAAATGAAAGCAGTTAGAAATCCTGAATTTTAAAGCATGTGTGATAGTTTACAAGACTTTTGTTACTGAAATGCAGGTTTTGCAAAATAAAATCATTGAACCCAAATTTAGTGAAGGGTAAAATTGTCTTTTGCGATGGCAAGGGTAGTGGGAAAGCTGCATTCTTGGCAGGTGCCATTGGGACTTTGATGGTGGATAAACTCCCCAAAGGTTTCAGCAGCAGTTTTCCCTTGCCTGCAGCTCGCCTTAGTGTAGGAGATGGTAGAAGAATTGCCCACTACATCAATTCAACAAGGTATCATTTAACACATCTTTTTACTTTTATTTGGATATGATTGTAAATTATGTAAGTGATATGGTTTAGGATTTGTACGGCATATATATATTCTCAGTCTTAGTCTTACTACATTTAAACAGTGACCCAACTGCATCGATATTGAAGAGTACTGAGGTTAATGACACATTGGCCCCATATGTACCCCCCTTCTCATCAAGGGGTCCAAACCCAATTACACACGACCTTCTCAAGGTAACTTATGCGATTATTCATGATTTTCTTCTCACTTATTCCACGGCATTTTCATCTCTGTATCATGTAAACCCAATTCAACATTTTCATCTCCCATTTGAGAAAGCATGGATGTTTTTCTTAATCTATGTTGAGAATAGTTGATAAAGACTTTCCAAAAGCTTGACATTCATGATGACTTTGTGATCTTACTGCATGCAGCCAGATCTAACATCCCCAGGTGTACACATTGTGGCTGCCTGGTCACCAATTTCTCCCATCTCTGATGTAAAAGGTGATAATCGAGTAGCGCAGTACAATATAATAACCGGCACGTCAATGGCTTGCCCACATGCTACTGGGGCAGCTGCCTACATCAAGTCATTTCACCCCACCTGGTCTCCTGCCGCTATTAAGTCTGCTCTTATGACCACTGGTAATGCCAAATTTTATTCCCGACCTTTCAAATTATGAAAGAGGTGATAATAATGGATCTAAGTCCTTTGTGTGTTTTGTATCCAGCTACTCCCATGAGCGCTAAAAAAAATCCACAAGTCGAATTTGCATATGGTGCAGGCAATATTGATCCTATAAAGGCTGTACACCCTGGTCTAGTGTACGATGCCAATGAGATTGACTTCGTAAATTTTTTGTGTGGGCAAGGCTATACTGCTAAGGCTCTGCGGCAAGTCACCGGGGATCATAGTGTCTGTTCTAAAGCTACAAATGGAACCGTTTGGAATCTAAATTATCCTTCCTTTGCTCTTTCCACCTTCAACAAAGAATCTATTGTTGGCACGTTCAACAGGAGTGTCACAAATGTTGGATTAGCCGTGTCCACATATAAAGCAACTATTATTGGTGCCCCAAAAGGACTCAGAATCAAAGTGAAACCAAACATTTTATCATTCACATCCATCGGGCAGAAGCAATCCTTTGTGTTGAAGGTTGAAGGACAGATAGTTGAAGACATAGTCTCTACTTCTTTGGTGTGGGATAACGGTGTACATCAGGTGAGGTCACCCATTGTTGTGTATGGCGTGGAATAAAATTCGACAAGCCTGCTGCTTGGTACGAAGCATAAGAGTTGTGGTATCTATCATATTGAAAGAAAAGATGTATCTATACATATGGAAATAAATGAAAAAAAAAAATCAATGTTATTAATGTTTCTAAAGCTTGATCGGATCGGTTGTGTCACTGGTCTAGTTGAGCTATTGAATCGGATAAGCGTGTGAACGACTTGAACCGGTGGAATGCAATATTCCTTTTCCTTTCCCTTTTATTCCTCTCTCGGCTACTTTTCTCTTGGACCCTTCTCCTTTGCCGTTTACTCTCCCCAGCCACTTTTCTCCTTGGGCCGCCTCTTTTTCTGTTTGCTCTCCCCTGGCACTTTTCTCTCAGGCCGCACCTCACTTTACTCAATGTTTTAAAAATTGAATCCGGCTATTGCAAAAAAAAAAAAACAAATTACTAGTTGACAGTTTAATGATTGGATCGATGATTCAGCTGTAGACAATGTTACAAATATGTAATAATTTATCTATATATCTATGTATTTTATTATTTTAATTTTTAAAATTATTATATTAATTAATTCTTATTATTTTCATATTTATTATTAATAATTATTATAAAAATAAATGTAAATGTAAATATTTATTTTTGTTTAAATGCTTTATATGATAAAATTTTGAAAAGGACATTATATATAAAAATTTACTAAAACACTTACCTAAGAGTTTCATAGCTTAGTGCTACCCTACTCATTTTGTTAATTACACCTCCGTAGATTGAGTTGCAGAGTTTCTTTTCCTCATATTATAACCAATCCCACATCCAAAAATTTTATAAACTACATGTGTTTAGATATTATAAACTAAATGCCTTGTATAAATACCTTGCATTTCTATTCTCAATGTAAACTAATTGGTGTGGATGTGTTTGGTATGATGATAGACCTTCATAGATCGATGATTCATATTAGACCAATCGATTTGGTTCGATTTTAATTTTAAAGCATTGATCTCATTTATTTATTTATTTTTTCTCACCCTTTTCTTTTTCCTGCATGATACTTAAAAGAATTGGAGTTTTTAAGGACAGCTTTGCCATTGGTGAAATTATTCTTGAAACACACATTTAAATAATAATAAAATAAGAATTTTATAATTATTCTAATCTTATCCAAACACGGACTTAAATAATAATCATATAAGAATAACAAAATGACCTTTTTTTTTTTCATTTTTTAAAAAATCTTTGATATAACAAATTATTGTTGAAAGTACATGCATGACATTTCATGCCTTGTTTTTCTTTTTTACTTCTCCATATTTTTGTAATTTGAAAGTACATATGAACTTGACCTATAACAATAGAAACCAAGAAGTAAAACCTTTGGTAATGGTAAATATATTGACGACTTGATCACCATTAAACTATTGCAAATTTCTTTCAAACAAAATAGTAATCAATCTCAATGATCATTATTAAACCATTACAAACTTCTTTCATCACACCATAGAATAGGAGAGAGAAACTAAACTATTCTTCCTCTAGTCTTGCTAATAACAAATCAATTATTTGTTTCAGCCCTAAGATTACAACTCAATCATTGTCTCCCATAATAAAGCCCTTGCAAACAAATATATATCAATGCTTGATAATAACCTTGGCATTCCAAGGGTCTAGTTACACCATCAAATTGGTGTTACATGCCAAAAAAAGTGATCAATGTGGTCATAACCATGTGTATATATTGGTCTTATATTTTTATGACAAGGTCAATCTCATTTCCTTATGCCAAGGTCAGTCCCTTTCCTTTGTATTTGATCTAATTCCTTTGTGCATTAGTCTCAAGGTTTATAGCTTTATTCAATAGCCTAGATTTTATCATACATTTTCAATTACAAAAATGTAAAGTTTGATAATTACCTCTTCAATAGCTGAAACTTTTCTACATTCTAATTCAAAGTATTCATATCTCAAAGTTAATAGGCAACCAAAATCAAACCTCACAATTCAAAGACACTTGTGTCTCTTCTTTGTTGCATCATCTTCTTCTAATATTTTATTCTCTAAATCTTTATTTAAATATTAGGGTGTAATTTGGGAAGATTGGTCTGACCCAAAGCTCAAATCTAAATTGATTTTTCGATTAATTTGAGTAATCACTATAAGGTTAGGTTACTTGAATAAACCTAAAATAATATTTTTATAATATTTATAATTTATATATTTCATATAACAATATTTATTTTACTTTAAAAAAAAATAAGGAGAAAAACTCAAATTTTAATTATATCAAATATTATTTTATTTTATTAGAAATATTTAATTTTTTATTATTATCTTAAAATGTTGTCCTATTTATATTTTAATTTTGATATAAAATATATAAAAGAAAAAAAATAATTGTAGGTGCATTCAACCGAAGCTAACCTTACACTACCTATTCCAAGTCCAACCAAACCAAACATAACCTAAATTTAGGAATTAGGTTGGATTAAATTGAAGTTGTATATTTCTTTACTTCAGTCGAGCTATGATTAAATATAAACTTGATCAAGTAGCTCGAATTGCAATTGTGACAAAAGCCCTGCTTTTTTTCAAGAATGAATGTACTTACTTTTTGTTTAAAACTTCTTTTTATAAACTCGTAATATTATTAAGATTGTAGAAGGATAAAATTTAATTTTTATTTGGGAAGTGCTTTTAGAAATAGTTTTTGAAAATTACTTTAATTTTTTTAATTTTTTTTTTAATGTTTTGGGAAACAAAATTACATTTGAAAACTAAATTCTAAAAAATACTACTCCATCATAAAAAAATAATAAAATTTATTTGAGTGATTGAATAAAGATAGTTTTATAAAACAAGTAAAACAAAAAATGTTTCTAAGTTATGTTTTTTTTTAAATGTGGTGTTTTCTTCTATTAACTTAATATTATAAATAAATAATTTATAGATTTATTTTTAAATATTTTTACCTTAGAAATAAACATAATTTAAAAAAAATAAAAAATAAAAATGCAATTAATTATATTTTATCTTATGTTATTTTTACCTTTTATCTTCCATCCATATTTTTTTACCTCAAAATTTACACTATCACGTGCCAATCCAAATGTTCACTTATTCACTTTTCACAACTTCTCTCGTTTAAAAAGCCTTAAAAGAGACCCATTATTACAGTGAGGAAACCCAAGAACTCCGTCGGATCCGTCCCCCCCTTTCCCCAAATCTACCAACATCCACACCCTAGGCTCCTAACCTCATCCAAAAAGTAATCAGAGCCGTCAAAGACCAAACCCCCTTCTTGTTCCTCTCATTCATATCTTCACAACCCGCTATTGACCTTCTTCTCTTTTGGGTGCGGATTTGAGGGTCTGTGTTTTTTCTCCCTTGAACGGAGTAAAAAACATATGAAAACGTGGGTTCTATTTGATATTTGCTTTTTAAAATATTTTTCAGATTTTTTTTTAAATTTATTTTTTAAATATATTTTAAAAATAATTTTTATGTGTATTATTTTACTTTTAATCATTTTTATATTTTTATAATTTTTTAAAATAATAATAAAAAAATTAAAATATGTTATTTTATTTTCTATTTTAAAAAACAAAAAATTATTTTGTTTTATTTTTAATTGACAAACCTATTTTCTTGTTTTTGTGTTCTAAAAAATTAAAAATTGTTTTCGAGTACAGACAACAAACAAATCCTTGGAGTCATCCTCAAAAACACTAATATGACAACACAAAAAACAACTTTTCAAATATGAAAAGCAATTGTGAAATATGTTTTTACATATTTTTTATTTTCAGGAACAAAAAATATTTTCCAAAACATTTTTTAAATATATCCTCGACCCTTTACAATTTATCATATACTTAAATTAAATTAATCATAAATCAATAAAAAACAAATGGATATTTTTCTTAAATATCCTAAAATTGATTTGTGCTGTGTTTATATTATCTACTTATATAACATTTTATTCTATGCATTTGATACGCGATTTATCGCTCCATTTGTTAATGATGAATTAAAATAGTAACAAAATTTTCCAACATTCTGCCAAAAGGGTGGAATTGTGATATTTATAAGTTAGAAATTGATGAATAAATTGTAAGCTGATGGCATTGAAGCCGCGGAATTCTAAAAATAAAATAGGTGTCATTTCATTTGCTTTGGTGGATGAAGACCCCTATGGAGTTTTTTAGCCCAATACACCCATCGTGGAAAAGATCGATCTTAGCCATCCTTCACAAAGAATGATTCAGTAAACAATATACTTGTAATAACTGAAGGACGAGATTGATTAAAAAAAAATTATCAAAAGCAATGGAAAGCAAGGGTTCATACATTTGTGTCGTTTGATCACTTTATCAATATACCAAAAAAATTCCCTGCTGTTTGTATTTTGAAAGTATATATTCGCTAGATTGATTACTTAGGTCACCCTTGCAAACACATTGTTAGAGCCGCCTTTGGACGGTTTTGTTGTTGGGCAGGCCGAGGAGGGGAGGATTGGATCAATTTCTTTGTATTTCTACTATAAAAGCCTATTTACTTTCATGAATAAGGAATGAGCCTCAAGCTGTTCCGGACACTCTCCCAATGGGCAACATGGCTTCTCCTCTTTCATGGCTTCTTTTGATCACTCTCTCTTGCACTCTGCTTATATGCTGCAGCGCAACTTCTGAAGAAGATCCAAAGGTAGATAATTAGTCTCTTTTATGGTCATTGGTGCCATGTTCTTTTATATTTTGTCACTCTATTGTGTTTATTGATGTATACTAAGGAACTTGTGGTTGCAGGAGTATATAGTGTACATGGGGGACCTTCCAAAGGGTGATATTTCAGCATCAACTCTTCATACTAACATGCTACAACAAGTGTTTGGCAGGTTATCAATCCAAATTATTACTAAATATATTATTGGCATCAAATTTTCCAAGAAGTTGTGACAAAATGGAACTTTGACATATGAAAATTATCCGCTCAGCATAATCACTGAAGCAATACCAAAGATTCTCTTTATACAACAAGAGAACACATACAAACACAAAGAAAAAAGGATGCTAATAATAGTCTATATTAACTGCTGGCCTAACTTCTCCAGTGAACTGCATTCTACAGTAGAGCATCGGAATATCTGCTCCACAGCTACCAGAGAAGCTTCAATGGGTTTGTCGCAAAGCTGACCATGGAGGAGAAGAAGAAACTCTCTGGTGGGTGAATCATGATTCTCAAGACATTGCTCTAAACTGTCCTATGCTTGTTTATCAATTTGATTGTAACTGTTTATACTCAGGGATAGAGGGGGTAGTGTCTGTGTTCCCAAATGGAAAGAAGCAACTCCACACGACAAGGTCATGGGACTTCATGGGCTTCCCCCAAAAAGTTAAAAGAACAACTACTGAAAGCGATATTATTATTGGAATGCTTGACACTGGGATCTGGCCCGAGTCTGCTAGTTTCAGCGACGAAGGATTTGGTCCACAACCAAGCAAATGGAAGGGCACTTGCCAAACCTCATCCAATTTCACTTGCAACAAGTACATTTTCCATTTTTCTTTTTTTGCCACTATAATTTTATCTGCTACATGCGCCACTAGTAGAGATACATACAGAATAATCCGAATGCAACTGAACAAAAAATGTAATGATATGCAGTAAAATTATAGGAGCTAGATACTATCGAACTGATGGAAAACTAGGGCCAACAGATATTAAATCACCAAGAGATTCACTTGGCCATGGGACACACACTGCATCCACAGCAGCTGGGAGCTTGGTTAGAGGGGCAAGCTTACTAGGCCTTGGCTCAGGAGCAGCTAGAGGAGGGGTTCCCTCAGCCCGCATTGCAGTTTACAAGATATGTTGGCATGATGGTTGTCCCGATGCTGATATCCTTGCAGCGTTTGATGATGCAATTGCGGATGGAGTTGATATTATCTCTCTTTCTGTTGGGGGATATGATCCTTACGATTATTTTGAAGATTCAATTGCAATTGGAGCTTTCCATTCCATGAAGAATGGGATACTTACATCTAACTCTGCTGGCAACACAGGTCCAGATCCTGCCACTATAACAAATTTTTCCCCTTGGTCTCTCTCAGTTGCTGCTAGCACCATTGACAGAAAGTTTGTGACCAAAGTCAAGTTGGGAAACAACAAGGTTTATGAGGTAAGCATGCTTTTCTTTCATGTATATATATGCATATTTATCTGTAAATTTTGCCAACATACACACACACACACACACATATATAAGAGGGATTTAATTGTCCCATTCCAAATAGTTCTAATTAATTAGTATTAGAATGTTAGCTGAACTTACATTGCTGGGGCCTTAACATGGGAGTTTGAGTTAACTGTCACCACTTGATTATTTTTGAGGTTCTTGGTACCTTATACACATTATAAGTTTTTAAGGATAGTTTAACAAAACCTCTTTTTGGTGGATGTAGGGAGTCTCTGTAAATACTTTCGAGATGGATGATATGTACCCTATTATTTATGGTGGAGATGCCCCAAATACTACAGGAGGTTATGATAGTTCTTATTCAAGGTAAAAAAGATTAGAATCTGAAATGGCATTCATCAGTTATTTTTTAATACTTTCATCACAGTTTATCATGAAATGCAGGTATTGCTCTGAGGACTCCTTGGACAAGTCTTTGGTAGATGGTAAAATTGTACTGTGTGATTGGTTGACTAGTGGGAAGGCAGCCATTGCCGCCGGAGCTGTAGGTACGGTAATGCAAGATGGAGGTTACTCTGATTCTGCCTACATTTACGCGTTACCGGCATCCTACTTGGACCCAAGAGATGGTGGCAAAGTTCATCACTACTTAAATTCAACTAGGTATTTTTGAAGCTCATAATTTCCAGTTTTGATAACCTTTCTTGTCTCAGTGATTCTATGGTTAACCATAAATGATTCTAATTTTCCTGCACTCCTGATATAAACAGCAAGCCCATGGCAATTATACAGAAGAGTGTTGAGGTTAAAGATGAATTGGCCCCATTTGTAGTTTCATTTTCTTCAAGGGGCCCCAACCCTATTACAAGTGACATTCTCAAGGTAATTCTGCTAATTAATTTCCTCTGGTTCTTTGATTACTCCGCTTTCTCTCTAAATCACAATATCTTAATATTTTGCAGCCAGACTTAACTGCACCTGGCGTGGACATTCTTGCAGCATGGACAGAAGCTTCATCTGTAACAGGGAAAGAAGGGGATACAAGAGTAGTTCCATACAATATAATTTCTGGGACATCCATGTCTTGTCCACATGCGTCTGCAGCTGCTGCCTACATTAAGTCATTTCACCCAACATGGTCTCCTGCTGCTATTAAGTCTGCTCTAATGACAACTGGTAAGAATCCAAGAGCACTTTTGAAAGTAGGCTTTAGAGAAGAATCATCTTGCTCCACAAGCATTTTTAGTTGGGAACCTGAAATTGAAGAAAAAAAAATGTGAAATCTCTTTTGATTACTGAAATAACCATATGACATACTTCTAAATCATTGTTGGGACTTGCTTCATGAACATTCATTTCTCTGTAAAAAAAAAAAAAAAAAAAGAAGTATAAAAATTGAATTAAAAATCATTCTTCTACACTCTTCAACATAATAGAAAAGAATTAGAATGACTCTCTGTTGAAGTTGCTTAGGAAAATACATGTATATATCTAGAAGAAATATATTTAACCATTGTAGGTAACTAATGCCCATGTTTCCATTGTTTGCAGCTGCTCGCATGAGTGTTAAAACGAACACAGACATGGAGTTTGCATATGGGGCAGGCCATATAGATCCTGTAAAGGCTGTACATCCTGGTTTGATATATGATGCTGGAGAGGCAAATTATGTCAATTTTCTATGCGGGCAAGGCTATAGCACTAAGCACTTGCGGCTTATCACAGGAGATAAAAGCACTTGTTCTGCAACCATGAATGGGACAGTTTGGGATTTAAACTACCCTTCTTTTACTATATCTACTAAGTCTGGGGTAACTGTCACTCGCATTTTCACTAGAACTGTCACTAATGTTGGATCAGCCGTCTCAACTTACAAGGCAATTTTGGCGGTTCCTTCAGGACTTAGTGTCAAAGTTGAACCAAGCGTTCTTTCATTCAAATCCCTTGGCCAGAAGAAGACCTTCACTATGACGGTTGGTGCAGCAGTAGATAAAGGTGTGATATCAGGTTCTTTGGTGTGGGATGATGGGATTCACCAAGTGAGGAGCCCCATTGTGGCTTTTGTCTCTTCCTAAAAGTTGTTATTACCTGCATTTTGGTTCTTTTTTAATTAACCAACAAATTGACATGTTGTGTTTTATAATAAATATAGTAATGTTTTATTCTTTATTAAGCAGAATTTCAGTGATATACATCTTCAAATTGATGAATGATAGTTTTTCATTCATACTTTATTTCGTTCATGTACAGAGTATATATAGAGGGTAATCACCATTCTAAGAATAGGAAAAGATGATACAAGGAAAGAATAATATAAGGAAATAACAACTAATATCCTAATATCTCAACTTTCCTAATATCTCAATATTCATAATATCTTAACTTTCCTAATATCTAAACACTAAATGATATAAGGAAATAATGATATAAGGAAAGCATTCTTAATATCTCAACAATACATGGCATATTCTGCCTACATTGTAACTTATTTCGAAGCTTATAAGTCATTATTAGGTCATATTAGAATGTTAGAATGGATATTATTATTATTATTATTATTAAATAAGATCAAAAATAAAAAAATTATTATTTTAGAAATCAATCACTCTCATTCTTTCCTTTGTGTTAGAATTATTGAGAAGAACCGATCAAGTTACTGTTTTTATTTATTTATTTATTTAGTTTTGGAGAAACAAGTTTCCTCATCTGTCATCACTCTCAATCTCTAAACCTTATATTGCTGCACATACTCTTTTTTTTTTTTTTTGGTCAGCTAGATAATAATGACAATAAGAATAAATAAATATATTAGGAAATCTTTGATTTTGGTGTGCTTCAATTGTGGCTGAATTTTCTTCAAGCATATTGTAGACCCCCATTTAGGGGCCTTTCTTGCAGTTGCAAATTTTGCCACGTGGAAGAGCCTTGCTCAACCACGTGTCTTCTTTTGAGAGGACAGTGCAGAATCACATGGTGTTTTTGAAGTGCCAATGGAAGGTTGACAGGTGGCATGAGGTTCTAAAGGCTGTTAGAGGGGCAAATCCGGGAGAGAGAAAAGTGATTCTGCAGATTAGTGGTGCTTTTGGGGTGGCTGTGGCTACAGAGGCTGTTAGGAGGAAAATCCGGGAGAGAGGAGAAAGAAAGAAAAGAAAAGCTGCAAGAGAGATGGGGTAGCTGCAGAGGGGGAGAGCATATTTCTGGAGATTTTTCGGGAGGATTCGAAAAGGCTTGAGGAGGAGAGAGCTTTGGTTTTGTTTTTTTTGGGGAGCTTTGGTTCTTCATAGCCGTTGAGAGAGACATTTTTGAGGGAGCTTCCATTGCCTTTTGAGTGGAAGGAGGGTTGCTACGGGCTGGTTAGAGGGAAGCAGTTTCCAGCTAGAGAAGAGATTCTCTGTTTTGGTAGGCATTTTTTGTTTGAAGGACTCAGGTATAAACTCTGCAATCTTTTCATTTCTCCCCATTCACTGTTTTTCCTCAGATTGCTATCATTTTCTTTGATGTTATGCTGTTTGGGGTGGATATTGGAGGCCACTGGTTTGTTTGTTGAGAGATAATCCTGCCTTTATGTTTGTCATTAATGATTTTAACTTGCTTTGCCTCCATTTGTGATGATGAGATGTTCAAGACTCATGTCTGTGTCTACATTTGATGTGGCTTACTCACCTGCTCGGAAGATCCATGGATGATTCATGAAGTGGATTTTCTGAGATCTTCTTTATTTACTTGTTTTCTTTTATGCTCTGTTTCTCCATCTTCCTCTGTTTTCTGGTATTCATCCTTGCCATGCACCTGGTTTCTCATCCCGGCCTGAAGAAGCTATGTGAGGGCTCTCAGTGAATTTTCTTAGTTCATTCAGACTCAAGATGATCTGGTTGTTGAGAATCTCCAACTTCTGGTTCGTTTGATGGCATTTGAACAATCAGCAAGGTTGACGTGACCCTCTTCTTTGCCTGTATTACAGCCATTTGCATCGGAGCATCATCAGTATGTGGTTGTTATTTCCACTGCAGTAATTACGGCAATAATAGCCGTTCTTATAACTACTGGCTGGATTGGGTTCTTTTGGACTATGTGATATGGAACCGTTGGAAACTGACTACTCATGATATCCTGACTATCACATGCATAGTAACTCCACTCTTTCCCAGCAACTTCAACTTCCCATTCCTTCTCAAGTCCCTGGCTGACCTTAAGGGCTTTAGTGAAGGCCAATGCATGCATACCTATGTCTCGAAATTGGGTCAGCTTGATGATAGCATGTTTCTGAATTGGGAGAGGCAGAAGATGAAAATGAAGAAGGGCAAGAATATGGGTACAAGGCTATAGAGAAGACAGAGGATGGTCAGAAAGATCTCATGAATCTAGGCACTTCCGAGATAGAACGAAACAAAACAAGAGTCTTCTGATGATGCCAGAGCTATAACTACTGATGATGCTGAATTGAATTTGCGAGAAGAAGGAACAAATGATGAAATTAATGATGTCATGCTGACAAGAAAGCCTGGGCCTACAATTATCAATGCGAACCTTGATGAGAAACTAGAGCATTCTGGTGAGGCAGAAGCAAAGAGGATTAATGCCAAATATGGCGTGCTGCCCAATGATCAATGTTTAGCTGTTTTGGAGATGGCTCGGTCCAGAAGATGCCAAAGTGCAGTATCAACTACCAGCCACCAACTGTTGTTCCCAGACGACATCATTGGAGAAAGCTGAGGCCATTATGCAGAGATACGAGGGTGCCTCCACACTGTATGGTCCACACGCACTCAGTGCCTACATCCAGGAGTTCAAGAAGCAATACCAGAGGCTTGCTCTTTTACTTTATTCAAATGAAAACTAGTTGCTGGTGTCAGGAGTTGTTTTTCTTAAAACTTATTGGGGAAGCAAACAGAATATTTCTCGGGCTCAAGAGATGTCAATAATAACAAGCGTGACAATGTCAAGGGCTTGTCTTCTGGGATCAGTGTCATCTGCAGCATCTACAAGGTTGTGTTTGATAAGAATTACTCCATTTGGAACTGAACTTGATCTTGGGAGGGTTTCGTCACCCGGGTCGACCATGGCTGTGATTGCACACATTGGAGGTTGGATAGCAGATACACTTATCAGCAAGGGTCTTTCCATAACATCGGTTCGTAAGATCACTATTAAACTGGGATCCCAATGGCGAGCAGGGCCCCACAATGCCATAGTCAGCATCTGGTGTTTGTTTTTCCTCTCGTTCAGTTTCAGCTTTGCCGAAATCTGGGTGGCGCTGACCATGACATCGAGAGTATTTGATGGCTTTTGAAAGAAAGGGACATTGGTATCATCTGGACCCACAGTAGTTACCTTGGCTTTCATCCATTGTTGATACCCACTATCACTGAAATATCCATTAAACTTTCCCTTCATCCTTCTATCTTCCATACTCATCTTCAAACCCATTTTCTCTCTCCATATTATCACCATGCCCATACCCTATTTGTCTTCATTAGCTAAGACCATCTTACATACCCATATCCTCATGCCCACTAAACCGATCACCACCTCACACTCCTCTTATCCTCCATACCATAGGTGTATCACCATCAACCTGACCCATATTGCTCATCAAGCACTCCTCATTTTCCACGCGGCATTGGCCATTGTTTGACATGACGTTATTGCCTATTGAGAGACTTCCAATAAACCTTTAATTGATTGTGCTCTGGACGAGGGCACTAATCTGGACCCAAACATCATCTTTGCTGAATGCTCCTCGTGTTTCGATGGGTCTCTAAAGTCTGAGTGAAGAGGGAGTATGAAGAGTTCAAGATTCGGATAAATGCGTTGGTTTCTATGGCCCAGAAGTTTCTTGAGGAAAGTTGCATGGGATAGCTGATTCAGCCGAGGTAATGGAATAAAAATCTGGAAAGAATTCCCTGAAGACTCATTTTGAAGTTGTGATTGCTAGATTCCCCATTACCTCATTCTTTCATTTCTGTTTGGTTCGTCGGAAGTGGAATCCATTGCTCATTGGTGCAGGGATGTGGTGGTGCTGGCCGAAATTCAATTTGTCTATGTCATTGACTGTCTTGGTTTCGACGCGTCTGATGAGTCAGCAGGAATGCAGTATGTTGGCAACCCACACTTTTGGGTAAATGAAGGTAGATCATACCAGGAAGAGGGACAGAAGAATACAGAAGGTTATATCTGGGGCAAGGCTGGAACAAAGTTGGTTTGTGCTGTCTTGTCACTGCCAGTTTCTTCAAAGTTTTTAAGTCCTAGTGGAGAACAAGTGAATAATTTTGTTACCAGAACTGTCCCTGACTACCTTGGGCAAGGAATGCTTCAGAGGCAAGGAGTCAACACTGGGATTTAAGTTATTATTTTGTCAAGGGTCCTTGGCTGATATGGATTTGGCATTGGTGCAACTGAAGAAGAATGGAGGAAAGTTATGCATGATCACTCACCAAAGTTTCCCTCTCCATTAGATCCAAACATCCTCTCACACTGTTCTTCATCATATCCTACCGTCATGCTCATCACCTTCATCCACCAATATTTCTCATACCCATTTTATTTCTCCAAACCTAACCATACCCATAAACCCACTTCCCTCTCTGTAAGTTTGATTACCACAGTGCCTTGGTCTCCACAGACAATTTACCTTATGTCATAGCATTCACTGTCGGCAGCTTGCACCTCCATTATGTCATCCCTCCATTATTCTTACCCACTGGACTTCACCACCTTCCTTTATTTCCTCCTCATGCATTCCCACTCATTTGTTCTCCATTCCCTATGAACGTGAATCCTCACGCAAACGCCCTGTCACTCACCCTCATCATCCATTTCCATCACTCTTACCCACTATCTCTCTACACCACGTTTCCATTTTATAATACCTATCTCATCGCTCATGATTCCCATATTTCTTCCCATGCATGGTTCTACGTAACTGTGCTATCCCAAAGCTCAGTAATGCCGATCCCTATAACAGTGTCCTTTCAACCCACTCCCTGTTTGAGCACACTGATGTAGTTGTGCTTCTGGACAATGAAGCAATCTATGACATTTGCAGGCGATCCCTTGACATTGAGCGCCCAACCTACGCCCATCTCAATCGCCTGGTTTCTCAAGTGATTTCATCACTCACTGCGTCCTTGAGGTTTGATGGAGCCTTAAATGTGGCTGTTGCTGCCAGAAGCACTCTGCGTCCTCATTCTTCACAAACTCTTCTTGAAGACAAGCCTGACTCAGCAGTTGTTTCTCAAAGTTCTTCTTCTGGTGGTGATTCTAAAGGGAAAAGTAAACATGCTGATAAAAGTTTAAGGAGTCGGAAGCTGAAGCATGACGTTATTGAAGCAGTTAATGAATTTATTCAAGATATCGCCACTTGCCATGAAGAGATTTTTGAACGAGCAGTGGAGTATATTCATCAAAATGAGAGGGCGCTCCAAGTTGAAGCTCATGTTGTAATGGCGAATGGCTGGATTATGGCACCTGTTGGGTTGAATATGGTTACGCTGGCTGTTCAGAGGCATGTTGTCCCTCTTTGACGTATTTGCTGGCACTCAAAAGTTGTGCCCTTTGCATCCACACAATCCAGAGGTTTTGTTGAATGAATTGAAAGCCCCATTTAAGATGCTGGATTATGGGAGAATTTTCAGATTGTATGGACTTTGGAAATCGACTTTAGTTATCCTATTTCTAATATGTTTCAAACAGTTCAGGAATACTACCCACCCAAAAGAGTTATGGTACTATGCTGCTGGAACAGATTGACGAAATTCAACAAAAGGAACCATACTGCTAAAGACTTCAGATTCAGGGTTGAGGTTCGAGCCTTAATGCTACAGTCAAGAATATTTGTGCAAGCCTTGTGAAACTGGTAGCAAATACCATTAATAATGTAGCAAGAGAGGGTACCGTTTGTGCTACAGTCCTTACCCGAGCCATGTTTACTGAAGGGTGCAAAACGGTAGCTGCTGGAATGAATGCTAAGAGATCTCGAACAAGGATATCATGGAACGCTTCTAACCTCATCTACCAGCTTTGATAGCCACTTCCACCAGTACCTGTGAAATATTCTGAAGCCCTGGACGTTAGCTATACTGTTCTAAACATAGTCACCTGTATCTATTTGGAGGAGGCAAGGAATCTGAAGGACTTGGGTTCAAGTAGGGTTTGTAGTTAGACCTTCTGTTCAATGCAAATCAGGAGTTCGACATCCGGGTGAAGACCAGCAGTTGTGTGTTCAACGATGTGGTTCAGTGGCCAGCTTATTTGCACCCCAGACCCATTCTCTTTCCTCAAGCATGACCTGTTTTGCATGGCCACCTTTGGCATGCAACTCAGGGGCCACGTGTCAGTTTCCCTTTCTCCAATCCTCTTTGGTTTAGAAAGTAATTCTTCCCAACTTCATTTTGTAATTCCAAATTCTGTTTTGTTTTAAAATAACTTCAAGTCTTCAAAGTTTTCATCCTTAGAGTCTTTAGGTTCCACAAGACCCATTTTCAATAAAATTTGGTTGCCATTTTCTTTCCGGCAAGCCACTTTTGCATTTTCTTTATTTTTAAAATGTTTTTAAAAATAAGTAAGAATTAAATTCCGTAATTCCAAGTGATGGAATTTATGGAATTGATTCATGCAAAAATAAACGGGCTTTGGTGGGGGCCCAACATTTGAGATTTAAAAATAAATTTGATTGGATTGTGACATATGGTGATTCCTTGCTATGATTTAGTAACATCCGAGTTATATTTTGTATTCATTAATTGTGTACTAACCCCATTTCTTACTAGCACATTGCGGCTCGTTGCCCAGGTACGTACCCCCTTTCACTCTGATCAGTGTCTACGCATGTTCTGATTCTCATGTGTGCATGATTCATTATGGGTACTCATTGGTTTACTCGTCCACTGCCATGTCAGCTTCATTTTATTAGTAGAGACCCGACTTTAGGGACTTAGAGGGGTGCTACGGTCTTTACCGTACCTTCCCAATAAGTAACCTGACCCCCGAACCCGATCCGGTTTTTTCGTAGATCACCTTTTCCAAAATAAGGAGTCACGCTTAGGGTTTTTCTTTCTTATTTTGTTTACCCTTTAAAAAATAAAACAAAAATAAGTGGCGACTCCAAGTCATTTTCAAAGAATCAATAAAAATCAATTTTTCAAATAAAAATCGAGCTCACCATCGAGTGAGAAACGCATTGAGCACGAAATGCGGGGTCCACACACATATATATATATATATATATATATATATATATATATATATATATTTCCCTTCATCGATTTTCTCTTCCGTCCCTTTTCCCTTAACCGATTTTCTCCTAATTTGAATACATTTATGTTTTACAATAGCTTTCTTTTGTATATATATACAGACATAATGACAGAATAAAACACACAAGTTTTGTCATTGCATCCAAAGTTTTCATGGTATCAAAACGCAGTCGTTGTGCATAGGTCATGCAACCTCGTTGACCATCTCTTCTTCTTTGTTTTCATTTTTCCATGATAAGAGGCTCTATTGGTAACCAGAAAATAAATAAAACTGTAGATGGGAATAATCCATTTCATCTCCATCATTCTGACAATTCAGGATCCATGCTTGTGTCCTAACCTTTGAATAGTGAAAACCACTCAACCTGAATTAGGGTTATGCTTATGGACTTGAGTGGAAAGAACGAAGTGGATTTCATTGGTAGATCAATAAAAAAAACCCTCTTCAACGGATTCAACCTATGGCTTGTGAAATCATTGCAACAACATGATAAAATCTTGGATCCTTGATTTTTTAACTCAAGATTTAGCCAACGGTGTTATTTATGTAGATACAAGAGCTGAAATTAAGTTTGATCTCAAGGAGTGTTATTCTCAACTCAATGTCTCTCACCTCTTTCAAATTGAAAGAGATATTATCTCTCTAGGATAAGAACCACTTTTTGTTATTACCTATTATACCCCATTAAAAGCTTTATGGGATGAACTTACAAATTTGCAATTTTTTTCCACATGTATATGTCAAGCAAAAAAAGCCTTAGTAGATTATCAACAACACCATCTCATTCAATTTGATCTTGATGGTTTTGAATGAATCATATTCTACTATACATGGACAAATTTTGCTCATGGACCCTCTTTATAATGTGAATAAGGGATATTCTCTCATTCTACAAGAAGAAAGGCAAAGGAACATGGTTATGTGCTACAGGACAACTAAACATTGAAACCATTGCGTTAGCAACACAAGTAAATCAAATAGTAAAGAAATAGAATAATAAGGGCTCTAAGTCATTATAACTCAATTCGTAGGGAATATATGACCACCTTTAAGGTCTTACCCATAAGTCAAAGTCTCCTTTTGACTTCAACATACACTCAATGTCCTCTTAAGGTTGACAACTCATATAGTATAGTTGGTTAGTGAATCACGACTACCTGATACCTAATGTCATGATTCATTATAGGTGTAATCTACTGTGTAACAATACATATTAGTGCACTCACCATGAAAAAACAATTCCAATAACTTATCCTGAACTACTTATCATTTTGTAAGAAACCCGTGATTTAGATATTTTGTACAGTTTGAATGTATCCAAGTCATATACAATGCAAGTGATAGGGAAATGAATGCTCACATAACTAATTAATGCTAATAAGATATATATTAAAGGGTATCAAGATCATAAATAAATAAATTTATTAATGACACTCAAATGTGTTACATCATGTAATACTTTTAGGGCTCTATCCTAACAAATCACATGACTTCCACATTGAAAACGTATTATGAAAAGAGAAATTTACCTTTTTTTAAAAACTACAAATAAGATGACCCGACAACTCTCCCTCTCCCTATGAAGTCTTCCTTGAATTTCAGAAAGCATTTCTTTCTTTCAATCCAAAGAGTTAGGCAAAGAGTGCTAGGTTGGCCATGTCGTCAGGGTAAATAGAAGGGTTAGGGTTTTCTCTACCTTAATAGTGATGGAAGGTTTGTATAGTGGACTTTGTTTTGGGGTGATGCGGTTGCTAGCGTTGAAGATGGGTATACTAAAGCTCTCATAGTGGTGAAGGAAGTAAAACAAACATGGGTTTTCTTTGGGTTTGATTTTGGATTTTCTTTCTTATTATTTTCTTAAGCTCCCATGGAATGTACATGTGGATCCTTGAGGTGGTAGTCGGTTAGATGACAGTCAATGATTTAAAAACCGAATCGGACTGATTGATCGGACCGTCGACCGGCAACCAAACCGGTTCGGTCCACCCAAAAAAACGTTTGGGCATTAGACCATCAATGAATTGGACGAACTAACGGTTGAACCGATGAATCGAACAATTTTTTTTTAATTTTTTTTTAAGACAAAAAAAAAAAAAAAGTTTTGATGCCTTAAGAGAACCGAATCACTCCATGAGGAGCCCATCCAACCCATTTGTCATCAAGCCCAATAAGCTTTTAGTCTTGCAAGTTAATGATTCTTGCATGCCTTTTATACCCCACAATCCCTACATATTTTTGATTCATTTCCAATGTGAGATTAGTTAGTGAGAAGAAAGAAGAAAATTTGCAAGCTGGAGAGCTTGAGCTTGGGACCTTTAGGTGTAAAAATTGAAGTTTAATCATTAAGCTATGAAACTTCTTCATTACATTATATTTGCAAATCAAAATATATAATAAAATTAATATTTTTTTTAAAAAATTTTATTGTATAAAACCCTTTCACATTTATTTTTATAATAATTATATAATGTAATTATACAAATAATATAAATTCATTAATATAATAATTTCAAAATAATAAAATACAAAAGACATGCAAATAAAATTAAATATTATAATTTTTTCCATTTTAAATATATCTTTATATTTAAATATTATATATGTTCTATTTAATAAAATTTAAAACATTAACATATTTATATTTTTCTACATAATTTAATTTGATATATCAAATATAAAAAATGAAATATTATTAAAATTTTTAATTATATATAATTTTAATTTTTATAATTATTTAAAATTTTATATAATATATAAATTATTATTTATGACGTCACCAGTTTGATCGCGATTTAACCACCAATCTGACCAGTGAACTGTGAATCAATAACTTTTTCGGTTCAATTATCGGTCCGATTCTGAAAACATTGATGATAGTTGTTGAGGAAGGCTTTTTATTTTATTTTATGTGCATGCATATTCAAGGTTGGTTGCTATGAATGATAGACAACTTTAAACATAGATGATAGTCTTGGAAGTGTGTGGATATAGTGGGTTATATGGTAGTTGCTAAGGTAGACTTTTTTGATGTGTTGATTCGAGGTTGGTTGCTATAGGTGATAGACGACTTTAAACATAGATGTTTGTACTCGCTCTCGGTTAGAAAAGATAGTGTAGAAAATGTGATAAACATCCGGATATAATTCTCGGGTAGATTAACACATAAATAGGAACTACCACAGGAGTGGAGTGAGTGGTAAGTGGATAGAGTCGACGTGGGCACTGCTCTAATTAGTTACAATAGAACGTGGGAAGCAATAGGAGCAATTCCTGACATGATACAATCTCCCTAACAATTCTGTTGAGATAGTTGCCAGAAAGGTAAATAAAAAGGCATTCAAACTGCAAAATAGGTAGGTCTTGGCACTACAAGGAAAAAGATATATGGTGACATTTATAACAAGTCACCATATACATAGGGTGTCACCACAACATAGCATCACCTTCTCCACTGACACCATAGAGGGTACCAATTGGTGACGTATTTGGAAGTGACACCAAAGTAGATAAATGGTGACCCATTCAGAAGTGACACCATATATTTCTAGTGATAATAGGGTGTCACATTAAATGCATCATCTTTGAGTTATGATGTCATATTAAATGCATCACCTTTGAGTAATGGTGTCACATCATTGTAAATTATTGTGGAAGATATGATTGCTTTTAGTTATAGATTTTTGTAATGCTTATGAATTAATAAGTAAGATTAACTTGTTTATATTTTGTCCATAAATATAACAATCATATTATATTTAACTCATTTTTCTGTAATGTTTTTGGAATAACTCATAATACATTGATCATCTAATAATATTTGTATATTAAATGTTCACAAAAAGATAGTACATCCAACATATCAAACCCATCAAAACTAAAAAAAGAAGAGTGAATACATACCTCCATTTCATAAGCATAAAATCGGCTAACTATAAAATGACATAAAAGTCCCATCTAAAAATCTAAATTTCTCAGTACTAATTAAAGTAACATTTATGTCCTACAACGTATGACATAAGAGTTTCATTTAAAAACCCAAAATCTTGTTGCCTTCTTCTTTCTTTTTATTCTCCATTCCACCATCCCAAAAGTGTATATCTACATTTCATAGTTTAATGAGTTTTATAGATTTTTATTGAAGAAAATAAACATGGATCGATGTTATCATAAATGAAAAAATCTAAGAACTATTTTTTTTCTTTGTTTTTTTTCAAATAGAAACATTATTCAAAGAACCTATGGAAAAATTCATGTAGTAGCTAAAGGACTCACCATGCATGGTGATCATGATGCATCAACATGATTCATGATTAGTTGTAGCACAAAAGTAGCCCATTCTCATCTAATTTCATCGAATTCTACTTGAGAATATGTTTTTTTTATCACCAAATTGAAATCAAATAAGAAAATAACATTAAAATGCATAACATTTGGAAGCCTAAAACTATGTACAATTCATTAAATTTGTAATACCTTTGAATCAATAATTGTAGGATAAAAAATTATCTCTTTTATGAATTTGGGTGGGCCATTGAGACTACTATGAAGTGGTTATGTGACCCCACAAAAGGAAAACATTATGAAATACCTAATATTCCAAGCTCATGAAAAACATCCCTAGCCCATATTTATAAAATGGCTTGCTATTTTACATTGGCATGCTATTTTACAATAATGGGAAACTGATTGACGTGCCTATTCAATCTACAAAAGGACATAAAGAAGTAGCGAGAATGACAAGCCCCTGTTATCCTACCCGGTTTTAGAGTTACTTTCTTGTCTAAAACCGATTATACCACAAATTTCAAATTTTAGTAATTTTTTGACAACGGATTTGATGTGGGGACCACAAGATAAAATGTTCTACCAAATGAATTTATTTTTCTCATTACTAAATACTAACATTGAATTTTCTTCCATTTTCTTAGTCTCCAAGCATCACCAAAACTAATTGATAATGCCTACTTACAATCAAACTATATTATTTTCTTCCTCCTCAATTGAACAACTTATGTCACTTCTAAAGTCTTAGGTGGATAGAAAAATGGAAAAGGTTTTTATTTCTTTAACTTATGTTAGAAAGAAAATTAAAGGGAGAAAAAGAAAATATTCCATTTTAGCTAGCTTAGGATCAATATGGGAATTATGTTGTACAAGTTTGTTGTATTTCTTGCAAGCTTTTTCTTCAATTCTTCATGTTTCTTTACATATGGGGTTCTGATGTTGGTTGGAGAAATGACTTGGTTTCATTGGCATTGTTTACCAAGACAAGAGCTTTCTTGAGATGAGTGAGATTCCATTGTCAATTTTGTTTACAATCATCTAGTCATAACCATTGATAATCCCCTGAAAACAAGTCTTGCTTGTTTGTTTTTAGTGTTTTTTTTTGTTTGTTTTTTATTTAATATAAATTTTCTAGAGTCTCTTGACTCTCTTTGAATAATACACCTCAGCGACTAGGCAGAACATTATCAACAAAATCTTTTACAACCATATTCATTACGTTCCTAGGACAACCAATCTCCTAAACATTATCCTCAGTAAATCTGTGGATAAAGTGTGTTATCTTCTTTGCTGGCCTGTTCCTCTCCCTTGAGATATGACTAAATTTAGCATTCATTCTTGATTAAGAGAGATATAGTGCTGAAACAATGACACCAAGTGTTGAAACAATGACACCATGTGTTGTTGATAAATGTCACACACACAAAAATTCTAGGTCTAAGTTTTTGTGTTTGTGTAGCGCTTAAACACACACTAGACCAGCCTTCCTCCAAACCACAAGGTACACACACAGATTACAGGGCTCTTCCCAACTTGTAACTTATTGATTTCCAACAGAATACAAGAGGCTCTCTGTAAAGACTCCTACTAGGTAGTTCACTTGCTTTTTAGAAGGTCAGACCCTCCTTTTATAAAGGTTGCACCAAGCAGTCCTAGTCCTACTAGGAGACTAACTTTTGAGTCCTACTCTGAGTCTAACTCAAGCTCAACAGATGACAAATTTGAGTAGGACTCCAAGTCCTACTGAATTTAAAACTCTCATGCCACATCTCTCTATCTCCTTATGCATGAAGATTTAGTTTCCTATCCCGATTAGGAGTCTTCTCATGTCAAGAGTCCCTTTCTCTTCCTGCATTAGGTCTCAATCTCCCACTTTGACTAGAAGTCTCATGTGATAGGAGTATGTCTCATGCAATAGGAGTCTTGCTCATGTGATGCATCAGTTCACTGTACTTCCTAGTGTAGGAGACTACACTTTGCTCAAGCCATCCTGATGCCAAGATGTGTCTACTCAAATCATTCTTTTTTTTTTCTCTCTCTCTCGTTTTTGAGAAGGGATGAAGATTATGTGGTAGTATATCTAAAAAAAAATCTATACCTATCATTCTCACACAAATACATATTAAAAATCATTCCTTTTTTCTTGTTTTCCACTTGTTTTTATGGAGTTGATCGTGTGTTTGGTTTAGATTAAAAAATCAATTAATCTACAGGTTTTTTCTTCTATGCTAGAACTTTGAACCTAAGTTTTTCTTCCCTACAACTCAAAAAAACGCAGTTCATAAAAACCATAATACAAAAATGTTGAAACAATCAATATAATGACATTAATAAAAGAAAAAAGATGATAGATCGAAGAGATTTTGGCTTACCTGGGAGTCCACAAAGAGAAGAATGTCGATTATGAGTGTGTTGACTATGGGTGAGAGAAAATGTAGAAGAAGATTGTGATTTTTATTATATATAAGGTTTGTATACTGAGATTTTTTGGATTGTGGGTATCATGTGGAAACAATGGGCTTTTTATATATTGGTCCTCATTATTAATTCTAAAAGTGGGCTCAAGTAGGCTCATTAAGTTATAATATTTAAAAAAAATTGTTTTATATGATGCCACTTCCCGAAAAATGACACTATTAATATAAAACTAACATCATCTAACTACCTCAATTGAAGATTTTTAATATGATGTGTCACCTTTATTAATTATAAACCTTATGGTGTCATTATTTTAAAAGTGACACCATAAATAGTGACACCATAAATTATTTTTGTAGTAGTGTGGCTGGGGAGTTTTTCATCTAAGAATTATTTGCCAACAAGTAATTAACTTAGGCATTGAAGGGGATTGCCCAGAAACATATCTGGGTGAGCTTTCTTTTGCAGGAAGAAAGGAAGGCTATCGATCAAGAGTAGTTATTGATGCTAGATCAACCGAAAGAAACGTTTCTTCCTTGTTCCTGCAAAAGATGTTCGGACAGGTGGTCCGGACACACTCTCCGAAGCTCAAGTCAGATGATCAGTTAGAGAGAATGCCTCATTTTTATAGAAGCTTGGGAAAGAATGGATTAGAATACCTCCCTCCTTTTTTTCTCTCCCCTTTCCTTTGAGTTATGGGAGGGCTTTTATAGTGTCTGGGGCCCCGTCACATTTATGCTGAGATGCTCTTTTGACTTTCACAGTCATGATGGTTGCATAGATAGTAGCAGAGCAATCATGACTCTTTGGGTGGCTGACAAGGATCGTTGGTGAGGCGATCTGGTGGCTCGCTAGTCACCTCACTCTGCAGACGGCATGGCATAGAGTGTAGCAGGTCCTTTGAGAGAACAAGGAGGCGTCCCATCAAGTGTACTTTTGATGGGAGGGGGAATGATTGCTTGTGGAAGCCGACTAGGGATCCTGCTCGGAACGCATCATGCATTCTTAGAAGAGCACAAAGTAGTCGACCATTGACTCTTAGGGCCGGATTAGGGGTTCTTGATTGATTGCGCTTGTTCAGGCAAAGACGGAGGGACGCCACATGTCCAATAGAAGGGTGCCTCTAGGGACCAAGGCAACCTGCCACGTGGTTGCCAAGGAGAGGTCCTTACAGTAGCAATCATCAAGAACCCAACAATAGAGGATAGTATTGGAAGTGTGTGGTATTATTATTGTTAGAGTGCATGTTGAGGGATTATTTTCCCCACCCTCTACTTATTCCGAAACTCAAAAGTTTAAGTTCTCAAAAATGCTATTTTTACCCGTCGTTATATGGTTACATGATTTGCCCAATAAGTATTAAATAATATAGTCCAAATAAGAAAAATTTAGAATAAAATATTCCAATGAAAAAGAAAAAAAAACTTATATAACATGAATTTTTCTTAATACATCTTTCACCATCATTTTTACTTTTATTTTTATCAAACCCATTTAAAGAAATACAATGTTATTTTTCAATTTTTTTTTCTATAACCCTTTAGTGAAGAATTACCTTTTATAAATAAATAAAATGAGGTTTATTTAGAAATTTAATTTTATTATTCAAGAACAAAGAATAATTTTTTAAAAAAGAAATTCAATTTAACATAAGTAAATAAAAATATATTTTTGTAATAAAATATGAGAAATATTTATCGAACTATGAGAACTTGTGGATGATCATTCGTTATGATGTATATTTCTTTGTGAGTCCCTATAAATGATGAGACCTCTAATGAAAATTCATTTAATTTTCTCCCTACATCTTAGACCAATTGTTGGTGTTTTAAGACAAGCTAAGGAAAGAAGACAACAGAAAATAGAGAAAATATATCAGTGGAAGTCACTTCAAACTCAGGTAAGCCTTCCACCATTTCTGATTTTTGCATTTTGAGAAGCCCTTGATAATGATAGTGCCCCAACCGCTTATGCCGTAACTCAACAATATTTTCTTTTGCTGGAAAAACTATTTGTTCTTCCTCAAGTGGATCTAATGAGAAACTTTTTCCTCTCATTTTGACCTTAAACAACTATTTCGGGTATGTAAAGCACATCATCAATGACTTTAGTACCTAAATGGGTTGCAATAGCAATAGTTCCAATTCCTTTCGCAGGAATATGACCACCGTGACCTATCCGGACTCTTGCAATTCTTGCAGGCTTCAATTCTTTGAAAAGTTCCTTGTCATGAGTCATGTGATTGGTGCATCCACTATCAATCAACCAGCTATCGCTTGAAATGCTACTTGAAAAACAAGTTACAACAAAGAGATGATCATTTTCATCTTCATTAGCGATTTGGGCATCTACGTTTTGCTGCTGATTTTGGTTCTTGCAAATGATAGATTCATGTCCAAGTTGATTGCACTTGTTACACTTAGCATCTGGCCTTTTCCAGCACTTGAACGGTGAGTGGCCAGTTCTATCACAATGCTTACAAGGTGGGTACTTTCCTTTGGAACTTCCAGCTTTGTTTTTGTTGCTCCTGTGCGCCGCAGCTTCTCCATTTGCTTGCTGGTGCTTTCTATTTTTCTTCTTTTTGTTTCTCCAACCATCTTCATGTTTGGCGGGCAAGGCTTCCTCTATAGTTGCTTCTTGTCTCATAACCATCCATTGTTCTTGCGCCTACAAAGAGTTCAACAACTCTGCCAATGTGATTTTGGACAAGTATTTGGTATTTTCCAAAGTGGTTATGGTAGCTTCAAATCTTTCAGGAATAGTAACCAGAATTTTTTCAACAATACGAGAGTCTTTAAACTCCGAACCAAGCAATCTTACTCTGTTGGCTATGCTTAAAAGCCTTTCAGAGTACTCCTTGATGGTTTCTGACTCTTTCATCTTCTACAACTTGAAATCTCTAATTAGATTCAGCACTTTCATGCCTTTAATTCGATCACCTCCTTCATATTCAAATTTGAGATAACTCCGTATGGCTTTGGCTGATTTCAAAGACATAATTTAGGTGAAGATTGTAGCTGAAATTGCTGCAAATAGGCAAGCTTTTGCCTTAGACTTTCTGGTTTTCCTTTCCTTGTGATTCTTGACTTGAGCCATCGTTGGGTTGTCTGATATCGGAGGAATGTCATAGTCATCTTCAATAGCCTCCCATAGATCTACAGCGTCTAGGTAGGCTTCCATCCGCACAACCTATATGGTGTAATTATCACCATTGAAGACTGGAGGTGCCATTGCTGAGAAACTTGAGTCTCCTTCCATGCTTGAAATTTTGGTGAAATACGTGGTGTTTTGGTGGCCCTCAAATCTCTTGAAAACTCACAATTTTTTTCACTCATGGTCCCTCAAGAATATAAAGCTTTGATACCAAAAGAATGCTTGAAATAAAAATAAATAAATAAATTCATCTATAAAATTTATTATAGGTATGTAACTTTATTTTCTTTAAACAAAATATGAAAAGTAGTATGCGTGCATTATATTTAATTGTTATAATTTTTATTTACTTTATCTCATAACAAGAAGTTATGTAAATCATATTTCACATAATCAAACCAAAAATTTGTAACTATAGATATTTTAATTATTTAATAATTAGAAGTTATATAGAAAAAATTTTCATTATTAAAAGTTATGAAAAAATAAGTACAATCCTCATAACCAGAAGTTATAGGGTAAATTACAAAATTACAAATATATAACCAAAAACTATGCATATGATTCCTAAATATTTTTTAATTATACTATATAACTGTAAGTTATACAAAACAATATTATATGGTCAGAAGTTATATAATGAATAGTTCATAACTTAAAGTTATATGCAAATTTGCATAATGTATTGTTCATAATCTAAAGTTATTTACAAATTTACACAACAAATAATTCATAACCTAAAGTTATATAACAAATTTGCACTTTTTTTTTTGTTCTAATAAAATAATCATAGTCCGAAGCTATGAAAAATATTGATTTTTAATTTCTATTTCGTATTCACGCATTTTCCATAACTAGAAATTATTGAAACATTCTTTATTAACAATTATTTCATAGCTAGAAGCTATACACACAATTTCTAATTTTTTTGTATAACCATAAATTATATAAAACAAAATTATCAATTAACAACTATAAAACTAGAAAATACAAAGACAATTTTTAATTTTGTTATATAACCCAAAGTTATATCATAATATAATTATCAATTGTTTAATGTTATTATAACATTACTCAAATTTTAATTTTTCATAGCCTAAAACTATGGGAAAAAAAAGTTAGTAAATTAATAATTGTTAAAACTCGAATAACCAAAAGTTATATGAAAAATATTTTATTATAAACTTATATTATATAGACAGAAGTTATATAAATATTATTATTCATAACTTGAAGTTAAGAAAATGAGAAAATTAATATTCTTTGTAATCAAAGGTTATGCCAAAGTTGTTAATATGTATTTTCTTATGCCTAGAAGTTATAAAGAACAAAATTGTTAACTAACAATTTTGTACAATTTTATGAAATTCATGTAACCAAAAGTTATAATAAAAAATATTATAGCCTAAAACTATGATAACAAGCATGTAGATAATAATTACATATTATCAAAAGATCAATATTTTGTATATTAAGCTATACAAATAGGTAAGTTCTTGATAATTTTTTATGAACTCCTATTATTAGAAGTTACATCGTCATTAATAGAAATATTTACATATAAATGTGGAATTTTGTGTTACATGAAAGTATGATATTTATACTTAATATTTTTGTGTCAAAGGTGATATTTTTACATATTTTTATTCTAGTTGTTTAATACACAATAATTTTTTATATGATATAATAGTTGAGATTAATCTTAATCTTTATTTTCCAATATCTAATGTAAAATATATTTGTTATTCATATAGAAAGTTAAGATTTTTAGATAGCATATGTGCTTATGTTCCGAAAATTCTGGATAACATCTTTTTATTTGGTTGTATATGATTTAAAATTTTAATGCTTTAAAAAGTATGTATAAAAATTCTTCTCATGTAAAAAAAAAAAAAAAAAGTTTGGATTTACTTGTTGAGAATTTAATACTGAAATTATGCGTTGAAAATTTTGAGTACATAATTTGTTTTGAATACATGTGAAATATATGACTTGATAATATAATTAATAATATGATTTTATATGTCAATTTTCTTTAAGCCATGTTTTATTTATTATTTTTTTTAGGATTGCAAAAATTTTAGTTATATAAAATAATATATATTATTGCATGCATGTTTCCACATATAATATTTTTATTAATGCAATAATTTTATTATCCAACAATAATTTTGAAATTACAATAGGTTCAACTCTTGCTTTCAATATATTTTATTATATCTTTGTATATATATTTATATATATTTATGGTGGTTCAATTAAAGTTTTGAGACATGAAAAAATTGCAAGATGCTTTAAATCATGATGTGTTCTCTTAAAATTTTGATATATGAATTAATTTTTATACATTGATTTAGATCATAATAATATGTGAATAAAAATTATTGATCTATTATTACAATTAGTTAGATTATTGAAATACTTAGTTATTTCATGCATAAATTACTCCACACTTACGAAATCAAATATGTGAAATATCCAAGAAATATATAACTTTAAATTATCTTTCTGATATTTTTTTTGTTCTATTATATATATTGTGGGAACTTGTGAATGGTTATATATTATGATATATATCTCTTTATGATTTCTTACAAAATGGGATGGTTATATTATATATAAAAATTCATTCAACTTTCTTCCTACATTCTATTTTCTTTTTCTCGTTTTCTTTTTCTATCACTTTATCATTTTACGACATTACTTTATTATTTTACAACAACATGTTTGATTTATTTTCAAAGGAACTAATAATAAAACTTTGATTTAAAAGAGAAATTTTAGGATAAGGATGATTTAGTAATAAAAATCTTTATTTTACAAAAATCTGACGATGTTTTGTCTCAAGTGTTAGATAAACTTTTTTATTAGATAAAATTGAGGGGTTTATAGATAGGCTTTAGGGTTAAGTGATATAAAAACCTACAAGTTTCTCTTTCTCTTTCTCTCATTTTTCAAAGTTAGTTATTTAATCAAATACCCCTTATTTTATATTCTTTTATTTATCTCTTTTGCTAGCCGTAAACCTATTCCTCTGAGTCCTAGAAGCCTAGTAGATGCGAATATAGGATAATATGTCCTCTACGATTGTATCTCATTACAATTCTAGGATACAAGCCCCTATTTATTAGCAGAAATAAAAATAATAATAATCAATGAGGACAGGAAATTTTACTTAAATGCAGGAGCAAAAGCAGCAATGGGGCTTCTTACTTGAAAAACCCCATCATCCCACACCAAAGACCCTGATAGAATACTTTCATTGCCTGCTGCAGTAGCTGTGACAGTGAAGGTCTGCCTCTGGCCGACGGACTTGAATGTAAGGACAGGTGGCTCAACTTTGACCGTGAGTCCTGGAGGGGCAGTCACTTTTACCTTGTAAGTGGAGACTGGCGATCCAACATTCGTGACCGTCCTGGTGAAAGTGCGCGTAACGGTTTCTCCAGCACTAATAGATAGAGCAAAAGAAGGATAGTTCAAATCCCAAACAGTCCCGTTTGTGGCTTTTGTGCAAGTGCTGTTATCTCCAGTGATGAGCCTCAAGTTCTCAGTGCTATATCCTTGCCCACACAAAAATTTAACGTAATCTGCCGCTCCAGCATCATACACTAAACCAGGATTTGCAGCCTTTACAGGATTTAGATGACCCGCCCCGTATGCGAACTCCAGATCGGTGTTAGTTTTAACATTCATGGGAGTAGCTGCAAACAACAATGTAATCATGAAGATTAGTTACAGATTTGGTTATAGCATGAAGTATATTCTTAAAGCAATGGCAGTAGAAACAGATTTCTCATTTTTTTCTCTTCCTCTTAGATCTCAGACCTTAGCTTCAAAAATGTCCTCAGATTATGGATTAAAGCATTACCAGTTGTCATTAAAGCAGACTTGATAGCAGCAGGAGACCATGTTGGATGAAATGATTTGACGTAGGCGGCAGCCCCAGAAGCATGCGGGCAAGACATGGACGTGCCTGAAATTATGTTGTATTTAGCTACTCTTTCATCCCCTGGTACATCAGTCAAAGGTGAAGCTTCTGCCCATGCTGCTAGAATTTGAACTCCCGGTGCAGTTATGTCGGGCTGCATAAAAACAAGACGTTGCAACAATGAAGAAACTGGGTGGTCACAGCAAAAGTTAACGAAATTAGTTTGCTGAATTACACTGAGAATGTCACTTGTAATGGGGTTGGGCCCCCTAGATGAAAATGAAGCTACAATCGGGGCCGATTCTTCTTTCACGGCGATGGACCTCTCTATTTTTGCAGTAGGATTGCTGTTTATACCAGAAAGGATTGCATGAAAATTAAAATATATTTAACATCATCCACTGGTTCGCCAGAATCGATTATCAAATTGAAAAACATGAAAAATACCTAGCTGAGTTCATGTACTGCTGAATTTTGCTAATATTACTTGTGTCCAAGCAGGATGTAGGTACAGGGAAAGAAAAAGTTCTCCCCTCGTTGCCATCATCTGGAATTATGGTACCGGCTGCTCCGGCAGCCAGTACCGCCTGTCCTTGACTAGTCTCGTCACATAATACTATTTTTCCAGTTACCAGAGAATTGTCCAAGGAGTCCTCATAGCAGTACCTGCATTTCATGATAAATTTTTGGGCATTTTCAGTCTTCAAATACCAAACAATACTGAATTTTTTAATTTAGATTAAATGGATCTGTGGTGAAGACTAATACAGATTTCACATTTTTTTTTTTTACCTGGATTCAGACCCAGTGAAACCTCCTGCCTTATTTGGTGCATCTCCAGCATAAATGATAGGGAGCATATCCTTCATCTTGAAAGTATTAAGAGAGATTGAATCCTACATTCGAAAAATAGGTTGAATATTATCTGGGAAAGCACAATAAAGGGTAATGTCCAATCTCAAGATATGATTTTACAGAACTTAATGTATAAATGTCGTAGAAGGAAAGCTTGGTCACCTCATAAACCTGGTTGTCACCCAACACCAACTTGGTCAAAAACTTTCTGTCAATGGTACTTGCAGCGACAGAGAGAGACCAAGGCGAGAAATTTGTAATAGATGCAAGATCAGGACCTGAATTACCAGCAGAATTAGATGTAAGAATCCCATTCTTCATAGAATGGAACGCTCCAATAGCAACTGGGTCTCGGAAGTAATCATTGGGAGAGGATCCTCCAACAGAGAGAGAGATAATATCAACTCCATCAGCAATTGCATCATCAAATGCTGCAAGGATATCTGCACTGAAGCAACCATCAGACCAACATATCTTGTACACTGCAATGCGGGCAGAGGGAACCCCTCCTCTAGCTGTTCCTGAGGCAACGCCTAGCAAGCTTGCATCATCAACTATGCCTCCAGCGGCTGTGGATGCAGTGTGTGTGCCATGGCCATTAGCATCTCTTGCTGATTCAAACTCTCCTTCTGGTATACTTCCACTACTTCGGTAGTATCTAGCTCCAATGATTTTACTGCATAGGATTCCGTTTCAACTAAGCAGAATTAGGGATCTCTATCTATATATATAGTGGATGGTGGCAAAGAAAGAAAACAAATATTACTTGTTGCAAGTGAAATTGGCTGAGATATCACAAGTGCCCTTCCATTTGCTTGGTGGTGGACCAAATCCTTTATCGTTGAAACTTGCAGACTCAGGCCAGATCCCACTATCGAGCACTCCAACAACAATATCGCTTTCAGTAGTATTTCTTGTAGCCTTTTGGGGGAAGCCCATGAAGTCCCATGACCTTGTTGTTAGGAGTTGCTTCTTTTCATTTGGGAACACAGACACTACCCCCTTCATGGCTGATTATAAGCAGTAGATACAATCAGAAAGACAAACAAATTTAGGACAGTGATAATAATCTCTTGATAATTTATATATAATTCACCCACCAGACAGTCTCTTCATCTCCTCCTTGGTTAATTCCGCAACAAATCCATTGAAGCTCTTCTTGTAGCTGTGGAGTAAATATTTGGATGCACTACTACTGTGGAATGCAACCAATTGGAGAAGTTAGGAAGATCTGTCTTCTCAGGGTGTCATTTGAAGGTCAAAACTGGGAAGTGCTTCATAGAAAGTGCTCTTGATTTCAAAAGAAAAAAATGATGATTACCTGCCGACGACTTGTTGTAGCATGTTAGTGTGGAAAGATGATAAGGAGAGAGCACCACCCTTCGGAAGATCCCCCATGTACACGATATAGACCTGCAACCACAAATTGGCAAAAGTACCTATCAGATCTCAAGCCCAAGTCTTCTTCACGCATCAAACTTTTGAAGACGTTTTCTATATTTATAATAGTTTCTTCAATGAACACAATGAAAGAATAAAATATAAAAAGACATGGCAACAAGGCCAATGAGAGGAAGGGATCATCTGCCTCTCGATCTTCTTCGGAAGCTGTGCAGCTGATAAGCAGAGTACTGCAAGTAAGAGTGATAAAGAGAAGCCATGAAAGTGGAGGTGCCATATCCCCTAGCTATGGGCAGGGGTCGTACCAATTGCTTGCATTTTTATGCAAATGAATGGCCTTTAATTTATAGAAGAACTACAAGGCCCCTCTAAACAATGTTTTCGCAAATACAATTATTATTTGTTGGAAGTTTTTGATATTTTCTTATTTAGCTAATGTTTTATAAGGAATTTTATTATTATTAAAAAGGAAATTAAAAAATAAGTTTATCTTTGTAAAAAAAATATTTGTATGAAATCAGGACAAAATATAAAGTGAAATTTGATTAAAATAGTGAGTCCTTTATGAAATTTAGGAATCACTCTTTGACTACAGTGAATGGGTAGAATGCCTCACCACATTAACATTTATGTTCTCTCGTGATTGCTTTTTATTTATTTTTGTTTCTTGTTTATTATTCCCTTGCTTTTACATAACAAATATAGAGAAAATACAATGAATGTGATTAAGTATGATATAGAAAAAAAAAGAAATTTATTTTATGTACTTAAAAATATTTTTTTTAATATTTTAAAATTTTGTAGTGTCCAAATTTTTTTATTTCTTTAAATTTTAACCTGTTTAAAAAAATTTGTAGAAGAATTCATATTTAAAAAAGAAAAAAGAAAAAAAAAATCTATTTTTAGAAATAAAATAGAAAGTATATTTAAAACTATTAACTTAATAAATTCTAAAACCTTACCAAATTCAACTTTAAAGTAGTCCTAACCTAATTAATATAGATAGGCCCAACAAAATTAAAGAACATAAATTCAACCAAAACCAAGTTGATCAAAACAATTTTCGGCAAACCAAAACCATCAAAACCACTAATATAAGTCCAAACAAAAATAAGAAAATAATTATGGATCAAGGAAATAAAATGAGCAATAAAGATAATTTTATAACAATGGTCTTAAATTCATTTCCTTCTCAATAAGATTACCAACAGCTATATCATACACATTCTGGACTTGCAAAGCAATTTCTCAATTGAAACATGGTGATGTCCATCCTCATGTGAATTAGTCAACTGAATCAGATACTTTGGTTGTTTAGGGGGCTAAAGCTATCTAAATACATTATAATCAGTCATCACTAAATTCCTATACTTGTTAATGCTATCCATTCAACAAATTAAGTAATTTTATAAATGGATTACAAAAGAGAATATATATAAATTAAACCATGAGAAACATTCAGAGTCCAAAATCTAAAAGTTGACAAATTTTTTATTAACTATAACGTAAAGAACACCTCTTTTCTTATCAAACTCTTCATCATTAATATTAATAGAATTTAAAGTCTCTTGAGATTCAAAAATTTTCATTGCTTTTAGATAATTTGTCAATTCCTCACAATATCTTTAATATGTCTCTTTTCATAGTAGTAATAACTGTTGAGATTTAATACGGAAATTAACACACAATAATCCAGATCATTGAATTCAAACTCATCTCTGATAATAAAATAATAAAAACATTAATTCAAAAATAGATTACATACCGTTTGACGAACACGCAGCCATGAGAGATTTCCCTTCAGTTTATAGATCTTAAATCCTTGATCTCTTCTTCTCCTTATCAAACCTTAATACACAGAATTGTTTTCTGAAATTGATGGAAGAGAGCACACACCGCACATGAAGGGGTTTCTGTATATATATCTTATTGATAGGAGAAAAGGACCAAGAATACACGTTCAAAAACCGTTCTAAACGTGTTATTCGAATAACTATTTTTATTCTAAATAATAATATTATAATTATTATAATTTACCCACTCCATCAAGGGTAAATATCTTTATAACAGTTTAAAGATATTGGGTATTCTTTTAATTGGCTAAATACTAGGTTAGTGGTCCACCCACTTAATTTTAATGTGGAAATAACATTCTCCCACTTGGCCCACTAAACCGATTATGAAAACTATAATATATATAGTTTATATATAAAATATATACTGGAAAATAAATTTGACACGTGATCACGATTTCAATAAACTTAGCCAATACGTTCAAAATCATATACCATAATACTGAATAGTTTAGATCATAAATGCGAGTCATGGCGGTCACATGACCATAATGTCATGTTTCCTTCTATGCACCACACATCAATAACCCTTACTAACCCAGTCCTTAATGCCAAATAGCCCCTGTAATTTGTCTTGTTAGGACAATTCTTGTTTATCAAACAATAAAACGTGCACCCATAATTGAAAACAAGAATAAACAGAAACAATTTTAATGCGCAAATTGTCAATTACATAACCACCATTCATTATCATACATATTATGGATTACTCAAAAGGCCCATCCTCATAACATGTTCCAAATATGCCTTTAGAGGTAATCCTTTAGTTAATGGATCAGCAACCATAAGTGTGGTCCTAATATTTTCAATTGACACTTGTTGTTTCTGAACTCTTTCTTTAACAACTAAATACTTTAAATCCATGTGTTTCGATCCACTAGAAAATTTGCCATTCTTAGAGAAGAAAACAGTTGCGGTGTTATCACAATATATTCTCAAAGGTTTAGCAATAGAGTCGACAACACCAAGCCCTGAGATAAAATTCCACAACCATAAAGCATGACTTGAAGCTTCAAAACAAGCAACAAACTCGGCCTCCATCGTGGATGAAGCAGTAATTGATTGCTTTTCACTCTTCCACGAGATTGCCCCATTTGCTAGCATAAAGACAAATCCTGAAGTTGACTTTAAGCTATCGAGACAACCACCATAATCAGAATTCGAGTAATCGGCAACCTCTAATTGTTCTGATCTTTTATATGTGAGCATATAATCCTTTGTCCCTTGTAAGTACCTCATCACCTTCTTTGCAGCTTTCCAGTGTTCGAATCCTGGATCACTTTGGTATCTTCCTAACATACCTATAGCAAAGCTGATATCCGGTCTTGTACATGTTTGAGCGTACATCAAACTCCCCATAGCTGATGCATAAGAAATTTTCTTCATTTGTTCCCTTTCCATGTTATTCCTTGGGCACTGCATTTTACTTAATTTGTCACCTTTCAATATAGGTGCAATACCCAATGAACATGCATGCATATTAAATATCTTTAAAACCCGATCAATATATCATTTCTGAGATAAACCTAGCACTCCTCGAGATCGATCCCTAAAGATCTCAATGCCAATAACATAGTTTGCCTCACCCATATCAACCATATGAAAGTTTTTAGAGAGATATTCCTTGGTTTCACGTAATAAACCAAGATCACTGCTAGCAAGCAAAATATCATCCACATACAGTATCAGAAATATAAACTTGCTCCCACTAACTTTCAGATATATACACTGATCAACAATGTTCTCTTTAAATCCAAAAAATGTAATGGTATTATTGAACTTAATATACCATTGTCTGGAAGCTTGTTTAAGACCATAAATGGATTTCTTTAATTTGCAAACTAGGTGTTCATTTCCTTTCTTTGCGAACCCTTCAGGTTGTTCCATGTAGATATCTTCATCCAAATTCCTATTTAAGAATGCAGTTTTCACATCCATTTGATGTAACTCTAAATCAAAATGAGCTACAAGTGCCATGATGATTCTAAGCGAATCTTTCTTGGAAACCGAAGAGAAGGTATATTTGTAATCGATACCTTTCTTTTGAGTGAAACCTTTGGCCACAAGTCTGGCCTTAAATCGTTCGATATTGCCTTTAGCGTCGCGTTTTGTCTTAAAGACCCATTTACAGCCGACGAGTTTTCAACTATTAGGCAATTCGATGAGATCCCAGACATCGTTATGGGCCATAGATTTCAACTCTTCATTCATAGCTTCCATCCATTTACTAGAATCATCACTTTCAATGGCTTGTGAAAACGAAACCGGATCCTTCCTTATCCCAATATCAAAATCAGATTCCTGTAGATACACCACATAATCATCTGTAATGGCAGGTCTCCTTTCTCTTTGAGATCTCCTCAAAGGTGCCGGTTGTGGTGGCTCTACAGCATTTTCAATGGCAATATTTTCTGGTGGTAATGAACCATCTCTATTATGTTGCTCATTTTCCTCAACTTGTTGAACAGGTTGAGGGACAATAATTTCTTGAGGAAAAAAAAAGTGGTGGGATATCCACTCTTATCTTCTCAATATCTACCTTTCTTGGTTCATTACTCCCACTGATTTGGCCATTCTTTAAGAATCTGACATTACCGATTTCAACTATTCTCACACTGTGGTTAGGACAATAAAATCTATACCCTTTCGATTTATCCGGATAGCCAATGAAATATCCAAATATCGTTCTTGAATCAAGCCTTTTCTCATGTGGGTTATAGATTCTTGCCTCCGCTGGACAACCCCATATATGTATATGTCTCAAGCTTGGTTTCCTACCAGTCCATAACTCGAAAGGAGTTTTTGGAACTGCCTTACTAGGAACTCTGTTCAAGATATACATTATGGTTTTTAAGGCTTCACCCCACAATGAAATAGGTACAGAAGAGTAACTCATCATACTCCTAACCATTTCCATTAATGTGCGATTACGCCTTTCAACAACACCATTCTACTGTGGCGTACTAGGCATTGTGTACTGAGCACGAATGCCACACTTTTCAAGGAATTTGGCAAAAGGACCAGGATTTTGTCCTGATTCATCATATCTGCCATAATATTCACCGCCTCGATATGATCTCACAATTTTAATCTTTTTATCTAATTGTCTCTCGACCTCTATTATGAACATCTCAAAGATGTCAATGGCCGGAGACTTTTCATGCATTAGATAAACATAACCATAACGAGATAGATCATCTACAAAGGTGATAAAATATTTCTCTCCTGTAAAACATGGAACAGAGAGTGGTCCACAAATATCTGTATGAGTTATCTCAAAGAGCTCATTAATTCTTGTGGCACCTTTCTTTGTATGTTTAGTTTGCTTTCCCTTTATGCAATCCACGCATACATGAAAATCAGTGAAGTCAAGATTTTGTAAAATTCCTTCCTTCACTAATCTCTCAATTCTTTCCCTAGAGATGTGCCATAGTCTTCTGTGCCACAAGATTGAAGAATTTTCATTAATTAAGCCACGTTTTGAACCAACATTTGAATGCAGGGTTATCAAAGCTTGTGCAAATTCATGATTCAAGGAAATTTTATATAAACCATCACATAAAATACCAGAACCAACTGTAACAGAATTTAACATCAAACTTAATTGTCCAGAACTGAATAAAATAGAATATCCAGTAGCATCTAATTTAGACAAGGAAACTAAATTCCTATAGATAGAAGGTACATAAAAAGTGTTTAAAAGATCCATCTGATGACCCGTCTCTAATAGTAAGCGATAGGTACTAACAGCTACCACTTCAACCTTGAGACGGTTTCCTATATAGAGGAACTTTTCACTTTCCTTTGGTTTCCTGGTTGTAAGGAATCCCTGCATTAAATTAGTCACATGAGTTGTGGCTCCAGAATCAATCCACCAAGTATTTGAAAGAACTTCAGCAAGATTGGATTCATAACATACAAAAGAAAGATTTATACCTCTCTTTTCGAACCAAGCCTTGCGCTTGATACAGTCCTTCTTCACATGTCCTTTCTTGCCACAAAAGTAGCAACTTACCGTGAATTTTCCATCATGACTCTGGCTACCTTCCCCAGGTCCGCTTTTCTTAGGTGGAAAGTTCTTTCCTTTTTTGAATTTTCCTTTCTTCTTCGTGACTCCATGAGTTATAGCAAGAGCAAGATTATGTCCTTCTTGTCTTAATCTCACTTCCTCTTGTATACATTTATTGGTGAGCTCATTCAAGTTCCACTAATCACTGTTAGTATTATAGTGGATTTTGAATGGAGCAAACTGTGATGGAAGTGAGTTAAGGACAAACTGTACCAAGAAGGACTCATCCATACCCATGCCTAGTGCCTTAAGCTTTGCAGCCTTTTCAGTCATGTTTAAAATATGTTGCCGAATACCTTTCTGATCATCATATTTCATGGTGGTCAATTCAGCCATCAATGTGCCTGCAAGGGACTTATCAGTGCGTTTGAAGCGCTTCTCAACAGATTTCAGAAATTCCGAGGCAAACTCGGTTTGAGGGAGAGAGGTCTTGATATTATTGGCAATAGTCATTCTCATAAACCATCAGACTGAGTCTGTTGGATCTTGCCCAGGCTTTTGATTGTTCCACTTGCTCCGGAGTATTGTCATCCGTAGCTTCAGGAGGTTTATCCGTTATTAAAGCTAGGTCAAGATCCAATACGCCCAGTGAGAATTGAACCCTTTCATACCATTCAGAAAAGTTCGACCCATCAAAAACAGTCATTCCAGATGCAAGAGAGTGTAATGAAGTGGAAACTGTACAAAATAGAACAATGCTCACAATAAGGCCTCAAGTATAAAATAAATAGCAATGAACTATTGATATCATTAAAATTCTCCTTTGGGTAAATTTTAACATATCCAGTGTTCACTTGGAGGGAGCTTAAAACACTTTACTATTTTGTGTCATTTATATGTTACTTTGGGTATCCATTTTACCTTTCTAAGCAACACAAAATAAAAACATTAATTAATAATTAGCAGAAATTGACTCTCCTTTGGGTTAGTCTCATTCTCCTAATTATAAAGAGAATTATTAAGAATTTTAAAAGTCTCCCTTTATTCTTTTATGCAATTCAATAAATACAAGACTCACTAATTTAGGTTACTCTGGCAACTATCTAAATTAGTTAACCTTACATTTATAAATTGTCATTTGGATAAAATTTCACAAGATGAAATTAATTCTTTTATTTGAGTTAAAAAAAAATCAAGGAAATAGTATCTTTAATAATCATCTCATTCCACCTGGACGGGAATCCCTCATTCCACTTGGACGGGAATCCGGCACCCTTGTCGCCGGATGGGAGAGGGGGACGCTTCAATTTCCCCGGGCAGACATGTCTGGATCCTTCAGTAACACCTATCTGGAGTGCGCGCTTAACTTGTCCGCGATCCTCACACTTAGCTCCTGGGGTTTGAACCACCAAACCTCCAGGCTTTCCTTGCTTTCCGCCTAGGCTCTCAAGGGTGCAAGGTCTACCCATAAGGCCTAATTCTCCAGGTCTGAATCAAGTGGCTAAGGGGCTGACAAACCAAACGACCAGCAATGGCGCTTGAAATGGCGCCTGAAAATGGCCAGCAATGGTGCCTGAAAACGGCCAGCAATGGCGCCTGAAAATGGCCAACAATGGTACCTAAAAACGGCCACCGGACTGACGCCAAACCAGCGCCCCTCACCGGCATTGATCCAGTCAGCGTTGCAAGGAAAAATAAAAATCTTCCTTCTATGCGTTGAGACTGGTCTTTACTTTGTTTAATTAATTTTTTTTTATTCATTTTAGTGAGACGAATTAATCAAAGATAAATCTTAAAATTTAATCTTTATAACATAATGATTCTGAATACTTAAATTCAACCTTGCTCTGATACCAATTGTTGAGATTTAATACGGAAATTAACACACAATAGTCCAGATCATTGAATTCAAACTCATCTCTGATAATAAAATAATAAAAACATTAATTAAAAAATATATTACATACCGTTTGAAGAACACGCAACCATGAGAGATTTCCCTTCAGTTTATAGATCTTAAATCCTTGATCTCTTCTTCTCCTTATCAAACCTTAATACACAGAATTGTTTTCTGAAATTTATGGAAGAGAGCACACACCGCACATGAAGGGGTTTCTGTATATATATCTTATTGATAAGAGAAGAAGGCCAAGAATACACGTTCAAAAACCGTTATAAACGTGTTATTCGAATAACTGTTTTTATTCTAAATAATAATATTATAATTATTATAATTTACCCACTCCATCAAGGGTAAATATCTTTATGACAGTTTAAAGATATTGGGTATTCTTTTAATTGGCTAAATACTAGGTTAGTGGTCCACCCACTTAATTTTAATGTGGAAATAACAATAACACCTCATATCCCTCCATAAGTGTGATTGGGAACAATCATCTCTCTTATCATAGTACTTTTCTAGCAATTTACTCATACTACAATGTGGTTTAAAATTCATCACAAGAGTTTGTATATGAGATGAACTACTTGGCTATTTAATATTTTTAGTTTCTAAAAGAACAATTAACACCTCATTCACCATCATTGTTGTCTTTCCAACTGAAAGTATAATTACCACTATCTCATATGATTTTGGTAGGGATCCTAAACAATCTTGACTTCTACACTTAGTAATTAGGTGATTGCTTGCTAATCTCTATTGTAAATAAAACACTAAAAACTAAAAACATGATCACTCTAGCCAAGAAAAATCGAATATAGAATAAGCATGGTTTTGTAGTATTCCAAGTTGTCATCCTCGGGGATCAATATTTATATGTTTATTTGTTTTTAAATCAAAATGATTAATTATTTGTTAAAGGTAAAAAAATGCCTAATTCAAATAAATTAGAATAAAATATGAACAAAGATTTCTTCAATAAACATATTTAAATTGTAGAATAATTATTGATTTTTAATTTAATTAATCAAGATTGGGGATCCACAATCTAACATCGAGTATAGACCTTTAGGTGAAACTAGTCTTAGAGTAATTAAAATACATGGTCTAATAAGATTAACCTAAGTTTCACACCTTAAGAGTTAATCTATATCATAACTTTTAATATTTTATTCTATTGAATTACCTAATATATCAAAGAATATGAAATTTCAGTTTGAATTTAAAGTTCTTAAATGTTTATCATATTTACCTTAAGAATCAAGAATTACCTTTGATAACTAGGGATCAAGAATTATCAAGAATCCCTAATATCAAGAATTACCTTATGTAGATTTACCAAGAATATTAAAATAAAATGTTAAAATTTAAAGAAATAAACAAATTTGGACACTTACAAAATTTTAAAATATTAAAAAATTATTTTTAAGAACATAAAAATTTCTTCTTCTTCTTCTTCTTCTTCTTCTTCTTCTTCTTCTTCTTCTTCTTCTTCTTCTTCTTCTTCTTCTTCTTCTTCTTCTTCTTCTTCTTCTTCTTCTTGGCTTGCTGATTATTGTTTTGATCAACTTGGTTTTGGTTGAATTTATGTGCTTTGATTTTGTTGGCCTATCTATATTCGGGCTTTGCTAATTATGTTAGGACTATTTTAAATTTGAATTTGGTATGTTTTTAGAATTTATTAAGTTGAATAGTTTTAAATATACTTTCTATTTTATTTCTAAAAATAGATTTTTTTTTTTTTAAATATGAATTCTTATACAGTTTTTTAAATTTGGACATACAAAATTTTAAAATATTTAAAAAACATTTTTAAGAACATATATATATATATATATATTTGGGTTCCATAATCACCGGTTTTTTGTTTTTTTATTTTTTATATCATACTTTATCACATTCATTGTATTGCCTCTATAATTGTCATGTAAAAGCAAGGGAATAATAAACAAGAAACAAAAGTAAATAAAAAGCAATCACAAGAGAACATAAATGTCGACGTGGTGAGGCATTGTACCCATCCACTGTAGTCAAAGAAGTGATTCCTAATTTCATAAAGGACTCACCATTTTAATCAAATTTCGTTTTATATTATGTGCTGATTGCATACAAATATTCTTTATAAAGATAAAATTATTTCTCAATTTCCTTCCTAATAATAATAAAATTCCGTATAAAAAATTAGCTAAATAGGAAAATATCAAAAGCTTTCAAAATATACCATTTTAAAACATCTTCCAAAAAATAATAATTTGTATTTGCAAAAAGATGGTCAAAGCTAGCTTAGAGACGCCTTGTAGTCCTTCTATAAATTAAGGGCCATTCGTTGGCATAAAAGTGCGAGCAATTGGTACAACCCCTGCCAATAGCGAAGGGATATGGCACCTCCACTTTCATGGCTTCTCTTGATCACTCTTACTTGCAGTACCCTGCTTATCAGCTGCAGCACAGCTTCCGAAGAAGATCGAGAGGCAGATGATCCCTCCCTCTTATTGGCCTTGTTGCCATGTCTTTTTATATTTTGTTCTTTCGTTATGTTCATTGAAGAAACTATTATAAATACAGAGAATGTCTTCAAAAGTTTGATGCGTCAAGACTTGGGCTAGAGATCTGAAAGATACTTTTGCCAATTTGTGGTTGCAGGTCTATATCGTGTACATGGGTAATCTTCCAAAGGGCGGTGCTCTCTCCATATCGTCTTTCCACACTAACATGCTGCAAGAAGTCGTCGGCAGGTAGCACCGTTTTCTTCTTCTTCTTTTTTTTTTTTTATTTAATCAAGAGCATTTTTTTATGAAGCACTTCCCAGATTCTTTTACATTGAAATGGCACCCTGAGAAGACAGATCTTTTGTGGTGCTTAATTAGTGGTGTCTGCAAAATTAGGCGTATAGGAGAAAATAGATAATCATGATCCAATATAGAACACATGAAAAACATTAATGCCAAGAACGAAGATGTACCAATGACTTAACTTCTCCAATTGGTTGCATTCCACAGTAGTAGTGCATCCAAATATTTACTCCGCAGCTACAAGAGGAGCTTCAATGGATTTGTTGCGGAATTGACCAAGGAGGAGATGAAGAGACTGTCTGGTGGGTAAATTATATATAATTATTAAGAGATTATTATTAACTGTCCTGTATTTGTTTATCTTTCTGATTGTAACTGCTCCTTGTAATCAGCCATGAAGGGGGTAGTGTCTGTGTTCCCAAATGAAAAGAAGCAACTCCTAACAACAAGGTCATGGGACTTCATGGGCTTCCCCCAGAAAGTTACAAGAAATACTACTGAAAGCGATATTGTTGTTGGAATGCTCGATAGTGGGATCTGGCCTGAGTCTGCAAGTTTTAGCGATGAAGGATTTGGTCCACCACCAAGCAAATGGAAGGGCACTTGTGAAACCTCAACCAATTTCACTTGCAACAAGTAATATTTGTTTTCTATCTTTGTCACCATCCACTGTATATATAGATAGACATCTCTAATTCTGCTTAATTGAAACGGAATCCTATGCAGTAAAATCATTGGAGCTAGATACTACAGAAGTAGTGGTAGTGTACCAGAAGGAGAGTTTGAATCAGCAAGAGATGCTAATGGCCATGGCACACACACTGCATCCACAGCCGCTGGAGGCATAGTTGATGATGCAAGCTTGCTAGGCGTTGCCTCAGGAACAGCTAGAGGAGGGGTTCCCTCTGCCCGCATTGCAGTGTACAAGATATGTTGGTCTGATGGTTGCTTCAGTGCAGATATCCTTGCAGCATTTGATGATGCAATTGCTGATGGAGTTGATATTATCTCTCTCTCTGTTGGAGGATCCTCTCCCAATGATTACTTCCGAGACCCAATTGCTATTGGAGCTTTCCATTCTATGAAGAATGGGATTCTTACATCTAATTCTGCTGGTAATTCAGGTCCTGATCTTGCATCTATTACAAATTTCTCGCCTTGGTCTCTCTCTGTCGCTGCAAGTACCATTGACAGAAAGTTTTTGACCAAGTTGGTGTTGGGTAACAACCAGGTTTATGAGGTGACCAAGCTTTCCTTCTACGACATTTATACATTAAGTTCTGTGATATCATATCTTGAGATTGGACATCACCCTTTATTGTGCTTTCCCAGATAATCTTTAACCTATTTTTTGCATGTAGGATTCAATCTCTCTAAATACTTTTAAGATGAAGGATATGCACCCTATCATTTATGCTGGAGATGCACCAAATAGGGCAGGAGGTTTCACTGGGTCTGAATCCAGGTAAAAAACGAAAAAGACTGAAATCTGTAATAATCTTCATCACAGATCCATTTAATTTAAATTAAAAAATTCAGTATTTTTTGGTATTTGAAGTCTGAAAATGCCCAAAAAATTTATCATGAAATGCAGGCTTTGCACTGATGACTCCTTGGACAAGTCTCTGGTAACTGGAAAAATAGTATTCTGTGATGGGTCTAGTCGTGGACAGGCGGTACTGGCTGCCGGTGCAGCCGGTACTATAATTCCAGATGAAGGCAACGAGGGGAGAACTTTTTCTTTTCCTGTACCTACATCCTGCTTGGACACAAGTGATACAAGCAAAATTCAGCAGTACATGAACTCAGCTAGGTATTTTTCATGTTTTTCAATTTGATAATCGATTCTGGCGGACCAGTGGATAATGTTAAATATATTTTTATTTTCATGCAATCCTTTCTGATATAAACAGCAACGCCACTGCAAAAATAGAGAGGTCCATCGCCGTGAAAGAAGAATCGGCCCCAATTGTAGCTTCATTTTCATCTAGGGGCCCCAACCCAGTTACAACTGACATTCTCAGTGTAATTCAGCAAACTAATTTCCTTAACTTCTTTGCTGTGACCACCCAGTTTCTTCATTGTTGCAACGTCTTGTTTTTATGCAGCCCGACATAACTGCACCGGGAGTTCAAATTCTAGCAGCATGGACAGAAGCTTCACCTTTGACAGATGTACCAGGGGATAAAAGAGTAGCTAAATATAACATAATTTCAGGCACGTCCATGTCTTGCCCACATGCTTCTGGGGCTGCCGCCTACGTCAAATCATTTCATCCAACATGGTCTCCTGCTGCTATCAAGTCTGCTTTAATGACAACTGGTAATCGCTTAATCAACAGTCTAAGGTCATTTTTGAAGCTAAGGTCTGAGATCTAAGAGGAAGAGAAAAAAATGAGAAATCTCTTTCAACTGCCATTGCTTTAAGAATATACTTCATGCTATAACCAAATCTGTAACTAATCTTCATGATTACATTATTGTTTGCAGCTACTCCCATGAATGTTAAAACTAACACCGATCTGGAGTTCGCATACGGGGCGGGTCATCTAAATCCTGTAAAGGCTAGAAATCCTGGTCTAGTGTATGATGCTGGAGCGGCAGATTACATCAAATTTTTGTGTGGACAAGGCTATAGCACTGAGAACTTGCGGCTTATCACGGGAGATGACAGTAGTTGCACAAAAGCCACAAATGGGACCGTTTGGGATTTGAACTATCCTTCTTTTACCCTAACTACTAGGGATGGAAAAACTGTTACGCGCACTTTTGCCAGGACAGTGACCAATGTTGGATCAGCAGTCTCAACTTACAAGGTAAAAGTGACTGCCTCTCCCGGACTCACTGTCAAAGTTGAACCAAGTGTCCTTACATTCAAGTCCCTTGGCCAGAAGAAGACCTTCACCGTCACGGCTACGGCAGCAGGCGATGAACTTAAGCTAACTGGGTCTTTGGTCTGGGATGATGGGGTTTTTCAAGTGAGAAGCCCCATTGTTGCTTTTGCTTTTTGAGTAAAATTTCTTGTTCTCGCAGATCTTCGCCTCTGTCGTGTCTAGCTTTTAATAAATCTCATCAATGTTTATTTATTTTTGTCATATCCTAGAATTGTAATGAAACACAATCATACAGAACATATTATCCATTGTTCGCATGTACTATGGCTTGTGGTACTAAGAAGTTTAGGGCTAAACACACAAAAATAATTACGTAAAAGAGATAAATAAAAGAATATAAGACCAGGGATGTTTGATAAAATTAATAGCTAATATATGAAAAGTGAATAAGAGAGTGACCTTGGCTACGTTGTGGGTTTGATAACATAAATTTTTGTCACTCAACTCTACACTAAATGCTACTTACAAACCCTACAATTTATTTAGTAAAAAAAAAAAAGTTTGATTGACCACTTAAACAATATACCTTTGGTAATTCTTAAATTGGGTTATTTGATTAAAATTTATTTAGTAAAAAAGGTTTGATTGACCACTTAAGAGAATATTCCTTTGGTAATTTTTAAATTGAGTTATTTGATTAAAAGGGTTATTGGAAACCAATTTTGGAAATCTAACACTTCATTCTTTTTTAACCTCATTTTTACAAAAATGTTCTTATTATTTTCTTGTAAAAATAACTCTTTCTTTTAATACATATTGTAAATACTTGAAATAGTCAAGGACATTTATGTCAAAAATAAGTTATTTTTTTTTAATAAAAGTATGGAAATAGTTAAATTCATAAGTATAGAGAGTATTTCATCATTTTTAATCAATTATTTCTTTTGAATTTTTATAATCTACTAAATCATCTCTTCTTTTAAATCAAAATTTTATTATTAGTTCCTTAAAAAATAAATCAAATTCTATTTTATTTGACATATTAAAATTGAATTTTCTTTTAAAATAAAATATTTTATTCTTTATTCTTTAATAATAAAATTGAATTTCTAAATAAACTAAATTTAATTTATTTATAAAAGCTAATTCTTCATTAAAGGGTTATAGAAAAAAAAAATGAAAGATATCATTGCATTTCTTTAAATGGTTTTGACAAAAATAACAGTAAAAATGATCCTAAAGTAAATTAGGAAATGCATCATTTTTATGTACTATGAAGATTTTTTTTCCTTTTTGTTAGAATTTTCTGTTCTAAACTTATTTTCTTATCATGACTATATTACTTAATACTTATTTGATTGTAAGAAAGTTTGGGGAGAAAAATTTGAAAAAGAAAAATAGAAGGAATGAATATAATGAAGAAAATTTGTAAAATTCTTCTCTTATTTAGTTATTTGTAGAAAACTGGAGAAAAAAAGTATTGAGAAATGTATCTTTCCCAAACTTCTAAACTTTTTTTTGCGGAAAATATCAAAGACAATATTTTAACATTTTCCTTATGGTATTTATTCGCCTCTTTTTGTGCATGTAAACATAGGATAATGATTTTTCTTAACATTCTTTTCCTTTTCATAGCATTTTTGAAGAAATGTAAATATTTTTATTAAAAGAAAAAAAATATAATAATGAAATTAATTGATAATCTACTACTTTTATTGTTAATTAATATTTATGAGATATTTTTAGATTATATTTTATTGGTTGGATATAATATGGAATAAGATAAAAGAATGAATAATATATTCAATCTCATGTTTAATTGGTAATGAGATAATTTTAAAAAATACACGGGACTAATTAGTAAAAGGCCTAAAGCCATAAGTGATCAAGGGACCTTTCCTGAGGTTTGTACCAAGTTTCAAATAGAAAGGAAATAGGATCTTTATTTGAATACCTTCTCTTAACTAGTTATCAACACAAGTGTTCTTCACCCAAAAAAATATTCATTTTGAAACAACATCTGTGATTACTACTCAAAAAGTGCTATTTCATAACTTGTAATTAACTCTTATAAACACTTTTGAGTAGTAGTTATCACATTTTAACCCAATTAACATATTAATGACCCTTGTAATCAATTCTAATCAAATTGTGTTAAGTTTTGGTGTTTTGATAGCTTTTTTATCACCAAAGCAATCTGTGATTGAGGAGAGTTCTTTGGAATCCATGGCAAAGCAAAGGAAAGCTCAGAAACATGAAGAACTGAAGCTTTGAAGTCCTTTGCCATAAGCAGATCCGGAATGTAAGGAGTAAAAGATGTCCGGACAAGGCGTCCGGACAGGATGGTGACGGAAGTCAATGATCCGGACAACACATTCGGATAGATATGCTATCGTCCGGGTGTGATGTTCACGAGTGCCGTGTGCTTCTCCCTAAGGGAATCCGGATAGGGGAGCGCGCCACATGTCCTATTTGGGAATCTGGATGGAGTTGATCCGGATAGCCATGCGCACTCCGTGTCATCCGGGAGAGGGGTCCCTACACCTTGCACGCAGACGGTTCCCCTTTGCGGCATAGCTCTTTTCACCTGGGGGAATCCGAATGGAGTTTATCCGGATGGGAAAGGAGGACGTTCCGTTCGCCGACATTTCACATCCGGATATCTCACAGCCGAATAGGAGAGGAGGACGTTTCAACTTCTCCGGTCAGACATATCCGGATCCTCAAACAGCGCTTATCCGGAGAGTTTTTCTCTCAGTATACAGTGCCGCGGTGTTCTCCTGAAGCTTCTTGATATTTTTGACTGACATCTTGAGATATTTTCGACCGACATCTTGAGATATTTTGCTTTAGATATTTGTTGTCTAAATCCCCAAAGTCTCCTTGTAGCCCACCTATCATAGGATTCTTTAGTCTTTAAGTAAGCACAAAGGGGTGAATAACCTCTTATATATAGATCTCGGGAGCTTGTTCTTGGAGACGGATCCTTTGTACAGTTTTGAAAGGAAGTAAAATACAGAGCACTTGCTCTGCTTTTCATATATATTTTTGTTTTCTTGTTCTTTTTCTTTTTAGCCAATCAAACTCTGAGGATTTTTCCTCAGAGGATGAGAGGCTAGGCTCTTCGTCTCTTGGAGTGAAGAAAGCCGGGTAAGTTCCTCATGCAGAAATTGGAAGTTTTGTTGTTTTAGTTTTTAATGAAGAGAAAGCGTGACCTGTTAATGGTTTTTATCTTTTTAGTTAACTTAAAACACCTTTAACTCACCTGGGCCAACACTTGATAAGGCAAGTGATCTTCATCCATTGAGATGCACTTGTTTATCTCTTGCGAGCCTTTGGGAGGTGGTTTGAAGGTAGGATTTTCTAGAATAGCCAACACTTGGGAAGATTTTGGACTCTAAGGAGACATCCATTAGTTATCTCTTGCGAGCTTGTGAAGGGAAATCCAAGGTTAAAGATCACCTTGAATGGCAAATGCTAGGTGAGAGGCACGAGCCATTGCAAGTTGCATCAGTGAGAGGGATTTAGTGTTTGAACCCATTAATGGGAAGCATCTGTACCACACCGGTTAGAGAATTAACTATATGTTAATTCTCTCATGCGAGGAAAAGAAACAAGTGATCGGAACTTTCCTTTTTGTATGAGGAACCTGAATCTAGTGATCTAAACTCCAAGAAACACTTTTCTTTGTAAGTAAAATCAGTTACTATTTTTGGTTAGTTTAAAACCAAACCTTTTTCATTTAAACATCTTTATGTTTTCTTTTAAAGCTAACCTTGAAATGAAAAGACACCAATTTAGCTTTGAATTAATATCAATTGTGAAGTGAAAACCCATCCCAGTGAACGACCCTAGAGCCACTATGCTATGCTATGCTAGCTAAGGCTATCCTAGTACATGGTGTAATAGGTTATAAATTTTGTTGATTACTCCCTGAGGACCACAATTAAGGGACACCAGCTGGACACGAATCAAATGACACTACTGTCAGGGACCATTGAGAGGACATGAATCAGCTGAGACACCAATTGGGAATGAATCAATCTGCATTAGTATAGTGGTAGAAAAAAAATATCATGCTGGGTCTGGACTTTAAACGATTTAGATACGCATATAAACGAACTTTGAGGAAAAAATACCCATTTGAATGGTTCATAGTACATATCATTATATGCATTGAAACTAGGTTATTTTATAATTTATTTTATCCTATATTTAATTAAATATGAGATAAAATAAGCTGTAAGATATATTATCTACTCTCTTTTTATATCTCTTGTACATAAAATATGTTAATCCTAAGTTAAGAAATAAAATATACATACCCATGTATCATAAATCTTTTTATCAAATTTTAATATTTTTTATTACTTATTTTTAAAATAAAAATTTTATTATAAAATTAAATTTGTGATTGAAAAAGAAGAACTAAAAAATATTTATAAAATAATATCAATATATTTATGATTAAATATTATATATATATATATATATATATATATATATATATATATATATATATATATATATATATATTAAATAACAAAATATAAAAATCTTGATTTATAAAGTTTAAATATTTTAATCACAAATATTATTAAATCATAAGAGAAATTTCATATTTTTTAAATAGAAAATATTAGGACACAATATAATTTTTATTTCAAATAGTGAAAAATAATATATATTCTGTTTTATTTTTTTTATTCATTTTATAAACTAAATATAATCATAACATAGCATATCCAATTGATATAATATCTAAAATATCATATATCCCATTGAAAATCATATCATAAAATAATTTCCTATTAAATGAGAGATGACATCTCAATCAAACCTAACATTAGAGCATGATTAAATTATTTTTAATTACACATGCTAAATTGAAGAATGTGATTGAATAAGCTTTTGGAGTTTTGAAACAAAGATTTTCAATCTTGAAAACCAAGGCACCAACTACTTGTTTGGTAACTATTTTTTAAAACAATTCTAAAAAATAGTTTTTAAGAATAGTACAATGTTTTGTAAAACAAAAGTCCATTTGAAAAATTAAAAGGGTTTTTCCTATTTTTAAATATGTTTCAAAAATAATGTTTATATCTATAGCTTTATTTTTAATCATTATATATGTTTGTATTAGTGTTTTTAAAATAGCTCTAGAAAAACAAATCAAAACAATTAAAAATAACTAAAAGATATTATTTTAAAACACTTTATTTTCTGTTTTTGATAATAAAAAATAAAAAACAGTTTCTCATTGTCAAACATATTTTCGAATTTTTTTGTTTTGAAAAATAGAAAATTGTTCTAAAAGATAGTTGTCAAACAGATAATTTTTTATTGTAAAGAAAAATTGTTATTATATATCTAGTAATACATCACTATCTTGAAACACAATCTAATTAGATTTATACGTTCAATTTGTATGACCAAATTATAATAAATTATTTAATAGTTAAATTTGAATATTTTTTTTAGTTATTTTAATTATCAAGGAATTTTTTTTTTTAACTACCGCTCATTGTTCTAATAACAGTAGGAAACAATCCATATAATATTATATCAATTAAATTTTTTGTTAATCAAATATGTTATTCATATAATATTTAAACAAATATTCAAAATATATCATATTATAAATATAGGATTAATTAAATTTATAATATAACCATTTCTACCCTTAAACTACTTCTGTTATCAAACCGTTAAATTAAATTCAATACTTAGATACTTTTAGCATAAGATAATATCAAATACTTCCACTTTTATTAATATAACACTTATAATTAAAGAATTAAGTTTTCAGTTGTGATTTTCATTTTATTACCCTATTACTCAAATATAAAAACTAAAATATATTATTCAAATTAGAAACTATTTTAATTCACTTTTTTTTTTAAAAAAAAAAAATCTAATCTAATTTATAAATCTTCCAAAAACTCATATATACTTCCCAACAGTGGAAAGATTATATACTGATTACTACTTTGAAGTTATTATTATGTATTAGGACTATAATTCCAAGTGCAATGAGAGAGAATTGTGGGGAAGAGTACAAATTTTCTATATATGACACCCAAATGCCAAAAGGACTTTATACAATAATGTCTAACCCTTTTGGCTTGCCCAAATGCTACTGAGGCAGCCGCTTATGTGAGGTCCTTTCATCCCACAAGGTCTCCTAATGATACAAGTATGCTCTTATGACTATTGGTAAATATTGTATCAAAGATAAAATTAATTCACACATTAAGATATACCAGTTTTAATATTCTTTTACCAATTAGGTTTATATCTACGTACCAAACAGAATCAACCAACCATATTATAAATAGCTCTAAAGCATCCTATGTACTCATATTCCTTAAGCATCTTATGTTCAAGTTCCCTTAATGTTTTTTTTTTTTTTTTTTCCTTTTTAAGTTTAGGCCCATAAATGGTTGTATTAACATTTTGTTCAAGTATTAGTTAAAGTCTATCATTTGGGATCAAATTTTTCTAACAGAATTTGTAAATACTCTAGTCTATTTCCCAAAATAATAATAATAATAATAATAAAAAATTGGACTATGTTAGAGGTATGTGTTGGTGTGGTATTTTTATACATGTTGTATAAGTATCTGAATCACATAACGGGGGAAGAAAAGCTGGCTAATGTTGAAGGACGGAAAAGATCGAGCATAGATTCTGCTTCTTAGCCGAATGATGGAATATATCTAGGACGTACACCCATATTGTGTCTGTTTCGAATTACAATTCTTGAGCATATATATACTTATATCACATTGATGTTGCCAAAAGCATTGGAATTCATATAGCTCCAATTATATGAGACAAACTAACGTAACTGCGGGCAGTGATTGTGATTCATTAGAAGCATTAACATATAACAAAAAAAAAAAAAAAAAATCACACCCTTAGCATTAGAGCTAGCCGGCTTTGGACTGTAATATTTGTTGGCGAGGTTAGCAATGATAGTTTGAGAACCCAATGAGAGGGCGCCTTGGGTCAATTTCCTATAAAAGGCAGCTTGCATCAAAATACAAGCACTGTCACCTCAAGATTCTGGGACTATCCCCTTCCAGTGGGCAATATGGCGTCTCCTCTTTCATGGCTTCTCTTGATTAGTCTTGCTTGCACTCTACTTATTAGCTGCAGTGGAGCAACGGACAAAGATCGAAAGGCAGATAATCTCTCCCAAATGTTTCTTCTTCTTTTGATCAACTTATTGTTTTTTGATATAAAAATGTTTGAAGTATTTTAGAGTTCGATGCATGCAAATGGTGCGTGGGATACAATTGTTTTATAATGAAACTGATGGATACTTGGGAATTTGTGGTTGCAGGAGTATATTGTGTACATGGGTGACCTTCCAAAAGATCAAGTGTCGGTGTCATCCCTTCACGCTAACATGCTACAACAAGTCACCGGCAGGTTATAAGCTCTCTTCTTCCTTTTTTTTTTTGGTTCTAAACGAAAGAGGATTTATAATTGCTTCCTCCATAGATTATGATAGCTGACTGGCTAGAAAATTAGGGGCACCACAATGTGAGATGCACTAGAGGCCTTGAAAATTAAAATTAGCTATTAAGAAGTTAAAAAATAAAATAAAAAATTGTTTTAGTTAGGCCTTGATTAATTTTTTAATTAATTGGTTCTTGTTCTGTGAGGAGGATATATCAACGTTACTTCTTAAACTTCTCTTACTTCACTTTTTAATTAAAGCTAAAACTAAAAAATTATCTTAATTAAATTGTTTTTACTATAAGTAATAAAATAAAATAAAAAGTTGCAATTTAAAAGTTTAAGAAAATAGATCTAATGTGAGTTTTTGTATGAATTGGTTCTTTAAGATCTGTATTTTTCCAACCAGACCAAAAATTTAAGCTTGCAAGTATGGCAAGTCACACTTGCACTATAGTACTGTCTATACATAATTTACCATGACTACAGCACGGGGAAAAAAATTTCAGAAAGAAAGTTTAGGGAAAAAAAATGGAACTTTAGATGGAAAAGTACATCATATACACATGGATTATGATCCAAGAAAAGAAAACACACACTGGAAAATCTGCCAAGAATGAAGATCTTTTAGTGGCCTAACTTCTCTAGTGGATTGCATTCAACAGTAGTGCGTCTGAATATCTTCTCCATAGCTACAAGAGGAGCTTCAACGGGTTTGTCGCAAAGTTGACGGAGGAGGAGTCGAAGAAACTGTCCAGTGGGTGAATTATATATTATCTTAAATTGTCCTATATTTGTTTGCCAACCTGATTGTAACTTTGTATATCCAGGCATGGACGGGGTTGTGTCTGTGTTCCCAAATGGAAAGAAGAAACTCCTTACGACAAGGTCATGGGACTTCATCGGCTTCCCAGTTGAAGCTAATAGAACAACTACTGAAAGTGACATTATTGTTGGAATGCTGGACACTGGGATCTGGCCTGAGTCTGCTAGTTTCAGTGATGAAGGGTATGGCCCACCACCAACCAAATGGAAGGGCACTTGTCAAACCTCATCCAATTTCACTTGCAACAAGTAAATGATTTTTTCTTTTCCTTCCTTTTTTTTTTTTTTTTTTTTTTGTCTTTTCTATTCCCTTTTTTTTTTCTTCACTGATGAGATATGTAGAGACCCCACTGCTGCATGCCTAACAAAAAATTAAATTTAATGCTATGCAGTAAAATTATTGGAGCTAGATACTACCGGAGTGATGGAAAAGTACCTCGAAGGGATTTTCCATCACCAAGAGATTCAGAAGGCCATGGATCACACACTGCATCCACAGCAGCTGGAAACTTAGTTGGTGGGGCAAGCTTACTGGGCATTGGCACAGGAACAGCTCGAGGAGGGGCTCCTTCAGCCCGCATTTCAGTGTATAAGATATGTTGGGCAGATGGTTGTTATGACGCTGATATCCTGGCAGCATTTGATGATGCAATCGCCGATGGAGTTGATGTAATCTCTCTTTCTGTTGGGGGATTCTCTCCATTGGATTACTTTGAAGACTCAATTGCAATTGGAGCTTTCCATTCCATGAAGAGTGGGATACTCACATCTAATTCTGCTGGTAATTCGGGCCCAGATGTTGCTTCCATTACAAATTTCTCGCCTTGGTCTCTGTCAGTTGCTGCTAGCGTCATTGACAGAAAGTTTGTGACCCCCCTGCATTTGGGAAACAACCAGACTTATCTGGTGAGCAAATTTCTCATCGTATATGCATTTTTATCATCAACTTTTGTGAATATAATTGTCCACAATATCTACTGAAGGGATCTCATATCTGAGATAGGCATTGACCATAATTGTCTTTTCCCAAATTATCTTAACCTTATGTTTAATTACATATTGTAGGGAGTACTCTCTTTAAATACTTTCGAAATGATTGATATGGTTCCTCTCATTTATGGTGGAGATGCGCCAAACACGTCAGCAGGTTATGATGGATCTTCTTCCAGGTGAAGATGTGAAATCTGTAATTATATTCATTAAAGTTTATAGAAGTTGTTTTCAAGCTCTAATTTCATTTTAAGTAGTCTGTACATTTCAATGAAGATTCAGTAAGGTACGTATAATATTTGAAGAATGGAAAAACTTATCATGAAATGCATGCAGGTACTGCTACGAGGACTCCTTGGACAAGTCTCTGGTAACTGGTAAAATTGTACTCTGTGATGAGTTGAGTCTTGGGTTCGGAGCATTGAGTGCTGGAGCAGTAGGTACTGTAATGCCACATGAAGGCAATACGGAATATTCCTTCAATTTCCCCATAGCTGCATCCTGCTTGGACTCCGTCTATACTAGCAATGTTCATGAGTACATAAACTCAACTAGGTACTTTTCATGTTCATATTTTCCAATTTGATTATCGTTCTTGGTGAGCCTATGGACAACGATTAGATCACACTAAATTTTCTTGTACTTCCTCCTTTGTTAACAGCACACCAACCGCAAATATACAGAAGACCACCGAGGCCAAAAATGAATTGGCACCATTTGTAGTTTCGTTTTCGTCGAGGGGCCCAAACCCTATTACCCGTGACATTCTCAGTGTAACTCAGCTATTCAATTCCCTCCGGATCTTTCCTTTGCGTACCCACTTCTTTCTTAATTAGTTGCAATGTCTTGTAACTGTGCAGCCTGACATCGCCGCGCCAGGAGTTGACATTCTAGCAGCATGGACAGGAGCTTCAAGTTTGACAGGAGTTCCAGGGGATACAAGAGTAGTTCCATACAATATCATTTCAGGGACGTCCATGGCTTGTCCACATGCTTCCGGGGCTGCTGCCTACGTCAAATCATTTCACCCAACATGGTCTCCTTCTGCTATCAAGTCTGCCATAATGACAACTGGTAATGGCTTCATCCATAATCTGAGGGCATTCTTCAAACTAAAGTTTTAACGCAGATTATCGTGTTCCACTACTCAGTGATCACTTGAGCAAAATGAGATTGAACTGCTATGAATTCAGTTTTCTTTATTTGGGAACCTGAAGCTGAGGAGGAAAAGGAGAGAGATCTCTTTCAACTCTTTTTGAAAGTTGCTTTTGCAGACAGCTAAGTTCTAGTATTAATATAACCCATATCTGTAAGTAATGCTCATGTGTCCATTGTTATTGGCAGCTTCTCCCATGAGTGTTGAAACCAACACCGACCTGGAGTTTGCATATGGGGCAGGTCAGTTAAATCCCCTACAGGCTGCAAATCCTGGTTTGGTATATGATGCTGGAGCAGCAGATTACATCAAGTTTTTGTGTGGGCAAGGCTATAACGATACAAAGTTGCAGCTTATCACCGGAGACAACAGCACTTGCTCTGCAGCCACAAATGGAACTGTTTGGGATTTAAACTACCCTTCTTTTGCTGTATCTACTGAGCATGGGGCAGGTGTTATTCGCAGCTTCACTAGAACTGTCACAAACGTCGGATCACCGGTCTCAACTTACAAGGCAATTGTGCTTGGCCCTCCAGAACTCAGTATCCGAGTTGAACCAGGTGTACTTTCATTCAAATCCCTTGGAGAGACGCAAACCTTCACCGTCACTGTTGGTGTGGCAGCACTAAGTAGCCCTGTAATATCAGGTTCTTTGGTGTGGGATGATGGGGTTTACCAAGTGAGAAGCCCCATAGTTGCTTATCTTAATTAGTTCTTGTTTAATTTTAAAAACAATGTGACATGGTGTGGTGTGTTCCGCAATAAAGTCGAAGGCAGTTCTATTCGCCCTACATGAGAATTGCTTTAAGATACATGGAATATGCTCCTTTAGATCGAATTATAAATTGTGAAGGCTCCCACTTCCTAGTTTGAAATAATAATATGGAACCTTTGATGATGATATGATAAACCTATTCCTTATTTTACGTTATATCAATTATTTTATTATATTTGATTTATATCACTTGTTTAAATATGATTTGTAGTGAATATAGGAGTTAAATGAAAGATAATAAGTTGTTCATGATTAGTTCATTTACTTTAAAAATCCATTAAAATTGTAGTGTATTACCTCAATAGTAGGGTGACTAGTCTTAGTTATCGAATTGAAGTTTATCTTAGTATGTGTACTAATATATCTAATTACACATTGATCAAGATCAATGAAGAATCATGAATTATTAATACAACTTTTCTAAATTATTATATATGTTATATTACTTCAATCCAATGTTTTGAAAATCGAATTAGATCAATCAAATCAACTTATTAAACCATCATTTGGTCCATGGTCTAGTTTGATTCATCATTTGGATCAAACAAATTGTTAACTAACATTGAATTGTGTGGTCCAATCGCTAAAGTAGATCATCCGACCAGTTCCATAAGAACTAGGTTTTTTTTTTTTTTTTTTTTTAACTCAAAAATTAAGAGATGAGGTAGGTGTGGAGGATGTAGACGAGGAAGCCTTTCTGACCAGGAGAAGGAAGGTGGTAGGTGTTGAGGTCTCGTATTCCCAATGATCCACGTGGTTGCCAAATGGATGGACGTACGATCTCAACTGTGATTCCTGATTCAGCTGCTCCTGCAAAAGGCGTCCGGACAGGGTGTCCGAACACACCCTCCGATGGTTTTGTCAGCCATGGAAAGAGAGATGAAAGCAATTGGCACAGTTGGCCTTTTACTAGGTATTGAAAGGCTTACCTTCTTCTTTGCGCGAAGGTTTGTATATATAGTTATTTGGAAATTCTCTCTCCTCCATAAATTATGGAAGGCTTTTTGGTTTACCATGATGCCACTAGGTGGTGGCAGGGACATCCTCATCCTACGAACGACTGTCAGAGATCGTGGGAAGTGACTTGCTGTCACTTCTGTCTTTTCACTCTGCAGGTATTGGAATATGGATTGTGACAGGGTGTCAGAATGACGTAGTGAGTCATGCTTGGTTTGATCGGTGATCCGGATGGACATATCCGGATAGAATATGAAAGGTCGCCGGATGAGTAATGGCGGTGGTCCGGATAGGATGTTTTGCGAGTCCCGTGTGCTCTTATTTCAGAGGGTCCGGATAGGAGAGCGTGCCACGTGTACTCTCGAGGAAATCCAGATGTGGATACTCCGGATAGGATCGCGTGCCACGTATTGTCAGGGGACGTGTGCCACGTGTCATCAGGGATGGGTCCCTACAATGCCCCCCTTTTTAACCTGTCGAGTTTGCCCTAACAAAATGGGCGGGTTAAAAAAGAATGATTGCTTTTTGAAAACCGAAGTTGCTTTTTGTGCTAATTGGACCACGTGGCAAGCGGGGGCGAAGAGACAGGAGAGCATTTATGGCGAGCCGCCGTCTCTGGGTATTCCCTAGGCAATGTGTCATTTTAATGATAACGTTTGCTGAACGTTTGGAATACCGAGGGGCTGTCTCCTACAAATAGCAGCCTGTGGCCTCCTGTTGTATTTTTCTTACTGCATTTTCTCTGTTATTGCTTCATCTGCCTACTGCGTATCTTTGCTTGTGAGTGCATCGGCATTATTTCAGGTCGTGACGGTGACTGCATTTGCGATTTTCGACCCTACCTTCCAGTTTACATTTGGTACGTATGCTATTCTGGTTTCTCTCCTTCTTGTATCCTCTTTTCTTGGTTTGCTTTCGATTTGCTTGGAAAAGCTGTTTGGGCGACTGACTGTTGGTGTTAGCTTCTAGGGTTTCTTTCTGCGTTTTGGGTATGTTTGGGGTGTCTGTTGCCCCCCTGCGCTTTTGGTGGGGTATTTTGAATCTTCTGTGGGGTAGGGCTTGAGGTTTTGTGGGGTCGATTTATTTTGTTTGACTTGTTGGATTTCTTCCATGCAGATTCCGCTTCATCTTTAGGCTAAAAAATGTTTGCCAACAAGGAAGTTACCTCGCCTCGCCCGTCTGGTGACGCTCGTGCTGAAAAATCTGTGGAAAAGTTAAATGTGAAGGAATTTTGCGAGCGATTTTGTATTCCCAATGGTGTATCTGTGGAGCTTTTTGATGGAGAGGGCGCGTTGCCTGAGAAACCGGAAGATAATGCGATCTTTTTTACCAAGGAGCATTTCAATGCTGGGCTCTGGTTCCCCCTCCCGTCTCTGGTCAAGGAATTTCTGCATTTCACCCATATTCCACCGGTGTATATACATCCCAACATGATTCGGGTGCTGATGGGGTGCAGCATCCTTAGTATGTTGTTTAATTTGGACCTCTCGCTACTGGACGTTCTCTTCATTTATTTGATCAAGAAGGTGAAGAATAATATCTTTAGCTTCGTCGCCAGCCTTCCATCTCTGCAATTGGTGACCAGCCTGCCGGATTCGACTAAAAGGGCCGCCAAGGGGCAAGTGCTGGTCAAGGGCGTATGGGCAGGTCTGGCGGATCATCCGGATAGGCCCTTTGTCCCCAACCAGTCGCTAAAGGTTCCGGGTATAACTAGGCTACTTCCTGTCTTTGCATGGTTTGTAAGTCAGCATTGTTTAGGTGGCTGACATATTTTTCTTGCTTGGGTGCAGGCCAGAATAAAAGGGAAAAACTGGTGGACTGGGTGGAGAAGGCCTCGTTCGACCGTTTGAACAGGCTTTTCGAGATTACGTCGGCCGAGCGGAGTTGCGAGCTGTTTCTTTCTGCGCAGAACCTCCGCTTGGTCGTCCAGGAGCCTCAGGTATACGTGCTGAACATACTCCCGAGGCGGATGCCTGAAGAAGTGGTAGTTGGGGAGCATTTCACCCTTGAAGACCTTCCCTTCTACGAGGGGGCGCGGAAGGCAGATGCCCGGACACGCAAGGCCCGTCTCAACAAGCGGGAGAGGAAAAGACAAGAGGGGCTCCTACGGAAGGCTCCGGGTGGGAAACGGTCCGCGTCCTCTCCACCTGCTGGTGCTCCAGCGAAAAAGAAGAAGAAGTTGGGTAAGAATAAGGGAAAGGCAGTGAAAATCCCAACTCCTCCGAAGGAGTTTGTACAGCCTCCCATTGGCTATGAAAAGGAAGTAACAATACAAGAGCCGGAAAATCCCCTCCCGCCTTCTGTCTCAAGCGGTTTTGAATTTATTAGGGGCCTAAATCTTTCGGGGCCCTCAGTGGCGCCGGACGTTCGGATGGCTCTTCTGACTAAGGAAGCGCCCTCAATAAATCAACCCGGCTCCCCTCATCCGGATATGGGTGCGGCCCGGGCCTCTAGTGCTGCAACCTTGCCTCCTGCGACACCCCCAACAGGAGAAATGGGGGCGGACAACCAGGGGTTGCCTTCTCATGGGCCAAGCCCTCGTGCCTTTATACCTATGAGAGGGCCAACCGGGAGAAGGTCGCGTCCGATACGCGACTTGAAGTCTGGCCTCGCTAGGCGGCTTGAGGGTCGGTTTTTAGAAAGCATCGAGGTCAGCTACTCATCCGTCCAGGAGGGTCACCCGGAAGGCAATGAGACGGAGATGGCGGAAGAAAACCCAGCTACCCCAGTGCTGGTGCCGGATGAGGTTCCATCCAGAGAGACCCAGTCGGCTGAGAATGCTGAAGCCGTGGTCCCGGAGGAGGAATCGCTCTCCAATGCCTCCTTAGGGGGGAGTCTTTTTTATGATGCCACTTTCAACCCTGCTAGCCCTTTCAGCTATGCGGAGATGGAAGAGAAGCTAAAACGGATTCCTTCTGGTTCAGACGTTGGAGTGCCTTCAGCTAAGATGTTTGAGATAGTGGAGATGGTATAATTTGTGTCTTGATTTCTTTATATTGATGCATTTGTTACATGGTTTGTAACTTTGCCTTTCTTTGCTTGAGTATTCTCCTACAGCTGGTGAGTGGCCTTCGCGGCATGGCTCGTCAACGCGACCTTCTTTCTGACCTGCTGGAGACTGCTGATTACACAAAATCCTTCGTGTCTCAGCGGAAAAATGATGATGAGAGGTTGCGTTTGAGAGTGGAGCAGGCTGAAGCTAGTTCCTCTACTGGTCGAGAGGAGAACGAGGTTCTTCGAGAGGAGCTTGCTGAGGCGAAGAGCCGGGAGGATTTTATGGAAGTTCGCCTTTTTGAAACGGAGGACGAGATGGCTCTTTTGAGGAGGGAGGTGAGGCACCTCCGGACAGAGGTGTCCATTGAGAAGAGGCAGAGAGAAGAGTTGCAGTTGCGCTTATCAGCGCAAAAAGAAGAGCTGGAGGGTGAGTTTGCTGCGGAAAGGGAGGGACTTGAAGCGGAGTACCAGAAGCAAGTTGATGAAATGTACTTTTTTGGCTATCGCTGCTGTATGAAGAAACATGGAATCAAACGGGATGTCCCTTCAATTCATCCGGGTGAAGAGGAGAAGCTGCGCAGCAAACTTGCTCAATGAGGGTCTTTTCTTTTTGTAAAGAATTTTTACTGCTATCTTCTCTTGTATTTTTGTAGTCTGGAGACTTTTTGTATGTGATTTGTTTCACAAGTATCAATAAAATATACTTGTTCATTTTGCCTCATCCTTTATTGGTAATACTACTTTAGATTAGATACATTCCATGGTCGCTGCAACGGGGTTCCATCTAGCTCTTGTAGATGATAGGCTCCACCTTCACTTGCTTTAGACACTATGTAGGGGCCTTCCCAGTTGGCTTGGAATTTTCCTGCTCCTATGTCAGCAGTATTTTCAAAAACTTTTCTAATGACCAGCATACCATTTTGAAGCTTCTGGGCCTTACTTTGCGATTGTAGTGAGTTGATGCCCTTTGTTGGTAGTCTGCCATCCGGATGGCTGCAGTTTCTCTTACTTCGTCCGTCCAGTCTAAGTTTCTTCCTAACTCTGTATCTGCATCATTCTCCCTTCCTACCTCGGTCCGGACAGTGGGTAAGCCTATTTCAGTAGGAATGATTGCGTCCATACCGTATGCGAGGGCGAAGGGAGTGTTTCCTGTTGGTCGTCCGGGTGTGGTTCAATAAGCCCAAAGGACGCCGGGTAGTTCCTCCGTCCACTTTCCTTTGACTTGCTCGAGTCTTTTCTTCAAGGCAGTGATTAGTGTTTTGTTTGTGGCCTCCGCTTGACCATTGCTTTGAGGATATCGTGGCGTAGAGTATGAGTTCCGGATGTTTAGTTCTGAACAGAAATTCCAGAATGCGATGCTATCGAACTGTGGGCCATTGTCTGCTATGATGGTCTGGGGGATTCCAAAGCGGCAGATGATGTTTTTCCATACGAATCTGGTGACATCTTTATCTTTGATGCTGGCATAGGCTTCGGCTTCTACCCATTTAGTGAAGTAATCCATGGCTACAAGCAGGAATTTTTTCTGGGCGGGTGCGGCTGGTAGAGGTCCTACTATGTTCATGCCCCATTGTGCGAAGGGCCAGGGTCCTGAGATTGTTTTCAATTCTCCTGACGGCATGTGTGGAATGGGGGTGTGTCTTTGACATTTGTCACATTTTTTGACATATGCCGCCGCATCCTTTTTCATCGTAGGCCAGTAATAACCTTGCGAATGGGCCCTGTGCGCCAGAGACCGACCTCCGGAATGATTTCCACATACTCCTTCGTGCAATTCAGCTAATATGTACAACACCTCTGAATGATTTAGACATCTGAGGTAGGGACCTGTGAAGGATCGCTTGTACAAATGCCCCCCTATTAGGGTGAAGCGAGCGGCTTGTACCCGGATCTTGTGTGCTTGCTTGGTTTATTCGGGAAGGGTGCCTGTCCGGAGGTATTCGATGATAGCTGTCATCCAGCTTTTGTCGTTTGTTTCGTTTTCCTCGATGGCATTGCAAGTGGAGGTTTCCGTGACAGAGGGCTTGGTTTGCACATATATAGGCAATAGTATAGCTTCTTTGATGGGAAGAAAAGCAGCTATGCCTGCTAGGGCGTCGGCACGTGAGTTTTCAGTCCGCCTAATTTTCTCAATCGTCCATTCGGTGAATCGCTGCAAGGTGTCTCTCACTTTGTTTAAGTATCGCGCCATGCGTGCATCCTTGGCCTCATATTCTTTCTGAACCTGTCTTACCACAAGTTGGGAATCACTATAAATCCGAAGTTTGGGGACGGATAGGACTAGAGCGAGGTCCAATCCGGCTAAGATGGCTTCATATTCTGCTTCATTGTTAGAGGCGGGGAATCCCAGCCGGATGGCTTGCTCCAGACGCTCTCCGGTTGGGGATTGCAACAAGAGTCCTACTCCGGATCCGGACGATCGGGAGGCCCCATCAACGTGTAAAGTCCACCATTGTTTTTCGCTTGGCTCCTCGTGTTGGGAGGGCCTTCGAGAGTATTCCAGCACGAAGTCAGCCATCACTTGGCCTTTTATGGACAATCTGGGTTGGAACTCGATTCCAAATTCACTCAATTCTATGGCCCATTGAAGCATTCTTCCGGTTAGGTCCTGCTTGTGTAGGATATTGCGAAGGGGTTGGTCAGTTAACACGACCACCGGGTGTGCTTGGAAATAGGGTCGGAGTTTCTGGGCGGCACTTCGAAGTGCTAAGGCCGTTAATTCCATCTTTGAATATCTGGTTTCTACGTCTACTAACGCTCTGCTTATGTAGTAGATGGGTTTCTGCTCCTTGGGCGATGGGCAGCGGAATAAGACAGCGCTAATTGCCCACTCTGAGACAGCCAGGTACATATACAATTTTTCTCTAGGGAGAGGGCTGCTTAGGATGGGTGGTTGCATGAGGCACCGCTTAATTTTTTCGAAAGCATTTTGACAGTTGTCCGTCCATCCGCTTACTCCTGCTTTGCGGATTGCCAAGAAGAAGGGTTGGAGCTCATCGGTGAAACGGGCTATAAAACGCCCTAGGGCGACAAGCTTGCCTGTGAGGCGCTGTAATTCCTTCTTGTTCCTGGGGGGTGGTGTTTCTATGACTGCTTTGACTTGATCTGGGCTAACCTCTATCCCCCTTTGACTGACCATAAATCCTAGGAACTTTCCAGCACTTACGCCAAAGGCGCATTTAGAAGGATTTAGCTTCATGTCAAACTTCCTCAGGAGGTGAAAAACTTCTTGCAAGTGGAGAACGTGCTCCTCTCGAGTTTTGCTTCTGACCACGATATCGTCAATATACACCTCTACTGTGCGGCCAATTAGAGGTTTGAATACCTTTGTCATCAGTCTTTGATAAGTAGCGCCAGCATTTTTGAGGCCAAATGGCATGACTTTGTAACAATAAAGTCCGTGTGGCGTTATGAAGGCTGTCTTCTCTTGATCATCCGGGGCCATGGGGATTTGGTGATATCCGGAGAAAGCGTCCAGGAAGGAGAGCATCCCTTGCCCAGCAGTGGAATCCACAATTTGATCTATTCGTGGCAAGGGGAAACTGTCTTTCGGACACGCTTTATTGAGATTGGTGTAATCAACGCAGACCCGCCATTTGCCTTCTTTTTTGGGTACCACTACTACATTTGCCAACCAGTCCGGATAATCCACTTCTTTGATGAATCCGGCTTCCAGTAGTTTATCGATCTCATTCCGGATGATTTTTTATCTGTTCGGGTGGAAACGTCTAACCCTCTGCCGGATGGGTTTCGTTGTTGGTAAAATGTTAAGTTTATGAGAGACTATTGATGGATGAATCCCCTTCATATCAGAGTGCGCCCATGCGAAAATGTCATGGTTTTGTCGGAGGGCGTCTTGGATGTTCTGGGTTTCTTCAGGTGTTAAGAGGGAACTGATATGAGTAAGGTGAGCATCTTCTTCTGAAATTTGGATTGTTTGCAAGGGATCTGCTACCGGGGGATCTCTGTCCGCCGGGCATAGTGACTGTTATTGGTCAAGTGCGTGCGTGGACTCAGGGAGAGGTTCATTCTCTTGACTGGTCCTTGGTTCTCTTGCTATCTGGTAGCATTGGCGAGCAGCTAGCTGGCTGCCGTACAGGTTGATTTGCCCACCCTCAGTAAGAAAGCTTACCATCTGATGATATGTGGAGGGGATGGCTTTCATGCAGTGTAGCCATGTGCGCCCCAAGATAATATTGAAGGGTGACAAATCTTGTACCACTGAAAATAGGACGTTAAGAGTGATTGGGCCAGCTTGAACTGGTAGCACAATATCTCCTAAGGAAATAGTTGATGCCCCGTTGAATCCGGATAGGATTCTCCCAGGGTTTTCGAGACCTACTAAATTGTGTCCTATGTAGCTTACGACTGATGCTTGTACCAGATCAGCTGAGCTGCCTGGGTCAACTAAGATGCGTCTTACATCAAATTTGTCTATCCCTAAGGATAGAATGAGGGTGTCGCGGTGCGGGCGTAATATCTGTGTGGGGTTTACTGGTGGAAAAGTGATCGTCCCATCTATGGGGTGAGGGCTTCCTCCGGTTATCTCAGGTCGGATGGAGTTGACACGCTCACGCACCATTGCTTCTCGTAATAATTTTTGCCTCTTTCGTTTGGAATTTATCTCTTCATCCGACGAACCTCCATTAATGTAGTTTATGACGGCTTTGGGGGCGGCTGGAACCGCGGGGGCTCCAGAGTCGTGGCCCCGGGAGGCGTCTCTATCTCTGGCATCTGAGCGGAGGTATTGCCTTAAATGTCCCGCCTTTATAATCCTTTCCACCAAATATTGGAGGCTTCTGCACGTCTCCATTGTGTGGCCATGCTCCTTGTGGTAAGCGCACTTTTTGCTATGATCTCTTCTGGATGGGTCCGACCCGAGGGGTCTGGGCCACCTGAAATCGGACATGCTTTTGATCATAGGGAGAAGCTTCTCATAAGTTATGGAGAGTGGTTTGAGGGGTGGCATTTCCGGGCGGCTTGGCCCTTCTTGCCTTCGATCGGATGGCCTTGGCCTGTCCGGAAGTTTAGCGCTTCCTTCTATATTCCCTTTGGACGGCTGTCCGGCAACCAATACTTGCTGGGTGGCTGCCCGTACGTCATCCTCAAGCATGGAGTATTTGTTCGCACGTCGAAACAAATCGTCCATCGTCATGGGAGGTTTCTTAGCTAGTGATTCAAAAAATGGAGTGCCTGGACAGATGCTTCGCTTGAAGATCTGTAGGACAACGTCCATGCTGCAAGCTTCCACTTGTAGGATAGCTTGGCCAAATCGTTTCACAAATTCCCTCAAGGATTCATTATCCTTCATTTTTATATTTTGCAAGGTGCTGATGTTTTGTTTATGCCGAGCGGAGCATAGGTATTGCCCCACGAAAGCTTCTGAAAGGTCTTTGAAATTATCCACCGAGTTAGGAGGTAGGCGATGGAACCATGAGAGAGCCTGTCCTTGTAGACTGGCAGGGAATACCTTGCACAGCAGCGGGTCGTTGCCTATATTGAGGGTCATGAACTGTCGATAATGCATGATATGGTCGAAGGGGTCACTGCACCCATCGTACGTGGAGAACTTTGGTACGAGGAACCCCCTTGGGGGCTCGTAATGAATGATATGAGAGCAGAAAGGCGTGGAGAGCATGTCATCCAGCCTTTTGCTATTGGAGCCGATGGGTGGCTCGTTCGGGGGATTTTTCCCAATGGTTCGTACCGCTTGGTGCCGTGGAACGTTCTGCACCATGGGGGTGACCAAGGGGTCACGGTGCGAGAGAACGTTCTGTGGTATGGGGGTGACCGTAGGGTCATGGTGCACTCCCCTTGTGGTGGTTACTGGTGACTTGGGCCTGCCAGGCTGCTGGGGTCCTAGTCTCGCACGCATAGCGCCCGATAACTGGGATCTTCTGTCACGCTGTCTCTTTGATGAGAAATGAGTGGAATTGGAGCTCTCTTCGCGGGGAGCTTGAGGCATGGGTGTGTGTGGCTCATGCGGCCTAGCGCTGCGTGTTTCAGGGATTGCCTCCGCTGTTCCGGGGTAAATCGACTCCATATGAGGCCTTGAGTTGGCTACTTGGCCTCTAGAGTGCTGACGACGGGGTGGCCCCGTCGATGATGCCTGGATTCGCAATATTGCATTTTCCTCTCTCAACCTTGTCGTCTCCTGGAGGAAAGTTTGCAGTTGTCACTCGCTTGCTAACTGCCTTCTTTCGATGGCTTGGCGCCATTCAGAATTGTCTTCCTCCCCTCTACCAGATGAGCGGCTTTGGGAAGGCGTGGCCATCTTTGCTAGTTACTGAATGAGCGAAAAAGTTTCCCACAGACGGCGCCAATGTTGAGGTCTCGTATTCCCAATGATCCATGTGGTTACCAAATGGATGGACGTACGATCTCAACTATGATTCCTGATTCAGCTGCTCCTGCAAAAGGCGTCCGGACAGGGTGTCCGGACACACCCTCCGATGGTTTTGTCAGCCATGGAAAGAGAGATAAAAGCAATTGGCACAGTTGACCTTTTACTAGGTATTGAAAGGCTTACCTTCTTCTTTGCGCGAAGGTTTGTATATATAGTTATTTGGAAATTCTCTCTCCTCCATAAATGATGGAAGGCTTTTTGGTTTACCATGATGCCACTAGGTGGTGGCAGGGACATCCTCATCCTACGAACGGTTGTCAGAGATCGTGGGAAGTGACTTGCTGTCACTTCTGTCTTTTCACTCTGCAGGTATTGGAATATGGATTGTGACAGGGTGTCAGAATGACGTAGTGAGTCATGCTTGGTTTGATCGGTGATCCGGATGGACATATCCGGATAGAATATGAAAGGTCGCCGGATGAGTAATGGCGGTGGTCCGGATAGGATGTTTTGCGAGTCCCGTATGCTCTTATTTCAGAGGGTCCGGATAGGAGAGCGTGCCACATGTACTCTCGAGGAAATCCGGATGTGGATACTCTGGATAGGATCGCGTGCCACGTATCGTCAGGGGATGTGTGCCACGTGTCATTAGGGATGGGTCCCTACAATAGGGAAGCGTTTTTGGACAAGGAGAATGGTGACAAAAAGGCGGTGGAGGTGATGATGTACGTCGAACATGATGTGGATGAACGATGGCGGTGGAATTGTATTGCTGGCGGTGGAATAGAGTGGTGGCTGCAAATAGAAAAGAGAGAGAAGAAAGAGGGAGAAATAATGACGGTGGAGGTGGGTCTGCCAATTTTTCCCTCTATTAGAATTTTTTTTTTTCTTTTGGGAAAAGGGTTGAGATGTACAATGGGGATTAAGTCTAAAATAGGTACATAAACTTAGTAAGGAGTATGTAAATTTTATGGGAAAAGTATAACCTAAGCCATCAAAATATAAAAGTAAATATTTATATTTATCTATACATAATTTTAAGATAGTGAATAATAAAATATATATAATTATTGAAATATGAATATATTTAAATGATAAAATTTTATTTCATGTCAACCATTAAAAGTTATATTTTTAATAGTATTAGAAATATCAATAGATTAATAAATTTTATTCTAATCATGATTTCATCTATTAATATTAAAGATAAGATAAAGAAAAATATTTAAAAATTTTAATTACTTATATATTTTAAATTTTTATAATTATTGTATTTTAAAAAAAATAAATTATATATTAATAACATCATAGTTTGACCACGATTCAATCACTGGTTTGACCAATGAACCTTAAATTAGTAACTTTTTTTGGTCTAGTTTTAAAAACATTGGTTCTACCTATAAAGAATCATGAAAAACTAACACAACTTTTCCAAGTTATTATGTTATATAGGTTATCAACCTTCAAATAATATTTCATTAGTGTTTGAGTCATCAATGACTTTGATCTTATAGGCGTTTGATGGTTTAAACCACTTGTAATAGATATTCCCGAAACAATATGATACAAGTTTGTGATCTTAAAAGAATATTTCATCAGTGCTTAAGTCATTAGTAACTTTGATAATATATATATATTGGGTTCACAACCTTAAAAGAATATTTTACTAGTGTTTGAGTCATTAGTGACTTTGATCTTGCAGGTAATTGATGGTTTAAGCCACTAGTAATAGATATTCTTGAAACAACATGTCATCTTGGGTGATTTGAATGATGAAAATTTCCCAAAATTTTGAGAAAATATTGGATATCGGCAATTTCAGTGGAGATATATATATATATTGTCTACTTTTTTTTTTTTTTTTTTTCTAATATATCAATTTTGGTGGAGATATATCCAACAAACATGAAACATATGGTTTGGGATCATAATGGCTCAACCATTTGGGTTGCATTGACCTTATTTATAATAATACCAAGTTACCTATATATATATATATATATATATATATATATATATATATATATATATATATATATATATATGTTCTTCTATTTCCTTCATTAAAAATAAATAAATAAATATACTTTTTAACAAATTCATACTAGATACTAAAATAAAAATTTAATAAATAAATTCATTTTAATGATATTATATTTAAATCATTTTAACAAAATTGTTAAAAATATTAAAATCATTATTATAATTTTTTTAATGAGTCTATATTTATATTTTTTTGTATATTGATTGAACAAATGAGAAATACAAATATATATCCTTAAATACATCCAAATTAAATAGATTTAGATAAATTGTGTTTTCAAATTTTGGTATATTATTGTTGAATGTCACAAATTATATCATACACATATCATTTTTTTCAACAAGAATTTCAAAAGGTGTATTAGTACCGTTTGTTATATCATTTTCTATAGTTTTTCTCTCACTGATATCTTTTATAAAAATTCTTGTCAATTATCGATATTTTCCTTTTTGGGTGATTCTAAGTATTTATGATTATAGGAATTCCTTCGGTTGTATTTAACATCTATTTTTAGTGAATTTAACATTTGAGTCAAGAATTAGAGAGGTAATTTTGAAAAATTGATAGCTACAATCTTAATGAGTTATAAACATTAGTTTATAAAGAGCTTGCATGCAACAAATACTAGGTCATGAACTTGAATAATTAATTAATTTTGTTTCAATTTAATTTTGTCAGATACTAGAGTACAATTTACTATTTTTAATAGAATGACAAGTTAATTTTATAATTATGATTATAAGGATCGAGCTAGTATTTTTTCATGAGTCCTAGTGATCAACCCTTGAGTTCAAATTTCTTATGGTATTGATTATTGAGAAAATTATATTTTAATTATATTATGTGTATTAGGCACACTTATTTAATTGGACTCCATCTATGGGTCAATTAATTAAATAGAATCTAATGGGTTAAATTAAGTGACATTAGCCCATGTCATGGGCCCTAGTTGCTTACGCCCATCTCTAGTTTTATAATCCTTGTACAACATCTAGAAAAATTCTAACCTTCAAATACTTAATTTATTTCATCATCATTTTAAAATTTTTTTTATCCAAATCATTTAAAGAAATACCATTGCAATTTTTGATATTTTTTTATTAACCTTTTAATAAAAAAACTAATTAGTATAAATGAATTAAGTTACATTTATTCAAAATTCTAATTTTATTATATCAAATAACTAAAAATAAATCATTTATTTTAAAGAAATGTTAGAATTCTAGCTATTCCAACCTAAGATAATCATTTAAGAAAGGTGCCAATATAGTAATGATTACCTTTTACAAATTTAACAATTATGAATACAAGTCAAAAAATGAGTTTTTATTCTTGAAACAATCAATTCATTTATAAAAAAAAAATGAATAAATGAGTTCTATGAGTTTTGCAACTTTTGTATCTTTAGTATAAAATCATTATAGATATTTGACTAGATAAACTATTTAACATTTCGAAAACCTCAAGTATAATATTAATCAAAAGTGGTTTTTATTTAGAAAGACTCTTCATCAAATTTATAAAATAATAAAATCAATTTAGGCACTTGGATGATTGTAGGTGCTTAAATAAAAATATAATTAGTATGGATCTAATGGGCCAATGATCTTACAAAGAAATTCTAGAAAAAATGTCATAATCTGACACCACCTCCTGCCCATGTTGATGATCTAATCATGTCAGTATAACTATCATTCTTGGCATGTGAGCATGGATTTAGTGATTGCACTTTTTTTATATATATAGTGAAGATAGCAAGGTGATGTTGATGGATCGATCAGTAACAGACCCAAAGGCGTTATTTGTTGCACTGCCTTGATGAGTGCATAAAGATTGGAAAGATGGGTAAGAGCATAATGTGAAGAGATCAAGGCAATCCGCTAGTTTAAATATGGTATAAGGTGCACTTCTTTATTGGTGGAAAATTACATAGTTAGGGATTGTGATGAGGTGTGTTTCTTTATTAATGAGAGTATTGTGCACTTATGGTTGTAATGAGGTGTGCATAGTTAGAGCCATGCAAGCATAGGGTAGTGGGGTGATCTTCCTTCTTGCCATACTTAAAAGGCACACAATGTTGAAATTTCTAAGGGGGAGCACTATTCACTTAAGTCCACTAAAGATGTGCACAATCCGAGTGGTGTCCTCTAAGTGTGCTTTATGATCAACACAAAGCAAGTTGTGCTCCTAGGTGCACAATTTAAACTATCATTCAAAGGTGAGCTATTCATAAGTGTGCTTCTATAAATGGCACAATTTATATTGGTGCCTCTAAGGTGCACAATTTGTATTAGGCTCATAAGAGTGCGTTATTGGACCCAATATCAGATTGAAGTGGGCTTCCAGCATATGCTTCCCCCACTTAGGTTCTTTATGCTCCATGAATCATTAGGAAGGTTGTGGATATACCAAAAATGCCTTAACCACCCTGCCAAAAAAAACACACACACACACACACATCAAAAGAGTTTTTCTAAGGCACTAATGACAAAACAAAGCATTGGCCCTACTATGATTGCCTCAAACACACTAAAATTGACTTTTTGAAGCCACCCAAGTACTGAATTTGAGTTCTCATCAACATGCTAAAGGAATTCAGTAGCACTCGAGGACCATAATAGAGTTCTTGAGATGATTTTTCTCTTATTTAATGTGACCACAAGATGTTGTAGCATATGTGGTGGCCCTAGCAATAGATGACATAATAGTCAAAGATAGTTGATGATAGCATTCAGAATCAATTAATCTTGACGAATCTAGATAGAAAAGGCCAAATTTAGTGAGGTGACACAATTGGCAGTAATGGTGGTAGGTGAGCAAGGCTTGGTGTCGTCAATATAGCCAAGTAGATCATAGCCAATGAAAAGAAATTGGAATTGTAGTTTTCATATGAGATAATTCGTGGACGTGAGTTTGAGGGGAAGTTGAGCGGCAATATTAATAGTAATATGAGTGGAGTGAGGTGTGTTGGTATTTTGAATGATAACAACATTGGTTTCATTCTTGGCCATTAACGCTCTGGTTTAGGATTTGGAGGCATCGAGGCTTAACACTCATGATATCATATAACGATAAAAGAAGATTGAGAAAATATAGCATAGCCTTATTATTGATGATAGATGAATATTTATAAATACAAATAAATAACAAGTCTATCTTCTACTTTAATTCAAACCAATAATAATTATCTTTTATTTTAAGTTAAACTAATAATAGATAAAAATTAATATTCAAATTAAGGATATACGTTATCTTTCATTCACTACACTCTACCATTTCTTTGTAATATTACAACAGAGATTATTCTCTCGCATCTACCAATATAGGTATAATTGAATGATATATATCTATATATATATTTGAGATATATTGAAGTTAATTGAAGATAACTTCTAAGAACAACATATAAGGCTTGTGTGACCGGCCTAAATTAAAATTCAAGTCGTTCTAAGCACTCTATCATTGACTCGGGCAGAAGCTAGCTAGCATTGAAGGACAGATAAGAGCATAGACTTTGCTTCGTAGCTGTAGAATGGTGGAATATATCTAGTAAAGTAGACCGATATTGTGTCTGATTCGACGTAATACTCCGTGAAGAGAATTGAAATAGCATAGGATCACATGTTAACATTTAAGCATGCATTTAATGGCAAAAAAAAAAAAACCGGTTACCTTGGTTTATGCCATGGGAAGCCATTTCTTCCTCCTCTGATATCCAATAAGTTGCTCCAGGTGTGTGATGGTACGAGAATTAGGGATCAATGAGCTCTTCCCTTTCCTCCCCAAAAAGTCAGTCCAAGTGCAAGTGTGTGTGCGTGCAATGCTCTCCAAAAGAAGAAAAAGAGAGTTGTTTCCAAATGCACATATATCTCAATATATATATATATATATATATATATATATATACACATTACACACTTTATTTGAACCGCTTGACTTAATGGGCCAGTCAAGTAAATTAAGGTGAGCCCATAAAAAAATCAAGCAACAATATGTGTCCAGTCCCATTATAGACCACAATGCAAAAATTAAATTAACACTGATTTATGATATTATCAAATTGATTATGTAAGTCCACACATAAAAATTCCAACACTCTGAACATATATATACGCCAAAAACAATGGAATTATGGAACTACAAGATAGAAATGAATGCATGACAGTAAGTTGATCATTTAATTTGATTTTGTGCAAGACCCAGATTGTTGTTTCTGTACACACAATCGTGATGGACAACACTCATCTTAAACATATCCTCCAAAGAAAATTTTAGCATAACTCCGATTATATGAGACGAATTAATGGAACTGTTGCCAGTAATCGTGATCAGAACCATTAGAAACTAGCTGTAGATACATCTGATCACTACATTAATATATATATATATATATATATATATATATATACATAACAAAAAATAAAGTAAAACAAAACCCAAGGCCCCAGCATTAGAGCTAGCCAGCTTTGGACTGTAATATTTGTTGGCGAGGTTAGCAATGATAGTTTGAGAACCCAATGAGGGGGCTTGAGTCAATTTCCTATAAAAGGTAGTGTGGACCCCGCATTTCGCGCTCAATGCGTTTCCCACTCGATGGCGAGCTCGATTTTTATTTAGAAAAATGATTTTTATTGATTATTCAAAAATGACTTGGAGTCGCCACTTATTTTTGTTTTATTTTTAAAGGGTAAAAAAAATAAGAAAGAAAAACCCTAAGTGTGACTCCTTATTTTGGAAAAGGCGGTCTGTGAAAAACCGGATTGGGTTCGGGGGTCAGGTTACTTATCGGGAAGGTACGGTAAAAAATCGTAGCACCCCTCTAAGTCCCTAAAGTCGGGTCTCTACTAATAAAATGAAGCTGACATGGCAATGGATGAATAAATCAATGAATACTCAGAGCGAAACACGCACATACGGGAGTCAGAAAACGCACATAAACTAAACAGAGTAAGAATGAGTGTGTACCTGAACAGCGAACCACTATGCGCTATCAAGAGAGAGGGTTAGTGCACAATAAATAGCATAAACATAGCTCACATGTCACTAAATTGAGTGCAAAATCGTCAAAGGCACGCATGACACTTCACTCAAATTTCACTTTTATTTTAAAGAAAATTCATGTGATGTTGGGCCCCCACCAAAGCCCGTTTATTTTTGCATGAATTAATTCCATAAATTCCATTATTCAGAATTACGGAATTTAAATTCATGTTTATTTTAAAACATTTTAAAATCATGAAAATTTCGAAAGTGGCTTGCTGGAATGAAAATGACGGCCAAATTTTATTGAAAAGATGATTTTGATACCTAAAACTCTAAGGATGAAAATTTTGATGACTTAAAATCATTTAAAAATCAAAAATTGAAAAAAACATTTGAAAACGAGGTTAGGAAATCTTTATTTTGAAATCACAGGGAAGGAATTTGAAGGGGGAACATGACTCAAAAAAAGTGACCATGCTAGGTGTGACCATCCAGTCCATGCATAAGTGGAAGGAGATGAGGAATGACAACCACGTTGATGGGGACAGAGAAGGTGTTAGCAGCATTCCATGGGCTTGTTAAAGCCACTTTGATAAGCACAAAACTGACCAAAGTGACATCTGAAGGTATCCAACCATAATGCCCAGATTCATGCTTAAAAGGTACAATGCTACTCCCTAATGTTTTCCTTTCTTTTGCTTCAACATGCATTTCCTTATTTTCAAACCTCAATTTCCTCCCACTTGAATATTGACCATCTCCATCTGCATCATCCCTGCCATGTAAATCTCTTCTGCAGGATCACTGCCTCATTCATCAACTTAGGAAGTAGAATCAGCTCATTGCCAATTGCCTTCAAGAAAATCAATGGTCGGGAAGAAACATCCTGACTTAGAAGCTGTGTCAAAAATCAATGACAGACAATGGCTCAATAACAGCAATCGAGGACATATCAATATTCAGCGACAGCCTCATCTGAATTGGCCGAATGCTCTGATAGAAACCACGCCAACTTTTCAAACCTTCACCCAATGGCTGCCTCATCTGCCTGAGTTAACATGGAACCTGGAATTGCATCATCAATCCGGGCTTTGACACTAGGTTCAACTCAATGCAGCCTTATTCTCATCAATCACAGGCTGCTTTAGCTGGTGACTGAGAATACCTTCAACAACCTTGCAGTCATATGCAGCAGCCACCTTCGGAATAGCAACTGTTACTTCTTTGTTCTTCTTTCCAGGCCCCTGAAGTCTCAATGCGATTTTGGCTGTAGTATTCGCTGCTGTAATAACATCAGCCGCTTTACCTTGCATTGGCTCTTCTTGAAGGATTTGTTTGAGTGAAAGCGGACTCCAAAGCTCTCAAGATCAGGCCACTGACCCCACACTGAAGAGGCACCGACAGAGGATGACAAACTGTCAAAATCTGAAGCAAAAGTTTCTCCGAAAACCGTCCTGAAGCTTCTTGAGAGCTGGTGACGAAGGAGCATTCGGTGCGACTATAGGAGACTTCTCAAACATCCAGTGAGTTGAATAGAACCCCACACCAATCTGTACAATCATGCCCACATCAGTGCCAGTAGCTGAAGCTTCCAGGAGTTCCTCATGAAGGTTACGTGGTGTGAAAATATAGGCATGATGGGTTTGAAAGACATGGGCATCTTTAGTGGACCGGGTAGTAGGAGAGATGATGTTGGATAGATGAGTGATAGGTGGGGTGAAAGTGAAAGAAAATGGGCTTGGTGAGCCTATGGAACAAGAGATGGGTATATGAGAGTAATGAAAAGTGGTGATATGGGTAAGGTATTTCCATGCATGGCGGGATGGAGTTATGAGTGAAAGATATGTAGTGACATAAGTGGATTGGTATGAGGATAAAGGACATATATGGTGGATTAAAGGATGGAGAATAATGAGAATATGGGTATGAAGGTGATGGGAAAATGGTGAGGTGTTTGCATGGGTATGAATGATGGGTGGTGGGTGTGGTTATGAAGGATTTGATATGAATATAGAGAGATGGTCAGTGGGTATGAAAAGAAAAGGTATGAAGGACGTGGATATGTAGTGGTGATAGGATGGATATGGATGAGGTGGGGCATGGTTCAATGATGCTGTGCACGGGTTTGTGCTCTGTTTCGTTATCAATCCTGGAATCAACCCATTGTTGAAGCATGAAATTAGTGGGGTAGTGTAACGGCTGCCCTTACAATTGTTTCATGGAGTCTGGGCTCAGATAAGTTTCCCACCCAAACCTTTACATATTTGGACTGTGCTGTTTGCATAGCACCTGATGCCTACTGTGGTAAGGGTATATTAGCTGCTGCATTCTTGTTCACACCAAGAGATGGCATTCCTGGTTGCACTTGTTGAGACATTCCTGGAGTTGGAATCATTGTGCCAGTTCCAGAAGGTATACCTGATGAACCAAGTCCACTCATCATGTTCTGGTTCATACCAATTCCACTTTGTACCATTTGTCCACTAGGAAGATTCCCTTAGCTCATTCCAGGTACTGTTTGGCCCATACTAACACCTCCTTGAAGATTACTCAATGGTTGAGAAATGCCAAGGTTTGAGTTTACTGACATGTTAGAAGTTGCTGAAGTGAACGAACCAAGAGCTGAGTTTTGTGCAACCTGTGTAGTTCCTGCTAGTGTCCCTGATCCAGCAATTGATGATACAGCGGACTGCCCAGATGAGAACGCAGTTTGAAGCACAACTTTTGGATCCTTATGCTGAAGTTCCCGCACCGGTATGTTCAAGTTAAAGGACTTAATCACCTTCTGCAACATACTGTTATCTCCATCAGATGAAAGGCATATGGCACGGGCCTCCACCCCAACCAGCCTTATGATCAAGCGGCCCTTTCTTACAGAAAGCAACAAAACATCAGATGATTGAGAGCATGAGACAACAATTCCAAGATCTGAACTAACACAACAATAGACTATTTCCTTGAAGTGGCCTCGAAGAATGTGTATGGGGCCCTCAATTCACCGCCTCCTGCTTTTGTTTGCCGAAATATTTGCTACTTGCTAGAGTGTTACTGCTAAAGTTTAGAGGGGCTCTGACGTTTCTCATACAATGGGCCATCCATACTGACTTTGACAAATGGAGCACCAAACCATCCCTTTCCGGTCTACTTCAGCCTTCTTTGAAGCAGTGGTCAACGTGTTCTTCCCAAAAGATCGTACAAGTGTCAACCTCGTCAACCTGAACCTTGGCAGTAGGTGCACTGCCATTATTATTAGCCATGATCTGGTTATGACTACTTCCATCGGTAGCATGAGGACGCTCCTGCGGTACCTTTGGCGGCGCTTCTTTGTTTACAACTGCTGACTGCACCCCAGATGACCTGGACGATAACATCACATTTATTGTGGAATTTGCAAGAAACTCTCCTGGTCCTACAGATTATGGAGATTCAGATTCGGACCTAGGTGCATGAAATATCCAATTTCTTTCAGCATAAACAGAACTTTGCATCTCAAGGAACCTCATTCATGGTGTCAGAGAACCCTCTTTTGCTGTCTGAAACAATCCATAGAGCCAGAAGAAGCCATTAGAGAGGTATTGCTCTGCCTTCTCTCCTCCACACCCAGTAGTGATGGAGACATCAGACTTCAATTTACTCTTTGAACCTCACAAGAATTGCAAGAAACGTGAAATGAGAAAAGCAGAGAGTGCGCACTTAAAGTCCCCTCCATTGAATACAAAGTAAGCCATTATCGTGTCGAGATACTTGTCAGGGTCAAATATCCTATCCACCAATAACACTATATCGTCTTTCAGTTTCTACTGTAACCTAGTCCCAAACACAGCAAATCTATGCACCATGATCCCAAAACTTCATGGTCCTGCAGTATCTAAACCAATATGAGAAACAGTAGCAGCGACGTCAGTGGCCGTGAGTTGATATTTGGTTGCCAAAACTTCTTTACATCTCATGCTCTCTTCCCTTAAGCTCTGTCTCATTTCGGCGTAGAGGGACACGGAGGCAAAATCAACAAGAGCGAACACCATCAAAACGATCAGAAGAAGAGTGACAAAGTCCTTCGTCTGATTTCTCTCAAAAATATTCTAGTCAAAATAGTTAGACCCAACACAATGTTCAACTGTAGTTTTTCGTGTCCAAGGACTGAGAACCAATCTCCTGCAATACCCTTCCTCTCCAGGCAAAGATGGGAAATCTGAGACATGATATGGATGGGTACTCGGAACAGAGGATGGACAGCAAAACAGAGCAAAACAGTAGGAAACGAAATGAACCCATTCAAGCCTCATTTCATGTATTTATCAATGGGCTCAGATGCAGGGGATGGGTCAAAATGGTTTTCAAACAGATTTCATAGAAAGAATAAGATCGTGGTGACCAGCAAACTCATAGAGAGAAAATTAAGCTAAATCTCAGAAAATGGGTTAGAAACATAACATAACATAACATAACATAACATGAGTATAAGCGAATCCCGACATCAAAATAAAATCTCATTACGTTCAAAGAACACAAATCAAATGACCTGGATACGGAAGCGAACTTATGGAAATCATACCTGTGTCGCCCTTTTGTATATTTCCTCTTCTTTCTGACCAGCTGGAAATAACCCTCCCTGAAATTGAATACGTTTCCCTTGATCTCTCTGGCTGGCTCTTCGAGACCCAGTGATGCGCTCCTCCTTAGACAACAACCCTCTCCCTCTCAACCAAACTTGCTTCCCTTCCCTCAGCCAATCTTGATTCCTAAAAAAAATGAACCTCTGCTCCCAAAATACCTCTATGAAAACCAGTCTCTCTCAGAATCTCACCCCCCAAAAAAAATAGCGATGAAGACCTCTCACTGCCTCTAAACTAATTTCTGCCTAAGCCCTCAAAACTCTCTCAAGATATCTCACTCCCTACGGCCCGGAAGACCACTCCCCCTAGAAGAACCTCTCCCCTCCAAAATATCTCCAACGGCCAGACACCTCACACAGCTGCCCTTCTCCCCCCCTGCAGCTGCCATCCTCAACCGTTTTCAGCTTTTTCTGCTGAAAGAAATCTCCACATGTCAAGCTTCCATTGGCCATCAAAAACCACTAACTTGATTCTTTTCTAGTCAATCTGGAAGAGACACGTGGCTCCTTGAGAGCCTTCCACCTGCAAAGAAAAACTTACAGCCAATGTGATAAAAACATGAGCCCCTAAATGGGGGTCTACAGGTAGCTTCCATGCAAATACAAGCACTTGCCCCTCAAGCTTCTGGGACTCCCCTTTCAAATTCGAATGGGCAATATGGCATGTCCCCCTTCGTGGCTTCTCTTGATTAGTCTTGCTTGCACTCTGCTTATTAGCTGCAGTGGAGCAGCCAACAAAGATCGAAAGGCAAATAATCTCTCTTATGGACCCTGCTGCCATTTTATTTTTTTCTTCGTATTTTGTGATGGTCACTGAGTATATTTGAGAAACAGTCGATGCATGTAAATGGTGCATGGGATACAATTGTTTTATAATAGAACTGATGGATATATGGGAATTTATGGTTGCAGGAGTACATTGTGTACATGGGTGACCTTCCCAAAGGTCAAGTGTCTGCGTCATCCCTTCAAGCTAACATACTACAAGAAGTCACTGGCAGGTAATTAGCTTCTTCTTTCTTTTTTTTCAAAAAAAAAAGAAAAAAAAAAGATGATTTATGATTTATAATTGCTTCCTGCATAAATTGTGATCACACATATATTGAGCTTTTTGGTGAAAATTCTTCAACATGCATTGATTATATCTTAAAGGAATTTCTTAGTTGGTTGATTATATATATATTTTTTTCCTTGGTCCTCTATTATGGTTTTTATTTTAACCAAAGGAAAATAAAATAAATAATAATCTTTAAGATACATTTCTTATTTTCTGTTTTTAAAAACAAAAATCAATAATAACTTCAACATAAAATGCATGAATTTTTATAAATTTATTTTTAAAATATAATCATTTTAAAAAATTCATTTAAATGGAGGTATCAAAAATGGTTTATTACATCAAATTTTAAAATTTTTTAAAATATATGATAAATTCATACTTTTTACCTAAAAACTACCACATTGTACATACAAGGTTACTACAATTTTTTGTCATGAAACTTTGTTCTTTAAAATTTGTATTTTTTTCAAACGGACATCAAATTTAAGCTTGCATGCCCACAGAACGGCAAATCAACTTAATTTACCAGGATTACATCACGGGGATAAATTTTTCTGACAGTTTGGGAAAAAAAAATCGAACGTTAGATGGAAAGTATATTATATACACAGATTATGACAGAAGAAAATAAAACTCACGCTAGAAAATCTGGCAAGAATGAAGATCTTTTAGTGGTCTAACTTCTCCCGTGGATTGCATCCAAGAGCAGTGGATCTGAATATCTTCTCCATAGCTACAAGAGGAGCTTCAACGGGTTTGTCGCAAGGTTGACGGAGGAGGAGTCGAAGGAACTGTCCAGTAGGTTAATTAACTGCATGCTATCTTAAATTGTCCTATATTTGTTTGTCAACCTGATTGTAACCTTGTATATCCAGGCATGGACGGGGTTGTGTCAGTGTTCCCAAATGGAAAGAAGAAACTCCTCACAACTAGGTCATGGGACTTCATCGGCTTCCCCCTGGAAGCTAATAAAACAACTACTGAAAGTGACATTATTGTTGGAATGCTCGACACTGGGATCTGGCCTGAGTCTGCCAGTTTCAGTGATGAAGGGTTTGGTCCACCACCAAGCAAATGGAAGGGCACTTGTCAAACCTCATCCAATTTCACTTGCAACAAGTAAATGATCTTTTTTTTTTTTTTTTTCTTTTCCTGTTTATGATTTCATCTGCACACGTATAATGAGATATACAGAGGATCCCAATGATGATTAACAAAATTTTTGATGCTTTGCAGTAAAATCATTGGAGCTAAATACTATAGGAGTGATGGATTTATACCCTCAGTAGATTTTGCATCACCAAGAGACACAGAAGGGCATGGGACACATACTGCATCCACAGCAGCTGGAAATGTAGTTAGTGGGGCAAGCTTACTGGGCCTTGGCGCAGGAACAGCTCGAGGAGGGACTCCTTCAGCCCGCATTGCAGCGTATAAGATATGTTGGGCGGATGGTTGTTATGATGCAGATATCCTTGCAGCATTTGATGATGCAATTGCCGATGGGGTTGATATTATCTCTCTTTCAGTTGGGGGATCCTTTCCTCTGGATTACTTTGAAGATCCAATTGCGATTGGAGCTTTCCATTCTATGAAGAATGGGATACTCACATCTAATGCTGGTGGTAATTCGGGTCCAGATCCCGCATCTATTACAAATTTCTCGCCTTGGTCTCTCTCAGTTGCTGCTAGCGTCATTGACAGAAAGTTTCTGACCGCGTTGCACTTGGGAAACAACCTGACTTATGAGGTGAGATAGGCATTGACAACAATATCTACTGAAGGGATCTCAATTCTGAGATAGGCATTGACCATAATTGTCTTTTCCCAAGTTATCTTGACCTCTTGTTTACATGTAGGGAGAACTCTCTCTAAATACTTTCGAGATGAATGATATGGTCCCTCTCATTTATGGCGGAGATGCGCCAAACACGTCGGCAGGATCTGATGCATATTATTCCAGGTGAAAATGTGAAATCTGTAATGGTGTTCATTGAAGTTTATGGAAGCCCATTTAAATGAAGCTTCAGCAAGGTATAGTACTATTTGAAGAATGAAAATGCACAAATTTTATCATGAAATGCAGGTACTGCTTGGAAGGCTCCTTGAACGAGTCTCTGGTTACGGGTAAAATTGTACTCTGTGACGGGTTGGGTGATGGAGTGGGAGCGATGAGTGCTGGAGCAGCAGGTACTGTAATGCCAAATCATGGCTACACAGATTTGTCCTTCGCTTTCCCCTTACCTACATCCTGCTTGGACTCCAACTATACTAGCGACGTTCATGAGTACATAAACTCAACTAGGTACTCTTCAAATTCATGTTCTCCAAGAAACTTGATTATTATTCTTTGTGAACCTAGGGATAACGCTTAGATCATACTAATTTTCTTGCACTTCTTCCTCCGTAAACAGCACACCAACTGCGAATATACAGAAGACCACCGAGGCTAAAAATGAATTGGCACCGTTTGTAGTTTGGTTTTCGTCGAGAGGCCCAAACCCTATTACCCGTGACATTCTCAGTGTAACTCAGATATTCAATTTCCTCTGGATCTTTCCTTTGTGTACCCACTTCTTTCTTAATTAGTGGCAATGTCTTGTAACTGTGCAGCCTGACATCGCCGCGCCAGGAGTTAACATTCTAGCAGCATGGACAGAAGCTTCAAGTTTGACAGGAGTTCCAGGGGATACAAGAGTAGTTCCATACAATATCATTTCAGGGACGTCCATGGCTTGTCCACATGCTTCCGGGGCTGCTGCCTACGTTAAATCATTTCACCCAACATGGTCTCCTGCTGCCATCAAGTCTGCCTTAATGACAACTGGTACTTCATCCATAATCTGTGGGCATTTTTGAAACTAAAGTTTTAAGGCTGAGTATCTTGTTCAAGTACTCTTTTTGAAAGCTGCTTTTGGAGACAGCTAAGTTGAAGTATTAATAGAACCCGTATCTGTAACTAATGCTCATGTTTCCATTGTTATTGGCAGCTTCTCGCTTGAGTGTTGAAACCAACACCGACCTAGAGTTTGCATATGGGGCAGGTCAGTTGAATCCCCTACTGGCTGCAAATCCTGGTTTGGTATATGATGCTGGGGAGGCAGATTACATCAAGTTTTTGTGTGGGCAAGGCTATAACACTACAAAGTTGCACCTTGTCACGGGAGAAAACATCACTTGTTCTGCTGCCACAAATGGAACTGTTTGGGATTTAAACTACCCTTCTTTTGCCGTATCTACCGATAATGGGGCAGGAGTTACTCGTACCTTCACTAGAACCGTCACAAACATCGGATCACCAGTCTCAACTTACAAGGCAAATGTAGCTGGCCCTCCAGAACTTAGTATCCAAGTTGAACCAAGTGTACTTTCATTCAAATCCCTTGGAGAGACGCAAACCTTCACTGTCACCGTTGGTGTGGCAGCACTAAGTAGCCCTGTAATATCAGGTTCTTTGGTATGGGATGATGGGGTTTACAGAGTGAGGAGCCCCATAGTCGCTTATGTTTATGACTTAAAGCATTAATGCTTAATGCTTCGAGATACATGGCATATATATGCTCCTATAGTTTTATAAATTGTCACCAGGAGGCTCCTAATTGCTACTTTGAAGTTATTATGATTTGTTTCTACTATAATTGTTCAGAATGCAATGAGAGAGATTGTCTGGCAAAGGCACTCAAATGCGATAATCTTGTGAACTTCAGAAATAATTTGATTAAAAAAGCACTAGGAATTTAATTATTTCAAGCAATTGTTTAATATCCAAAATTCCCAGATTTTAATCTCAAGAAAATTAAGCTTCATCACCTCCATTTGGATCCTGATTTTGGGACTAAAAGGCATAACTCCTGATTTATGCTGAAAATTGATTTTCTTTGTTAGAAACTCTCATCGATTCACCAAGTCAGGGGGTCCTATTTAATTTTATCCCATTCCAGCTCCTTAAGTCAAGGGTTTTGATTTGATTTTAATTTAATTCTGATTATATTTAATTTAAATTTGTCAATGCACTCCAACAAATTTCACATTTTACTACCTCAATTTTAAGCACAAATAAATTTTTATGAAAAAAAGAAGATTTTTGTAACAAATTTTATTTTCATGGCAAAAATAATTTTTTTTAGAGAAGAAATTTGTACTCAGTGGCAAAATATTATAGTTAACCATATCATATATTCCGTGACAAATCATTTTTATGGATACAAATTTTGTATTTATGGCAAAAAGTCACATTTAATAATAATCATGGTTTATTAGTTTGAGTAGGACTTAAAAAACTGATGAAGGTGAGAAAAATAAATTTATAGTTGTTGTAAATGAAGAGTAATGAATGACCACATTGATGGTCATTATGAACTCCATTTACTCATCTTTAAGATGAGTAATGGGAGTTCATATTATGAAGCCTATCAAAGGCTTCTTACCCCCCCCCCCCCCCCCCCCCCCATGTAAGAGCATCCTGAGAAAAAGAAGAAAGTTCTTCCTCTCATTCTCTCTCTCTCTCTCTCTCTCTTTTCACTTTCTCAATTCTCTTTTTTGATTCCTTCTTCCATATTATATATCAAAGTAAGATATATTTTATCTCTACTACTTTGATTTGCATTATATTTGTCTTTGTTTTACAACACGTTATCAGCACGAATTGCTCTGAAGGTAATTCTCGTATATTATTGTTGATTTGTTTTGTTACATATTGTTAAAAGTTATAAACAAATTATTTGATTTTGTTTATAATCAAAGTTATACCAATGCTATCAAGTTATTATAACTAATTTTAATAATATTGTTTTGTCATATATATGAAGTTATTTGACAATGTCGAATATCACAAAACTCGAATTTGTGGCACTTGACATTTCGGGAAAGAACTATCTATCTTGGATCCTTGATGCTGAATTACATCTTGATGCAATGAACCTTGGAGCTATGATCAAACAAGGAAATCAAGCATCCCTGTAGGATCGTGCAAAAGCATTGATTTTCCTTCGCCATCACCTCCATGAAGGTTTAAAAAATGAGTATCTTACGGTAAAGGACCCTTTTACTCTATGGAGTAATTTGAAGGAAAGATATGACCACTAGAAAACTGTGATTCTCCTAAAAGCTCGATATGATTGGATGCACCTAAGGTTGCAAGATTTTAAAACTGTTAGTGAATACAACTCTACACTTTTCAAAATCAGCTCTCAATTAAAGCTGTGTGGAGAAAAAAATCATAGAGGAGACATGTTAGAGAAAACTTTTTCTACGTTTCATGCCTTGAATGTGCTCTTGCAACAGCAATATCGAGAGCGTAGATTTACAAAATATTCTGAATTAATATCATGTCTTCTTGTTGCTGAACAAAATAATGAGCTTGTGATGAGAAATCACCAGTCTCGTCCAACTGGATCTGAACTATTCCTTGAAGTGAATGCAATATCGTCTCAAACTCGTGGACATGGACGAGGACGAGGGCGTGGTCGTGGTTGTGGTCGTGGAAGAAATCTCCGATACCATGGTTCTTATAGTAATAATTCTCAGAAAATGAAAGCCTCATTGCACCACCAGAAGTGGAACAATACTGAGACAATACAAGAAAATGGGAAGCGTTTACAAGATAAACCTCCTAAGAACTATGAGAATAATTGTTATAGATGTGGTATGAAAGGGCATTGGTCGCGTACCTGTCGTACGCCTAAACATTTGGTTGACCTTTACCAAGCATCAATAAAAGCTAAAGGAAAAGAGATAGAGATGAACTTTACCGATGGTGATGGATTGGACCTAACCTACTATGACATTGATTTCTTTGGAGGTCTCAATGAAAAAACAGACCATCTGATAAATGATGAAAAAATTAACATTGATTGATGTTACTTTATATATAAAATAATAAATTATTATGTCTTATATTTACATCTGATTTACTTTGTTATTTACATTATGCCCTGTTTTTTTGTTATATCTGAAATCCATGTGTTATTTGGTCTCAAGATGAATGAGGATGATGTATGTCTCGCAAATTGTGCGACCACACACACAATTCTTCGAGATAAAAGATATTTCATCGAATTGACATTAATAAAAGCTAATGTAAGTACCATATCTGGTACTACAAACTTAGTTGAAGGCTCTGGAAGAGCAAACATAACATTGCCAAATGGAACTAGATTCCATATAAATGACGCGTTATATTCTAGCAAATCCAGAAGAAATTTGCTTAGTTTTAAAGATATTCGCAGAAATGGATATCATATTGAACTATGAATGAAGATAATGTAGAATATCTTTATATTACTTCCATTATATCTGGCTAGAAGCTTATAATGAAAAAACTCCCAACTTTTTCCTCTGGGTTGTATCATACAACTATAAAGCCTATTGAATCATATGTTGTCGTGAACCAGAAGTTCAACGACCTAAAAGTTTTTGTCCTTTGGCATGACGGGCTAGGTCACCCAGGGTCTTCAATAATGCGTCGAATAATCGAACACTCACATAGGCATCCACTAAAGAACCAAAAGATTCTTTCGCCCAATAAATACTCATGTGCTGCCTGCTCACAAGGTAAATTGATAATCAGACCATATTTTACTAAAGTCATATCTGAGTCACCAATCTTTTTAGAAAGAATACATGGGAACATATGTGGGCCTATCCATCCAACATGTGAACCATTCCATTATTTTATGATCTTAATAGATGCTTCTACTAGGTGGTCACATGTTTGTCTCCTTTCTACACGTAACGTAGCCTTTGCTAGACTCCTTGCACAAATAATCAGATTACGAGCACAATTTCCAGATTATCCAATTAAGACAATACGTCTTGATAATGTTGGCGAATTTACTTCTCAAACATTCATTGACTATTGCATGTCAGTAGGGATAAAAATATTGAGCATCCTGTTGCTCATACTCATACCCAGAATGGTTTAGCAGAATCCTTCATCAAACGTCTCCAATTAATAGCTCGACCATTACTAATGAAAACCAAATTACCTACTTCCGCCTGGGGACATGCTATTATGCATGCTGCAACTTTAGTCCGTATTCGACCTACAACTTACCATGAATACTCCCCTTCACAACTTGTGCTTGGAAAACAACCAAATATTTCTCACTTACGAATCTTTGGTTGTGCAGTATATGTACCAATTGCACCTATACAACGCACTAAAATGGGTCCCCAACGAAGACTTGGGGTTTATGTAGGCTTTGATTCTCCATCTATCATAAGATATCTTGAACCTTTGACAGGCGATGTTTTTACAGCCCGTTTTGCGGATTGTCATTTTAATGAGAGTGTTTTCCCATCATCAGGGAGAGAAAAGTCAATTCCTGAAGAACGACGAGAAATTAGTTGGAAGACATCTACTATGACCCATCTTGATCCTCGTACAAATCAATGTGAACTAGAAGTTCAAAGGATCATTCATTTGCAAAATCTTGCAAATCAATTATCAGATGCATTCATTGATACAAAGAAAGTGACAAAGTCACATATCCCGGCTGCAAATACTCCAGCATGGATTGATGTCCCTATAGGACAGTTAACAAATGAATCTAAGATACGCCTGAAGTGTGGTAGACCTGTCGACTCAAAGGATGTAACTCCCAGGAAGAAGAGAACCTAAGAAAAACTTGGCACTCTAGAAGAGACCATCAAAATGACTGATCAGTTTAAAATTGATAAATCTATAGCCCTAGAAAAGGCACAAATAATGCAGAAAGCCCCTGAAGAGGCACATATTGAACAAGAAACCCCTGAAGATCCACATATTGAACGAGAAGCCCCTGAAGAGGCACAGGTACCTAAAAATTGTGAGATCTCAGTAAGTTATGTACAAACGGGAGAAAAATGGGATCGAAATAATATTGTTATTAACAATATTTTTGCTTTCCAAGTGGCCTCTGATATCATAAGAAATGATGAAGATCCCGAACCATGAAATGTGGAAGAATGTCGACATAGAAATGATTGGCCAAAATGGAAAGAAGCTATACAGGCAGAATTAAACTCATTAACAAAACGAGAAGTTTTTGGACCTGTAGTCCAAACACCTGAAGATGTAAAGCCTGTTGGGTACAAATGGGTATTTGTACGAAAGCGCAATGAGAATAATGAGATCATAAGATATAAAGCGCGATTAGTAGCACAAGGTTTCTCGCAGAGACCTGGTATTGACTACGAGGAAACATATTCTCCCGTCATGGACGCAATCACATTTCGTTTCTTAATTAGTTTGGCAGTCTCAGAAGGATTGGATATGCGTCTCATGGATGTTATTACAACATATTTATACGGATCCATGGATAATGATATATACATGAAAATCCCCGAAGGATTTAAATTGCCTGATGTAAATAATACAAAGTCTCGTAGCATGTATTCAATCAAGTTACAACCATCCTTGTATGGATTAAAGCAATCTGGACGCATGTGGTACAATCGCCTTAGCGAACACTTGCTAAAAGAAGGGTATGTGAATAACCCTATATGCCCATGCATCTTCATTAAGAAATCAGAAACCGGATTTGCAATTATTACAGTGTATGTTGATGACTTAAATCTTGTTGGAACTCCTGAAGAGCTCACAAGAACAACAAATTACTTAAAAAAGGAATTTGAGATGAAAGATCTTGGAAAAACAAAATTTTGTCTCAACCTGCAGATCGAGCATTTTCCAAATGGAGTTTTAGTACATCAATCAACATACATTAAGAAAGTTTTGAAGAGTTTTTATATGGATAAAGCGCATCCTTTAAGTTCTCCAATGGTTGTCTGATCACTTGATGTGAAAAAGGACCCATTTCGTCCTTGCGAAAAGGATGAAGAGTCACTTGGTCCTGAAGTACCATATCTTAGTGTTATTGGTGCACTTATGTATCTTGCCAATTGTACACGTCCAGACATTGCTTTTTCTGTCAATTTATTAGCAAGATACAGTTCCGCTCCAACTCGAAGACATTGGAATGGTATCAAACATATATTGCGTTGTCTTCGTGGAATTACTAATGTGGGTTTATTTTACTCAAGGGAATCAAAGCAACCACTGCTTGGATATGCAGATGCAGGATATCTTTCAGATCCACATAAAGGCAGGTCACAAACATGGTATGTGTTTAATTGCAATGGTACTACTATTTCATGGAGATCTATCAAACAAACAATGGTAGTCACATCATCAAATCATTCAGAAATACTGGCAATTCATGAAGCAAGTCGTGAATGTATATGGCTAAGATCTATGATCCAGCATATTCGGGAATCATGTGGACTCTCCTCTATCAAAGGTGACCCGACAACATTATTTGAAGATAATGTTGCATGCATTGCACAAATAACAGGGGGTTATATTAAAGGAGATAGAACTAAACACATTTCACCAAAATTCTTTTATACACATGAACTCCAGAAGAGTGGTGAAATTGATGTGCAACAAATACGCTCAAGTGATAATCTAGTAGATTTATTCACAAAATCATTGCCAACCTCAACATTCAAGAAGTTAATACATAGGATTGGAATGCGTCAACTCAAGGATATCGACATGAGGGGGAGTATGCTTGTAAAAGGGTGTTAGTGTACTGTACTTTTTTTTTCCTTCGTCCAGGTTTTGTCCTACTGGGTTTTACTGGCAAAGTTTTTAACGAGGTAGTTCTAATATACCAAGAAAAGAATATTGTACTCTTTTTCCTTTGCTAGGTTTTTCCTATAGGGTTTTTTACTAGCAAGGTTTTAATGAGGCATATTCTTTTAATATGGTGGTCATCCAAGGGGGAGTGTTGTAAATGAAGAGTAATGAATGACCACATTGATGGTCATTATGAACTCCATTTACTCATCTTTAAGATGAGTAATGGGAGTTCATATTATGAAGCCTATAAAAGGCTTCTTACCCCTCCCCCCCTTCACATGTAAGAGCATCCCGAGAAAAAGAAGAAAGTTCTCCCTCTCTTTCTTTCACTTTCTCAATTCTCTTCTTTGATTCCTTTTTCCATATTATATATCAAAGTAAGATATATTTTATCTCTACTACTTTGATTTGCATTATATTTTTCCTTGTTTTACAACAATAGTATATATATATATATATATATATATATTATATATATATATATATATATATATATATTTAAATTCATTCATTCAAATTGACTAAATGTTGACATGGCAGAATACTCACTAGTGGGTGCCATAACGGTGACGTGGCCAATTTGTGGACGTGGCTAAATCAGGGAACCATATATGGAGCAGAAGCTTGACCACCTCGTTCTCTTTCTCTTTCTCTCATTTTCCCTCTAGGGTTTCGAGTTAAACGTCTGTTTCGTTGCAGAGAAAATCTAAACCTAATAAAAAAATATATATACAAAACAATAGAAGAAAAATGAAGTGTTCGAGTTCTTTTAGCCGATTCTGAAGCTCAGTTAGCTTCCTAACTATTCCATCAATTTTTCGCTTTGATTTTTCAACAACCAAACAGATCTTGCAGAGGAAAATCTTAATTGCATTTATGTACTAGTTTTTTTCTTTATGCATTTGTTATCGTCTGGTATTATTAATTCGTCTATAGAGTAAAATTAAGGTTTCATGCTCTTTTGTTTGGTTGCGGAGAAATTGTAAGAAACATAAATGAAAATTTTGAGACTTGAATTTTTTGGTATGGGACTTGAGAAATGCTAGCTTAATTTTTTTCTTCGAGAAATGCCAGTTCTTAAAGAAGAATCACTAAAAGCCTCTCAAATTCTTGTTTTGTTGTAGAGAATCTTTTTTCTCTGCTTTTGTTTGGTGTAATTCTCCTCCAATTTGGTAAAGGTTTTGAATCCACAATACCAATTTTATTCTGGGTTTTCTCTCTTTTGTTGCAATTGTGTTATTCGGTTTGATTTCTTTGGTTTTTCTTTTCTCTATTTGATTGTAAATTGGACTTTAATTTGTGGTTATATCATGTTTTTAGGGTTTAGACTGATCAGGATTGGTCTTAGGGTATCGAATCTTTTGAAATGAAAATCAAGGATTTAGATGATGTCGAATCTGATGGGAAAGACAATGTTTATGGGAAGTAGATGGTCAGTGTTGATGCCAAAAGGGCTCTGGTCGGGGCCAGGGCTCGAATCCTCTTCTACCCGACTCTTCTGTATAATGTGTTTTGGAACAAGATTCAGGCCGAGCTCAAATGGCGGGATGAAGTTGATCAAGTTTTGTTTTCTATCACTTTTGTGCTTGTTTTAATGATTGATTTCATGCTTATTCTATGCCTAATTATTGACTTGAGCTTTATACATTAGATTTTTCATTGTTTTGGAGTAAAAAATAAAAATAAAAATAAATCAATTCCTAATGCAATTTTATGGGTTAATTGTGGTGTGTTTTCAATTTTTTTTAACCTAAATAAAGTAAAGACATAAAAGGTTTAAAAATTTCTTTTCTTTTGTTTTGCATGGTGTTCTACAAAGCCAAATTGAAGGTTTCATCTCTTTAGGGTGTAAAACTATAGCCATTTCTAATTTGTTATTATCTGCCACATGGATAACAAATTCCCTGTACAACAACTTTCTAGTATGTAACTGAATCATCCCTATTCCTCTGTTTCTTTCTTCTTCTCCTCATTTAACTAGTTTTGAAATTCATGCTATGCATGTATATGAGTCGTTGCTGGAGGAGTGTTTTTTTGAGTTTACTAAATCTCTCCATCTCCATTGCCGCAAAAATTTCTCATTCAACTACCATGACTAGAGTTGTAGAGCTCTCATATTGCAGTCTTCTGAATTAGTTAAGAGTCTAGAGGCTTTCTCGTGACGATTCCGGTAAATATGAAAAAATAGAACATTAATTGGATTGAATTTTTTCTGTCCAGAAATCCAATCTAATTCAACGACCCAATTGAGTATGTTTCTAGTATTGTTGAGGTTCACTTGGATAGGTCTGAAGCCAAGAACGCCATTAGAAGAATATGCTAAGAGGCTTACAAAACACTTTTGAAACTCTCATCATTGCGGTTGGATGATAACTCCCATGTGGCTGTGAAGAAGGTAGATGGTAGAGGCCAAGCTGCTGAGAGGGAATTTGAGGTATATATCATTTTTGTGAAAAATAAAATAAAAAATAAAATAAATAAATAAATAAATAAAGGTTTCCATTTTGAGGGTACGTTTGGCATATTGCCTCGTCATGTTCTTAATCACATTTGAAAATGTAGAATGAGGTGGAATTTCTCTCCTCGTTATAGTAGTCAAGAGGAGTCAAAGTTTCTTGTTTATGAGTTGATGTAGAGGACAAGGAGTTGTGCCATAGAGGAAGCTCAATAAATCATATCTAAAAAGAAGATTGGTGAACTGAGCTCTGACGGCCCAGATCACGCCCGTGTTGATCCGACGGCCAGAGTTGAATTTCAACGGTAATAAAGAGATCCAACGGCCAGATTGCTCCCAATTTGTGATCCAACGGTCAAAATTAAATTTCAATGGTAACTTAAGGTTCCAACGGCTATTTTGGCCCAAATTTCGTCTATAAATAGCCCATTTTGCATCAATTTCATCCATTTTTGCTCTGATTCTTCATTTGCTCTCTTATTACTCCAATTTTTTCTAAGGTTGCTCAATTATTCAATCATTTTAAGGTATGTTTGTTTTAAATTGTAATTAATTTTGTTTGCAATGGTAATTAATCATGTATTTCTATTTAATTAGTATGTTTGCAAGGATAATTTAATGTTATTTTTACATTCAATTATAATTAATTTGTATATTTTTATAGAATTAATTTAGGTTAATTTGATTATTTAATTATAAATTGATAATTCACATTTAGAATTACATTAAACTAGTTAACTTAACTAAATTATTTAATTAATTTAATTCATGGTAAATTATGTAATTAATTTAATTAACATGAACTATTATATTTTGAATATGAGATATGTTCATTTTTATGATTATTGGGATTTATTTTCATATTCAATTATGATTAATTTTTATATTTAGTAAATTTATCATAGAATTACATTTAGATTAAAAAAATTAACTTAGTTAAATTATTTAATTAGTTTAATTAACATGAACTACTATAAATGGAATGTCAAATATGTTCAATTTTTTATATTATCCCGATTTATTTTCATATTCAATTATGATTAATTTCAATATTTAGTAAATTTATCATAGAATTACATTTAGATTAAAAAAATTAATTTAGCTAAATTATTTAATTAGTTTAATTAACATGAACTACTATATATGGAATATTAAATATGCTCAATTTTTTTATTATTGCGATTTATTTTCATATTCAATTATGATTAATTTCTATATTTAGTAAATTTATCATAGAATAGAATTACATTTACATTTAAAACATTAACTTAGCTAAATTATTTAATTAGTTTAATTAACATGAACTATTATATATGGAATATTAAATATGCTCAATTTTTTTATTATTGCGATTTATTTTCATATTCAATTATGATTAATTTCTATATTTACTAAATTACATTTAGAATAAAAAAAATAACTTAGCTAAATTATTTAATTAGTTTAATTAACATAGATTTAAATTTAAGTGTATTTTTCTTGCAATAGATTTAGCATGGCTAGTGAAGGTGGTTCTGCCATGCCAGGGCGAGATCTAGCTTGGAAGTATTGTTCACCAATTGAGGGTAACCGAAATGGAACAATTTGTAATTTTTGTGGGTTGGTAATGAAAAATGGAGGCATCACGCGATTCAAGTCTCATTTAACGCATAAGGAACCCGCATAACAACACCAATAAGTGTCCAAGAGTGCCACCAGAAGTGAAAGAAAAGATACGATTGCTGGTGCGTGACAAAAAAAAAAAAAAAAAAAGCAAAAGCAAAGAAAAATGCTGATATTGAAGACATTCGTAGTCAATTACGTGGCACAATGGGGACTCATCATACACATTTGGTAAACGAATATGATGATGATAATGAAGATGCTAAGGATGAAGATGTGTATATATATCCGAAAAATATGCACCTAGATGAGCGGGATGCATATCGATCTGCAGTTCGTGCCTCGAAAGCATCTAATTAGGAACATGAACAACATGAGAATATTGTAGGAAGCAAACGCAAAACGGGAGAGTCTTCTACTGGTATACCGTCGATGATGCGAAAATCACAGAGTATACGACATTCGCATCATTCACCCTCTGTTGCCCCTTCGCTTTACAAGTCTTCTGTAGCAAGACAAAAAAATATCAAAGATATATTCAAGGGTGGTGCAAATAAAGAAACGATGGGACGCTTAATCAGCAAATTCTTCATTTATGAGAGTGTTGCACCCACAAAAGCAAAGTCTCATCACTTCAAGAATATGATTATTGGTGCACAACAAGCAGGTAATTACTAATTTATCAAATGTTATATTGTGTTGTACTTTTAGTAAGTATATTATTTTGTGACATGTTTTACATATGAAGTGCAGGAATGGGAATCGAACCTCCATCTCCATATGAAATAAAGAATAAGTACTTGGAAATGGAGTACAAAGAAATGGAAGCTTATGAGAGAAAAATGGAAGACATATAGGTGCACAATAATGTCAGATGGATGGACAAGGCCCACGAAATTAAGTATTATTAATTTCATGGTTTATTCTAAAGGACCACGGTGTTCCTTAAGTCAGTCGATGCATCGAACTATATCAAAGACCACAAATATATATGCGAGCTTTTGAAGACTATTATCAAAGAAGTCGGTAAGGAAAATGTGGTCCAAATTGTCACAGATAATGGGTTGGCGTTCATGAAAGCAGGGAAACAATTGATGAAGAAGTATAACTAATATTGGACTCTGTGTGCGGCGTACTGCATCGACTTAATCTTTGAAGACATTGGTAAAAGACCCAGTGTTATCGAGGTGATAAACAATGCTCGCAAGATAGCTAACTTCATTTACAATCATGGTTGGTTACTAGCACAAATGAGAAATTATTGTGGTGGAGACATTGTTCGACCAAGAGCTACAAGGTTTGCTACCAATTATATTGCTCTTGACAGTCTTCTCAGAAAAATGGTTGATTTGAAAAAATTGTTTATGAGTGATGAATGGGCACAACACAAACTTAGTCGAACGAAACTTGGACGAGAATTGGAGCAATTATTGTTTGACCATACATATTGGGACAGATTGACAAATATAGTTTCATTATATGAGCCATTATACGTGGTGCTTCGACTTGTACATTCTGAAGTTGTTCCTACAATGCCATTTGTGTACTAACTTATGCACGTGATGAAAGAGAACCTTATTCGTCAAGGATCTGGAGATTGGATGTTCAAAATAATACAAGATCGTTGGGAGAAAACACTAAAACATCCACTTCATGCAGCAGGTACTTAAGTACTATATATCTTTATAAATTTTTACTTTGTATTTAAGTTTCTTTTAAAAAAAATATTAACTCTACTAAATTTTATTGTAGCATACTTCTTAAATCCAAGATTTCAATATAGGCGTGGAGTTGGTAGTGATCCAGAACTACTTCAAGCTGTCCATGATGTTTTTGCAAAATTAGATCCAACTACTGAATCTCTTGGTCAATTTGGAAATGAGGTGAATAAAAAACTGTTATTTTTGTCAATAAAACAATAATTTCATTCATCAATTTATTTAAACGTTTACTAACAAATATGATATTAACAAATTAAATGTTGAATACATAGCTTGGACTTTTTCGAGATGCAAAAAGAGGATTCGGTGATCGAACGACAATTGCAGCAAGGTCAACCATGGTGCCCGGTGAGTCTTTATAGGAAAAAATTGATTATCATTATTGTAAATTCACCACATAAGTATTTATATGATTATCAAATTCGTTGCAGCTAAATGGTGATTTATGTATGGGAATCAAACACCTACATTGAGAAAGTTAGCCATCAAAGTTCTCTCACAAACTGCGTCATCTTCTGCATGTGAGAGAAATTGGAGCACGTTTGCTCTCATCCACACAAAGCAACGAAATCGTTTGGCTTACCCTCGATTGGAGCAATTAGTTTTTTGTTACTATAATATGAGGCTAAAGTTACACGATATGGAGGCAAAAAATGATCGAGTTTTTGAAAAAGATTACCTTGATCTTCTTGACATTTCAACTGACGTGGGTGAAGAAGAAGATAATCAGTTGTTCCAATGGGTTAGGCCTATACACTTGGATGACGAAGTTGGAAATCCTGATCCACGAATTGCCGCTCATGCTTGAGAATTTGGAGTTAATGTTGAACGTGTGTTGTCCGAAGAAGTTCACTCTGAAAGTTTTACCAAAGATACTGATGATTCACTTCATCTGGTATTGAATTCCCACCAAGAGATTGACTCCACAAGTGCTGGCCATAGTAGTAGACCTAGTGTTGTAGGTACTTCTGCTTCTGGTTACAATGGTTCAAGAGGTGGAACTGATGATGGAGGTGATAATGGGGGAGGAGATATTGATGAACGTCGACATAGTCAATATCCAATTGGCCAATTTATTTATGAAAATGATTTCACACACTGCACACATGATGAAGACCATGGCCCTAGAAGAGCTGGTCTAAGCATAGGAGCTATTGGGAAGCCTTATAGAGGAAGAGAACAAATGATGGGACCATATAACGAGGAGTTACTTTCAGGGAGTTTTGAATCTATGAGTATAGGGACTCAATTTAGTGACTCCTCGAATGAGGCTAACGTCTACCCTCCTCATGTGATGAGTTATGGTCAACCTTCAAGTTGAATAGATGAAGAGTATGGTATGTCGCGTTATTCCCCTTCTAAAAAAATGTCATACCAAGTTCCATATCAGATGGAAGAAGGATTTGACATAAACACATGGGTGAATTTTGAGTATCTTATCCATGTAGAGGCAATGGGCAGGACTCAAGAGATATATGCATGGCATGTTAGAATTTTTAACCAATATTATCGAGGCTCATTGAGTTGGTACCAATATTGTCTCCAACAGCAAACCGGGGTTCCTTCATCTATCAATCCCATTGAACCACATCTATCCTCATTTTGGTACTAAAGGGACATTGCAATGTAATGTGTACAAATTATTGATATTTAATGAAATGAAGTATTTTATGTGACTTTATAATGAGAACAATTATGAAATTAACATTTCTTATAGATCGACATGATATAATTACATCTAATATCGCAAATTATATCATATGTATATCAAATTTTTCAATAAAACAACTTTAAAATGTCTATTATACTTCTAATTATATTATTATGAGGTTTTCCTTGCATTTCCATGAGTTTTTAACAATTTTAAGCCTACCAATATTTTTTTCCAGAATATCCGCCGATATATCCGTAAAATCGAAGTACCGATATTTTCATCCTTGTATACAAGTTACAAAAGATATGGGTGATTTGTATGCCTACAATTATACCATCAAGATTGAGGGACAGAATATGGGTAGGAGATTGAAAGAGAATATGGATAGCGTAATCTGGTTCTACGATGCTAATCTGCAACCACAAGTGCAAGTTATGGAAACGACAATATCGTCTAATTCTCCATGTCATTCTTGCTTCAGCCACATGGGTTGTTGTACTACTCATTTCCTCTACAACAACATCTCATGAAGCATGGAAGAAACTAGAGACCACCTAGGAAAACCAATCACATACTAGAATGCTAAATCTACGTAATATTCTTATGAAGACAACCAAGGATTCTCGATCCATTGTTGAATACATGCAGACCATCAAAACCATTATTAATGATCTTGCTCTCATTAGTTATCCTCTCAATGAAGATAAACTCATCATCCATGTTCTCAATGGATTGGGCAATGATTTTAAAGAAATCAATGCTACCAATCGAGTCAAAGAGTCACCAGTGACATTTGAAGAACTTCATGACAAATCATAGGATTAAGAAAATCTTCTGAAGTAAGATAATGCCCGAAAGAAACTTACTAGTTATTGCTCAAGTTCATAAATAAATTCCCTAATAGTAAAAAATATAGTACTAAACATCCAAGAGGTAATTTCAACAACAAAGAGTCAACCAATACTTTTGGCAACAAAAATATTTTTTACCATCAGGGCAAAAGGACTATTTAGGGTAATCAAAGATTCTTCAATCAAGGAAATTTCAATTCCTAGTAGCATTACTGGTATACCACCAACGGTAACAATCAACGTCAAACTGTTTGTCAACTGTGACAAAGTTGGTCATAGTGTCAAGGTATGCCATGCATGCCCACCACCACAGTTGTTTCCTCGAGCCAACTACATGGCCAGTGATCAAGCCGAAGACGGTGGCACTTGGATAATTGATTTGGGTGCCTCCCACCACATAACTCCTTATCATCAAAATCTCTCACTATACTCTGAATATGGTGATAATAAGGACATTATGATTGGTAATGGCAATGGCCTTCCCATAACTCATGTTAATTCCACCGCACAATTCACCCACAACTACTTTCTCACTTAGCAATGTTTTGTGTGCACCCTTGATTAAAAAATTGTTCTTTCTATTCACAAATTCATTTTTGGATCCTCATCAATCTCGTGTACAAAACCACTAGAAATTATTTACATAGATGTTTAGGGTCTCACACCAATAATTTACTTTGATCATTATCGTTATATATATTATTTTTATATCATTGCATTAATATTTGATATATATTGAAGTTAATTAAAGATAACTTCTAAAGACAACATATAAGGCCTGTGTGACCAGGCTAAATAAAAATTCAAGTCGTTCTAAACACTTTATCATTGACTCGGGCAGAAGCTAACTAGCATTGAAGAACAGATAAGAGCATAGACTCTGCTTCGTAGCTGTAGAATGATGGAATATATCTAGTAAAGTAGACCGATATTGTGTCTGATTCAACGTAATACTCCAGAACATATATATAATTGCCAAAAACATTGGAACTATGGAACTATAAGATAGAAATGAATTCATGACAGTAAGTTGATCATAACAATGAAGACCTACTCGGATTTTTTAAAAAATAAATAAATAAAAGAGGTGTCATTTAATTTGATTTTGTGCAAGACCCAGATTGCTGTTTCTGTACACACAACCGTGATGGACAACACTCATGCATGCATCTTAAACATATCCTCCAAAAAAAATTTTAATAATATATGAGAAAATTAATGGAACTGTTGGCAGTAATCGTGATCAGAAGCATTAGAAACTAGGTGTAGATACATTCGGTCACTACATTAAAATAAAGTAAAACAAAATCCAGGCCCTCAGGATTAGAGTTAGCCGGCTTTGGACTGTAATATTTGTTGGCGAGGTTAGCAATGATAGTTTGAGAACCCAATGAGGGGGGTTGGGTCAATTTCCTATAAAAGGTAGCTTCCATGCAAATACAAGCACTTACCCCTCAAGCTTCTGGGACTCCCCTTTCAAATTCGAATGGGCAATATGGCATGTCCCCCTTCGTGGCTTCTCTTGATTAGTCTTGCTTGCACTCTGCTTATTAGCTGCAGTGGAGCAGCCAACAAAGATCGAAAGGCAAATAATCTCTCTTATGGACCCTGCTGCCATTTTATTTTATTTTCTTTGTATTTTGTGATGGTCACTGAGTATATTTGAGAAACAGTCGATGCATGTAAATGGTGCATGGGATACAATTGTTTTATAATAGAACTGATGGATTTACGAGAATTTGTGGTTGCAGGAGTACATTGTGTACATGGGTGACCTTCCAAAAGGTCAAGTGTCGGCGTCATCCCTCCACGCTAAATACTTCAACAAGTCACCGGCAGGTAATTAGCTTCTTTTTTTTTCAAAAAAAAAAAAAAGAAAGAAAAAAAGAAACAAAGATGATTTATGATTTATAGTTAAAGTTGTCTTGAATTGTTTTTCGTATAAATAAAAAAATGAAATAAAATTTGACATTGAAATGTTAAAGAAAATAGATCTTTGTGGTGTTTTTGTATGTTTGTGACATGGTATTTCCAAGAATAGGATACCATGATTACATTTGCATTGAGCTTTTTGCTGAAAATTCTTCCATATGCATTGAAGATGAAAGATTGAAAAAGGAAATTCTTAGTTGGATGATTACAGGTGTATTTGGGAATTGTTTTTAAGAATAATTTTTTGTTCTAAAAAAACACAGAAAACACGTTCGTAACGAAAAATTGTTTTATATTTTATATTTTAAAAATAGAAAGTATGGTGTTTTTAAATAACATCTTTTAATTATTTTCTATTGTTTTATACTTTATTTTTTTTATGGTTGTTTTAAAAAATAATTATAAAAACATGTAAAATGATTAAAAATAAAACACTAGATATAAAAATTATTTTGAAAACATATTTAAAAACATTAAAAACTGGTTAAAAACATTTTAGATTTTCAAATAAACTTTTGTTATATAAAAATCATAGAATAATTTTCAAAAAAATTTCTCAAAAATTATTTTCTAGAATTGTTTTCAAAAATAGTTCTCAAACATACCTTTTTTTTTTCCCTTTGGTCTTTTATTATTGTATTTATTTTTTATTTTGTTAATCAAAAGAAAGAAAATAAATAATAAAGCACCTTTGAGATATATTTCTTATTGTCTGTTTTTTAAAAATAAAAATAATAATAATAATAACTTCAACAAAGAATGCAAGAATTTTTATAAATTTATTTTTAAAATATAATGATTTTTATAAATCTTTTAAATAGAGGTATTAAAAATGGTTTATTATATCAAATTTAAAAATTTTTAAACATAATATTTTAAAATATAAGATAAATCCATACTTTTTTCGTAAAAGTTACCACATTTTACAGGTAAGTTACTACAATTTTTTGTCATGAAACTTTGTTCTTTAAATTTGTATTTTTTTCAAACCGACATCAACTTTAAGTTTGCATGCCCACAGAAGGGCAAGTCAAACTCAATTTACCAGGATTACATGGGGATAAATTTTTCTAAGGTTTGGGAAAAAAATGGAACTTCATATGGAAAAGTATATTATATACACACAGATTATGATAGAAGAAAAGAAAACCACACCGGAAAATCTGGCAAGAATGAAGACCTTTTAGTGGCCTAACTTCTCTAATGGATTGCATTCAACAGTAGTGCCTCCCAATATCTCCTCCATAGCTACAAGAAGAGCTTCAACGGATTTGTCGCAAAGTTGACCGAGGAGGAGTCGAAGAAACTGTCCGGTGGGTGAATTATATATCATCTTAAATTGTCCTATATTTGTTTCCCAGCCTGATTGTAACTTTGTATATCCAGGCATGGACGGGGTTGTGTCTGTGTTCCCAAATGGAAAGAAGAAACTCCTTACCACAAGGTCGTGGGACTTCATCGGCTTCCCCCTGGAAGCTAATAGAACAACTACTGAAAGTGACATTATTGTTGGAATGCTGGACACTGGGATCTGGCCTGAGGCTGATAGTTTCAGTGATGAAGGGTATGGTCCACCACCAACCAAATGGCAGGGCACTTGTCAAACCTCATCCAATTTCACCTGCAACAAGTAAATGATCCTTTTTTTTTCTTCTTTATAATTTCATCTGCACACATACACTAATGAGATATACAGAGAGACCCCAATGCTGCTTAACAAAAAATTTAATGCTATGCAGTAAAATCATTGGAGCTAGATACTACAGGAGTGATGGAAATGTACCCCCAGAAGATTTTGCATCACCAAGAGATACAGAAGGCCATGGGACACATACTGCATCCACAGCAGCTGGAAACGTAGTTAGTGGGGCAAGCTTACTGGGCCTTGGCGCAGGAACAGCTCGAGGAGGGACTCCTTCAGCCCGCATTGCAGTGTATAAGATATGTTGGGCAGATGGTTGTTATGATGCAGATATCCTTGCAGCGTTTGATGATGCAATTGCGGATGGAGTTAATATTATCTCTCTTTCAGTTGGGGGATCCTTTCCTCTGGATTACTTTGAAGATTCAATTGCGATTGGAGCTTTCCATTCCATGAAGAATGGGATACTCACATCTAATGCTGCTGGTAATTCGGGTCCTGATCCTGCTTCTATCACAAATTTCTCGCCTTGGTCTCTCTCAGTTGCTGCTAGCGTCATTGACAGAAAGTTTCTGACCGCGTTGCACTTAGGAAACAACATGACTTATGAGGTGAGATAGGCATTGACCACAATATCTACTGAAGGGATCTCACATCTGAGATAGGCATTGACCATAATTGTCCTTTCCCAAATTATCTTGACCTCTTGTTTACACATGTAGGGAGAACTCCCTCTAAATACTTTCGAGATGAATGATATGGTCCCTCTCATTTATGGTGGAGATGCGCCGAACACGTCCACAGGATCTGATGGATATAGTTCCAGGTGAAAATTTGAAATCTGTAATGGTATTCATTGAAGTTTACGGACGCCCATTTAAATGAAGCTTCAGTGAGGTATAATATTTGAAGAATGAAAATGCACAAATTTTATCATGAAATGTAGGTACTGCTACGAGGGCTCCTTGAACATGTCTCTGGTAACGGGTAAAATTGTACTCTGTGACGAGTTGAGTGATGGGGTGGGAGCAATGAGTGCTGGAGCAGTAGGTACTGTAATGCTAAATGATGTCTACACAGATTTGTCTTTAGCTTTCCCCTTACCTACATCCTGCTTGGACTCCAACTATACTACCAACGTTCATGAGTATATAAATTCAACTAGGTACTTTTCAAACTCATAGTCTCCAATTAATTTGATTATCATTCTTGGTGAGCCTATGGATAACGTTTAGATCATACTAATTTCTTGCACTTCTTCCTTTGTAAACAGCACACCAACCGCAAATATACCGAAAAGCACCGAGGCTAAAAATGAATTGGCACCATATGTAGTTTGGTTTTCGTCGAGAGGCCCAAACCTGTTACCCGTGACATTCTCAGTGTAACTCAGATATTCAATTTCCTCCGGATCTTTCCTTTGTGTACCCGCTTCTTTCTTAATTAGTTGCAATGTCTTGTAACTGTGCAGCCTGACATCGCCGCGCCAGGAGTTGACATTCTAGCAGCATGGACAGAAGCTTCAAGTTTGACAGGAGTTCCAGGGGATACAAGAGTAGTTCCATACAATATCATTTCAGGGACGTCCATGGCTTGTCCACATGCTTCCGGGCTGCTGCCTACGTTAAATCATTTCACCCAACATGGTCTCCTGCTGCTATCAAGTCTGCCTTAATGACAACTGGTAAGGCTTCATCCATAATCTGTGGGCATTTTTCAAACTAAAATTTTTTAGGCAGAGTATCTTGTTCAAGTACTCTTTTGAAAGCTGCTTTTGTAGACAGACAAGTTGAAGTACTAAAAGAACCCGTATCTGTAACTAATGCTCATGTTTCCATTGCCATTGGCAGCTTCACCCTTGAGTGCTGAAACCAACACCGACCTGGAGTTTTCTTATGGGCAGGTCAGTTGAATCCCCTACAGGCTGCAAATCCTGGTTTGGTGTATGATGCTGGGGAGGCAGATTACATCAAGTTTTTGTGTGGACAAGGCTATAACACTACAAAGTTGCACCTTGTCACGGGAGAAAACATCACTTGTTCTGCGGCCACAAATGGAACTGTTTGGGATTTAAACTACCCTTCTTTTGCTATATCTACTGAGCATGAGGCAGGAGTTAATCGCACCTTCACTAGAACTGTCACAAACGTCGGATCACCAGTCTCAACTTACAAGGCAATTGTGGTTGGCCCTCCAGAGTTCAGTATCAAAGTTGAACCAGGTGTACTTTCATTCAAATCCCTTGGGGAGACGCAAACCTTCACTGTCACTGTTGGTGTGGCAGCACTAAGTAACCCTGTAATATCAGGCTCTTTGGTGTGGGATGATGGGGTTTACAAAGTGAGGAGCCCCATAGTTGCTTATGTTTTTTAGTCAAATATCTAGTTTCATACATCTTAGTTGGTTCTTATTTAATTGAATAAACAGAAGAGATGTGGTATGTATTGTAATAAAATCCAACGCAATTCTATTCGCTCTATAGGAGAAATGCTTTGAGATACATGGCATATGCTCCGATAGTTTCATAAATTGACATCAGGAGGCTCCTAATTGCTACTCTGAAATTATTCTGATTTGTTTCTACTATAATTGTTCAGAATGCAATGAGAGAGATTGTGTAGGAAAGGTACTCGGTTTTATGCTACTTAAATGCGAAAATCTTGTGAACTTCAGAAACGATATGACTTAAAAAGCACTAGAGATTAATTTCAAGCAATAATGTAATGTCCAAAATTCCCAGATTTTAATCTCAAGAAAATTAAGCGTCTTCACCTCCATTTTGGATCCCATGTTGGGACTAGAAGGCAGAACTCCTGGTTTACACTGAAAAATGATTTTCTTTGTTAGAGACTCATCGGTTCAAGTCAGGGGATCTTATTAAATTTTATCCCATTCCAGCTCCGTAAGTCAAGGGATTTGATTTTAATTTAATTCTGCTCATAGTGAATTTAAATTAGTCAATGTGAAATTCTATATAAACTAATTTCCTTCAGAGTTACCGTAAATGGACTATAGCTTGTATGTAAACACAAATGTATTGCCAAATTAATGCATTACATAATATTATTTTTTCAAATCTTTATTGTTATAGTATCAAAGTCGTTCAGTTTTAATCTCTTTTTCAAATGGATTTTGATTGGGTTGAAAATCAATCTGGAATCACCATCTCCGCTATCTTAAATGTCTCCATTGCTGTCATCACATCCGCTAATCTTATCACCATAAATGTCGCTACTGAAAGGAAGATCCATTGATTTGGAATCACTACATATTCTCTCTCAATCTCCTACCCATATTCTCACCCTCAATCTCGATTCACCCATATCTTTTGTAAGCTGTATATAATACAGTCAATAACAAAGTGAAACCACAAGGCTCTTCTTTCATCATTCCTACCAGCCTAACATGATATCAGAACCCTACTTGCTCTAAGCAAACCTACAATGCACGTCGAGTAGCCTCCATCGTCCTTCTCATTTTTCTTTCTCTCTAAAACTACCTCACATCCATCAATTATGGCTGATGAAATCTCTTCCCCCTTTGAAAATCCAGTTGTTCTCACAACCGAAAACAACCTCCCATCTCAACCAAACACCCTCATTCCATCAACACTGCCACATAAATGTCTTTCAAACTCATCAAAGTGAACTATGTGTCATGGAGACCTCAGTTCACCTATCTTCTCTTTAGATATGATCTACTAGGCTTCCTCGGTGGCACAACTCCTTGTCCTCCCGAAACCATCCCATGATCTGGTTGCACAATGCTAATCTTCAATTCCAAGTGCAAGTTATGGAAATGACAAGATCGTCTAATTCTCCATGTCATTCTTGCATCAGTCACATGGGTTGTTGCACCACTTATCTCCTCTACAACATCCCATGAAGCATGGAAGAAATTGGAGACCACCTTTGCAAACCAATCACACACTAGAATGCTCAGGCTGCGTAATATTCTGATGAAGACAACCAAGGATTCTCAATCCATTGTTGAATACATACAAGCCATTAAAACCATTGTTGATGATCTTGCTCTCATTGGCTATCCTCTCAATGAAGATAAACTCATAATCCATGTTCTCAACAAGCTAGGCAATGATCTTAAAGAAATTAGTGTTGTCATTCGAGCCAGAGACTCACTAATGACATTTGAAAAACTTCATGACAAACTACAGGATTAAAAAACTCTTCTAAAGCAACATGACGCCGGAAAGAAAACTTCGCCAGTTACTTCTCATATTTCATAAAAAAATTCCCTAATAATAAAGGGAACAGTGAAAAATTTGGTGGACCGGAAGCAATTTCAACAACAAAAGGTCAACCAACACTTTTGGCAACAACAAAAATATTTTTTGCTATCAAGGCAAAAGAAATGTTTAAGGTAATCAAAATTCTCCAATCAAGGCAATTTCAATTCCTAGCAGCATTACTGGCATACCAATAATGGCAATAATCAACATCTTTGTCAATTATGTGACAAAGTTGGTCATAGTGCCAAGGTATGTCGTTCACAGCCACCACCAAACTTCTCACCTTGAGCCAACTACATGGCCAATGATCAAGCCGAAGACCATGACACTTGGATAGTTGACACTTGGATAGTTGACTTGGATGCCTCCCACCACATTATGACATAACTCCTAATCTTTAAAATCCCTCACTTAGATAGTTGATTTGGGTGCCTCTCACCCAAGGAGGAAAATATCGTAATATGTCGACGATATATCGTGTATTGGTACGATATTTCATGGAAAAACCCAAAACCAAAAGGTTTGAGGTTCAACCCACTTACCATCCGGGCAAATTTACCCTTGTTATATAATATACAGTAAACATATATATAGTTAAAGTCATTATATAAAAAAAATATTAAAAGAATATTTTAAAGAGCAAATTAATTATAATTATATTTTATAATTAAATGCAAAATTTTCTTTTAATTGATTACCAAAAATATAAAAATTATATAATTTTCTTCATAATGTTTTTAATATCATTAATAATTAATTAAATATTAAAAAATTATACATATATCATAATTTATTTTATATTGTTTAATATAATTGAATTAAATGAATCATAATTTTAATATTAATATATATTTTAAAATTAGACATATTACAATCAAATATCATAATATTAGATGTAATTTAATAATAAATGTATACTTATAAAATTCATATTTTTATCGATGCATACGATATTATTATCATATATGATAAATCATATTATACATATATCAAATTATTTAATAAAACAACTTAAAAATATCATTATACTTCTAATTACATTTTTATGAAGTTTTTCTTATATTTTTATAAATTTTGACCAATTTTAGGCTTATCGATATTTTTTTCCAAAATATCCGCCAATATATCTCCGATATATCCATAAAATCGAAGTACCGATATATCCGTGATTACCGATATTTTCATCATTGATTCCACCACATAACTCTTGATCTTCAAAATCTCTCACTGCACTTTGAATATGGTGGTAATTAGGATATTATGATTGGTAATGATAATGTCATTCCTGTAACTCATATTAGTTCCACCACACTCGATTCACCCACAACCATTCTCTAACTTGGCAATGTTTTGTATGCACCTTTGATTAAAAAAAATCTTATTTTCATTCACAAACTCCCTTTTGGAACCTCATCAATCTTGTGTATAGGGTCACTAGAAATTATTTACAGAGATGTTTAGGTCTTGCACCAATAATTTCATTTAATCGTTATATGAAATATTCAATTTACAAAATATTCATCACTTTATCTACCTAAACAAAAATCTAATGTAACTTCCATATTTGAATGGTTCAAAACCATTGAAAATTTCTTTGAAACCCCCATACAAATAGTTAATTCAAATGGTGGTGCAATCATGCACTCACCCACTTTGTTATTCAACATCTTAAGTTACCACCTCACACACCTTAAGTTCTCAATACAACTAAACATAAACATCTCCATGTGATAGAAACAAGACTTGCACTTCTTTATCATACTTCAATGCCATTTCGCTTTTGGTCTTCTGCATTTCAAACAGCAACCTATCTCATTAATAGGATGCCAACACCAATTTTGGGTAACCAAACTTCTTTTGAAGAAATTTTCAACAAAAGTCCAAACTACACAAATTATGAGTATTTGGATGCTTGTGTTACCTTTGGCTTCATCCCTATACTTCTCACAAGCTTGATCCTCATTCTTGTTCTTGTGTGTTTATTGGTTACTCCATAGAACATAATGCTTATCATTGCATTGATTCGTGTTCCATAAACTCTTTGTCTCCCATCATGTTGTATTTATGGAATTAAAATTCCCATTTTAAACTCTTTCCTTAAAAGAAGACAAGGTCATGGACACAAGCCTCTTTTTTACCAACCTACCCATTTTACAATCTTGTATACGCATTCCTTCTCTCTTAGTTCACCAAACCTAGACCCACTACACAGAACCCACTATCCACCTAATGACCTAGTTTACTTAGGCGTCATCCTTCAATCTCATACTAATGTTGACCACTAGCAAAAATCCTCAAAGGTAAGTTTGTCATGGTGCCAAGGAAGCTAGAGTTGAGGCCAAGGAAAAAGAAGTTAGTTGTATTACGGTGGACCAAAAAAAGAGGCACTAATTTGCCTTATGGCCTTAAGTGCCACACAGTTGGTAGTATCCAAGGTATGGTCGAGGTGGAAGGCAGTCTCCCCACGGTTTAAGTGTAGCCAGCAATGGTGGGTAGGCAAAAAGGGTGACGAGCTAACAACCCCACCCATGGGGTTGTTAGCAATAGTGGAAGGACGCCACCTAGTGGTGTTTCGATTGAGAAATTTGCAGCGGCTGGAAAAGAAGATGGTTAAGGTGATGAAGCTTGCAAAGAGGCCTCAAAATTCAACAAATTTTCATGTAGTTCCATAAACATGACTGGAGTTTCATAGGCTTGCATAGCTCGAACAAGTTCTTTAGTATTCATTGCTGAGACCATCAAGGATTTTCCCAGTAAAATCTTCTTCATCCATTGGCACTCCAAGTATAGCAAGTTCATTTACATAAGCTTTGGCATGCGGTTCAATAGTTATTTCTAGTTTAAAAATAAAAATAATATTATATAATGGGAGCTCACAAAAAGAAATTAAACCAGATTTTTCATTGAAACTTTTAGTTGTTGAAGCAAAAGAAAAAAAGAACTAACAGTTGTACAGTGATTAGGTCGTCTCCATAGAAAACTTTAGATTAACAATTCTGATGGTAAGGGTTTTTGAGGTGTTAATGCTAGTTGGGAGCCCAAAAAATGATCTTATAAATGATAGAAGAAGGAACTTAAAAACTAAAAAAATGGAACTTTAGATGGAAAATATATTATATACACAGATTATGACAGAAGAAAATAATCACGCTAGAAAATCTGGCAAGAATGAAGATCTTTTAGTGGTCTAACATCTCCCGTGGATTGCATCCAAGAGCAGTGGATCTGAATATCTTCTCCATAGCTACAAGAGGAGCTTCAACGGGTTTGTCGCAAGGTTGACGGAGGAGGAGTCGAAGGAACTGTCCAGTAGGTTAATTAACTAAATGTTATCTTAGATTGTCCTATATTTGTTTGTCAACCTGATTGTAACTTTGTATATCCAGGCATGGACGAGGTTGTGTCAGTGTTCCCAAATGGAAAGAAGAAACTCCTCACAACTAGGTCATGGGACTTCATCGGCTTCCCCCTGGAAGCTAATAAAACAACTACTGAAAGTGACATTATTGTTGGAATGCTCGACACTGGGATCTGGCCTGAGTCTGCCAGTTTCAGTGATGAAGGGTTTGGTCCACCACCAAGCAAATGGAAGGGCACTTGTCAAACCTCATCCAATTTCACTTGCAACAAGTAAATGATCTTTTTTTTTTTTTTTTTTTCTCTTTTCCTGTTTATGATTTCATCTGCACACGTATAATGAGATATACAGAGGATCCCAATGATGATTAACAAAAAATTTGATGCTTTGCAGTAAAATCATTGGAGCTAAATACTATAGGAGTGATGGATTTATACCCTCAGTAGATTTTGCATCACCAAGAGTGACACAGAAGGTCATAGGGCACATACTGCATCCACAGCAGCTGGAAATGTAGTTAGTGGGGCAAGCTTACTGGGCCTTGGCGCAGGAACAGCTCGAGGAGGGACTCCTTCAGCCCGCATTGCAGTGTATAAGATATGTTGGGCGGATGGTTGTTATGATGCAGATATCCTTGCAGCATTTGATGATGCAATTGCCGATGGTGTTGATATTATCTCTCTTTCAGTTGGGGGATCCTTTCCTCTGGATTACTTTGAAGATCCAATTGCGATTGGAGCTTTCCATTCTATGAAGAATGGGATACTCACATCTAATGCTGGTGGTAATTCGGGTCCAGATCCTGCATCTATTACAAATTTCTCGCCTTGGTCTCTCTCAGTTGCTGCTAGCGTCATTGACAGAAAGTTTCTGACCGCGTTGCACTTGGGAAACAACCTGACTTATGAGGTGAGATAGGCATTGACAACAATATCTACTGAAGGGATCTCAATTCTGAGATAGGCATTGACCATAATTGTCTTTTCCCAAGTTATCTTAACCTCTTGTTTACATGTAGGGAGAACTCTCTTTAAATACTTTCGAGATGAATGATATGGTCCCTCTCATTTATGGCGGAGATGCGCCAAACACGTCAGCAGGATCTGATGCATCTTATTCCAGGTAAAAATGTGAAATCTGTAATGGTGTTCATTGAAGTTTATGGAAGCCCATTTAAATGAAGCTTCAGCAAGGTATAGTACTATTTGAAGAATGAAAATGCACAAATTTTATCATGAAATGCAGGTACTGCTTGGAAGGCTCCTTGAACGAGTCTCTGGTTACGGGTAAAATTGTACTCTGTCACGGGTTGGGTGATGGGGTGGGAGCAATGACTGCTGGAGCAGCAGGTACTGTAATGCCAAATGATGGCTACACAGATTTGTCCTTCGCTTTCCCCTTACCTACATCCTGCTTGGACTCCAACTATACTAGCGACGTTCATGAGTACATCAACTCAACTAGGTACTCTTCAAATTCATGTTCTCCAAGAAATTTGATTATTATTCTTTGTGAACCTATGGATAACGCTTAGATCATACTAATTTTCTTGCACTTCTTCCTCTGTAAACAGCACACCAACTGCGAATATACAGAAGACCACCGAGGCTAAAAATGAATTGGCACCGTTTGTAGTTTGGTTTTCGTCGAGAGGCCCAAACCCTATTACCCGTGACATTCTCAGTGTAACTCAGATATTCAATTTCCGCCGGATCTTTCCTTCGTTTATCCACTTCTTTCTGTAACATAATGTGCCTATGCTGTGTTAGGTTATATATGTAAAAACAACTTTTTTGTTTTTGTTTTGAGTGGTTGCCATGCTTCCACGTGGAGAGATTTACTCAGGTTAAATCTCTTTGCATCTGGTTTAAATTCTGGTGACTGTACAACAGAAAAAGTGAAGAACCGAGAATACAAAGTGAAAGAAAAAGGGTCCTCTGTTTTTTGTGTGGACTGTCATAACTCCTCTGTTCCCAGCTCCATTCTCAAGTGTTACTCTTCCATTTTTTCTTTCTATAGCCTTTCTCTGTTTCAGGCTGAAACTGCAGCCAACATAATTGGTATCAGAGCAACCCATTTCACGAATCCACCTCTCAATCTAATCTTCGATCCACCTTGCTGTTTCCAATCTGATCTAATCCACTTCTTCTTTTCAAGCCCTTTTATCTCTTAAAACATGCCTCTTGTGTATGGAATTTTAAGAAATTTCCTCTGTTTTGAAAAGAGAGGATACTAGGGTTTCTTTTAATCTGAAGACCAAAATCCGAACCTACAATGCAGCTGAATTGGTGATGTTGCTGTGCAATCCGAACCCTCAATCTTGAAGCAGACGAACCAAGGACTTGAAGGGTAGATCAATGGCCAGCATAAGTGTTACAAGTATGAGTTCTCAACCTTCTTCTATTCCACTATTTGAAGGAGAAAATTATGACTTTTGGTGTGTAAAAATGAAAACTTTATTTATGTCTCAAGATGTTTGGGATTTGGTTGAAAATGGTTTTGATGAACCTGACAAAGTGATTACACTAACTCCGGTTGAAAAAGATCAGTTGAAAGAATTGAAAAAAATGGATGCAAAAGCTCTCTTATTTATTCAACAAGGTGTTGGTAATAACATCTTTCCAAGAATTATGAGAGCTTCAAAAGCTAAAGAAGCATGGGACATCCTTCAACAGGAGTTCCAAGGAGACAAAAGAACCCGGTCAGTAAAGCTTCAAGCTTTAAGAAGAGAGCTGGAAAATATGAAAATGAAGGAGAATGAAACTCTAAATGAGTTTTCTTCCAAATTTATGGAGTTAGTAAATCAGATGAAGTCATATGGTGAAGAAATTAGTGATAAAAGAATTGTTGAGAAACTGTTGATCAGTCTACCTAACAAATTTGACCCAATTGTGGCTGTGATTGAAGAAACAAAAGATCTCTCACTACTCAGTGTACAAGAGCTATTTGGGTCTTTAAAAACTTATGAATAGAGATTGTTGAGGCATTCTGAAAAATCAGTAGAAAGTGCATTCCAATAAAAAATAAGCCTTAACTCCATAAATGTTGAAAGGAAACCTATAAGCAATGAAAATAGAAGTGATTCATCTAGAGGTGGCAGAACTGGACGAGGAAGAGCAAGAGGAAGAGATGGAAGAGGTAGAGGAAGATTCAACTATGGAAGAAAGTTCACTAACGAAGAAGGCTCATCATTCTCAAAGTGTAATATTTGTAAAAGAAGTAGTCATGTTGAAAAAGATTGTTGGTTCAAAGGGAAGCCTCAATGCTTCAATTGTAAAAAATTTGGGCATGTTCAAAAAGATTGCAGATTTAAGAACAATCAACAAGCAAGTTGTGCTGAGGAGAAAGAGGTTGATGAAAACATGTTTTATGCTTGTCAAAGTGCTGCTGAGCAAAAGAATAATGTGTGGTTCCTTGACAGTGGCTGCACAAACCACATGACTGGTAACAAAAATATTTTCCTTGACATGGATACAACCATCAACTCACAAGTCAAAATGGGTAATGGTGATTTAGTGAATGTTAAAGGGAAAGGCACAATTGGCATCCAAACTAAAGTGGGAACCAAGTACATTAGAGATGTTCTTCTTGTACCAGCCTTGGAGCAAAATTTGTTGAGTGTGGGACAACTAGTAGAGCATGGGTATAAACTTCACTTTGAAGATAATGAGTGCACCATTTATGATAAGGAGCGGAGAAGAAATTTAGTGAAGAAGATAAAGATGGAGAAAAATAGAAGCTTTCCAATTGTCTTCAAATATGCTGAAAATGTGGCTTTGAGAATGGAAGATGTTGAAGAAGATTGGTTGTGGCATAGAAGATTTGGGCATTTGAACTTCAATAGCTTGAAGATGCTTTGTCAAAGGAAGATGGTACAAGGATTGCCAAACACCATTGAAGAAAAGAATGAAGTATGTGACGGTTGTGCTCTTGGGAAGCATCATAGACAATCATTTCCAAAGGGAGTCGCTTGGAGAGCAAAGAAGGTATTGGAGTTAGTTCACACTGATATATGTGGACCCATGTCTACACCTTCTCAAGGCAACAACAAGTACTTTGTATTGTTTATTGATGATTTTACAAGAATGACTTGGGTGTTCTTCATGAAGCAAAAATCAGAAGTGTTCTCTATCTTTAAAAAATTCAAGAGTTTTGTTGAAAAGCAAAGTGGTTGCTACATAAAGACCTTGAGAAGTGACAGAGGAATGGAATATACTTCAAGCCAATTTGGTAATTTTTGTGAAGATGAAGGGGTTGAGAGACAGCTTACTGTTGCATATACTCCTCAACAAAATGGAGTAGTTGAAAGGAAGAATCAAACGGTTATGGAAATGGCCAAAGCTATGTTATATGAGAAGGGTTTGCCTAAATTTTTTTGGGCTGAAGCAGTTAACACTGCTGTGTATCTTTTGAATAGATGCCCAACAAAAGCATTATTGAACAAAACTCCGATTGAAGCATGGAGTGGAAGAAAACCATCTGTTAGACACTTCAAAGTGTTTGGGTGCTTATGTTATTCACAAGTTCCAAAGGAAAGAAGGAGCAAGCTGGATGAAACAAGTGAAAAGTGCATCTTCATGGGTTATAGTTCACAGTCAAAGGGTTATAGGCTGTATAATTTGAAAACCAACAAGCTGATCATAAGTAGAGATGTTATTTTTGATGAAAAAGCTGCTTGGAATTGGGAAGAAGGTAAAATTCTGAAGAAAACAATTCTTGTTGATGAACTTTAAACAAAAGCACCAGTTGAAACTGGAAATGGCAGCACTTCAACTTCATCACCTCAAGAATCCCCAAGATCAGTTCCATTATCTCCCTCAATCGAGTCTCCAACTTCAAGCTCGTCATCACCATCCTCAACTCCAAGAAAAATGAGAAGTTTGACTGATGTTTATGAGAGATGCAATTTGTGCATTGTTGAACCCCAAAGTTTCGAAGAGGCAATAAAAGATGAAGATTGGAGGAAAGCAATGGAAAAAGAAATTGATGTCATTGAGAAAAATGAAACATGGCAGCTGGTTGAAAAGCCAAAAGACAAAGAAATCATTGGGGTGAAATGGATTTTTAGGGTGAAATACCATTCTGATGGTAGAGTTCAAAGGCTTAAAGCTAGATTGGTTGCAAAAGGCTATTCACAACAGCCGGGTGTTGATTTCCATGAGACCTTTGCTCCAATTGCTCGCCTTGATACTATTAGAACTATTATTGCAGTGGCTACTCAAAAAGGTTGGTTGTTGTACCAACTTGACATAAAATCTGCATTTTTGAATGGAAAGCTGGAAGAAGAGATCTATGTTGAACAACCTCAAGGATTTGTTGTTGATGGAGAAGAAAACAAAGTTTACAAGTTAAAGAAAGCCTTATATGGTTTGAAACAAGCTCCCCGTGCCTGGTACACTCAAATTGACAACTACTTCATTGAAAATGGTTTCATTAGAAGCAAAAGTGAGCCTACCCTCTATGTGAAGAGCAAAGATAATTCCCAATCCTTATTGTTGCTCTTTATGTTGATGATTTGATTTTTACTGGAAATGATGAGAAGATGGTTGAAAATTTTAGAAATGAAATGATGAAAAAATATGAAATGAGTGATATGGGATTGTTGCATTATTTTTTGGGAATTGAAGTCTTTCAAGAAGAAGATGGTGTGTTTATTTGTCAAAAGAGGTATGTTGAACATATCCTCAAAAAGTTTGGCATGGCTGGTTGTAATCCTGTATCTACTCCTTTAGTTGTGAATGAAAAGTTGAGGAAAGAAGATGGAGGGAAGATGGTTGATGAAACTCACTTTAGAAGTCTTGTTGGAAATCTGTTGTATCTCACTGCAACTAGACCTGACATCATGTTTGCAGCAAGCTTGCTGTCAAGATTCATGCATTATCCTAGTCATTTACATCTTGGAGCAGCAAAAAGAGTCTTGAGATATTTGCAAGGCACGGTTGAACTTGGAATAAAATATTTCAGGAACATTGAAGTGAAGCTAATTGGCCATTGTGATAGTGATTGGGGTGGCTGTATTGATGACATGAAAAGCACATCAGGCTATGCATTCTCCCTTGGTTCAAGTGCTATATCTTGGGTCTCAAAAAAGCAAGGCTCAGTGGCTCAATCATCTGCTGAAGCAGAGTATATATCAGCTTCACTGGCAACTTCTCAAGCCATATGGTTGAGAAGAATTTTAGAAGACATCAAGGAGAAGCAAAATGAAGCAACATATCTACTTTGTGACAACAAATCTGCTATAGCCATTGCAAAAAACTATGTTTTTCATAGTAGGACTAGGCATATTGCAGTGAAGTATCATTTTATTAAAGAAGCTATTTCAGATGGTGAGGTTCAATTGATGTACTGTAAATCAGAGGAGCAGGTTGCTGATATCTTCACTAAAGCATTGCCTTTGGAGAAGCTTGTTCACTTCCGAAAGCTTTTGGGTGTAGAGGAACATCACATTAGGGGGGAGAATGTAACATAATGTGCCTATGCTGTGTTAGGTTATATATGTAAAAACAACTTTTTTGTTTTTGTTTTGAGTGGTTGCATTGCTTTCACGTGGAGAGATTTACTCAGGTTAAATCTCTTTGCATCTGGTTTAAATTCTGGTGACTGTACAACAGAAAAAGTGAAGAACCGAGAATACAAAGTGAAAGAAAAAGGGTCCTCTGTTTTTTGTGTGGACTGTCATAACTCCTCTGTTCCCAGCTCTATTCTCAAGTGTTACTCTTCCATTTTTTCTTTCTATAGCCTTTCTCTGTTTCAGGCTGAAACTGCAGCCAACACTTTCTTAATTAGTTGCAATGTCTTGTAACTCTGCAGCCTGACATCGCCGCGCCAGGAGTTAACATTCTAGCAGCGTGGACAGAAGCTTCAAGTTTGACAGGAGTTCCAGGGGATACAAGAGTAGTTCCATACAATATCATTTCAGGGACGTCCATGGCTTGTCCACATGCTTCCGGGGCTGCTGCCTACGTTAAATCATTTCACCCAACATGGTCTCCTGCTGCTATCAAGTCTGCCTTAATGACAACTGGTAAGGGCTTCATCCATAATCTGTGGGCATTTTTCAAACTAATGTTTTAAGGCTGAGTATCTTGTTCAAGAACTCTTTTTGAAAGCTGCTTTTGGAGACAGCTAAGTTGAAGTATTAATAGAACCCGTATCTGTAACTAATGCTCATGTTTCCATTGTTATTGGCAGCTTCTCGCTTGAGTGTTGAAACCAACACCGACCTAGAGTTTGCATATGGGGCAGGTCAGTTGAATCCCCTACTGGCTGCAAATCCTGGTTTGGTATATGATGCTGGGGAGGCAGATTACATCAAGTTTTTGTGTGGGCAAGGCTATAACACTACAAAGTTGCACCTTGTCACGGGAGAAAACATCACTTGTTCTGCTGCCACAAATGGAACTGTTTGGGATTTAAACTACCCTTCTTTTGCCGTATCTACCGATAATGGGGCAGGAGTTACTCGTACCTTCACTAGAACCGTCACAAGCGTCGGATCACCAGTCTCAACTTACAGAACTTAGTATCCAAGTTGAACCAAGTGTACTTTCATTCAAATCCCTTGGAGAGACGCAAACCTTCACTGTCACTGTTGGTGTGGCAGCACTAAGTAGCCCTGTAATATCAGGTTTTTTGGTATGGGATGATGGGGTTTACAAAGTGAGGAGCCCCATAGTCGCTTATGTTTATGACTTAAAGCATTAATGCTTAATGCTTCGAGATACATGGCATATATATGCTCCTATAGTTTTATAAATTGTCATCAGGAGGCTCCTAATTGCTACTTTGAAGTCATTATGATTTGTTTCTACTATAATTGTTCAGAATGCAATGAGAGAGATTGTCTGGCAAAGGCACTCAAATGCGATAATCTTGTGAACTTCAGAAATAATTTGATTAAAAAAGCACTAGGAATTTAATTATTTCAAGCAATTGTTTAATATCCAAAATTCCCAGATTTTAATCTCAAGAAAATTAAGCTTCATCACCTCCATTTGGATCCTGATTTTGGGACTAAAAGGCATAACTCCTGATTTATGCTGAAAATTGATTTTCTTTGTTAGAAACTCTCATCGGTTCACCAAGTCAGGGGTCCTATTTAATTTTATCCCATTCCAGCTCCTTAAGTCAAGGGTTTTGATTTGATTTTAATTTAATTCTGATTATATTTAATTTAAATTTGTCAATGCACTCCAACAAATTTCACATTTTACTACCATAATTTTAAGCACAAATAATTTTTTATGAAAAAAAGAAGATTTTTGTAACAAATTTTATTTTCATGGCAAAAATAATTTTTTTTAGAGAAGAAATTTGTACGCGTGGCAAAATGTTATAGTTAACCACATCATATATTCCTGACAAATCATTTTTATGGATATAAATTTTGTATTTATGACAAAAAGTCACATTAATAATAATCATGATTTATTAGTTTGAGTAGAACTTAAAAAACTGAGGAAGGTAAGAGAAAAATAAATTTATAGTATATATATATATATATATATATATATATATATATATGTATATATATAAATCTTAATTGCATATATGTACTAGTTTTTTTCTTTATGCATTTGTTATTGTCTGGTATTATTAATTCCGTCTATAGAGTGAAATTAAGGCTTCATGCTCTTTTGTTTGGTTGCAGAGAAATTGTATGAAACATAAATGAAAATTTTGAGACTTGGATTTTTGGTCTGGGGCTTGAGAAATGCTAGCTTAATTTTTTTCCTCGTGAAATGCCAGTTCTTAAAGAAGAATCACTAAAAGCCTCTCAAATTCTTGTTTTGTTGTAGAGAATCCTTTTTCTCTGCTTTTGTTTGGTGTAATTTTCCTCCAATTTGGTAAAGATTTTGTGTCACACCCCAAGACCCATTCCAAGGGTGTGATGGTCATTTCAGACTTCAAACCCGAAGGCTTACAGTGTAACCTGACCCAAACACTTATCTTGTAATCGAAAGTTACCAATTACCAAGTACCTGTTCAAAGTAGCGGAACAAATCTAAAATCCTCAAAATTCAATTTCAAACCTAAAACATCCACTATCCAAAATCCATTGTCCAAATATTTGCAAACTTAAACAATTCAAGTACTAGAACAAATTTCAAAATCTCCAAAACTCAACTTTAATCTAACATAAAATTTGAAGGATCAATATTCAAATAACTTTCAAATACCAAAATATCCAAATGAACACAACTAACAGTTAAACAAAATCCAATATAAAATCCTAAGTCAAATTCTAATGATGACCATTCCTCAGCCTAGCCATCACTCCTCACCCGAACTAAGGGTACCTGAAAAGTAGTCAACAAATGGGAATGAGTTCACAGCCCAATAAGGAACATTAATGTAGTCCATGGATCAAACATTTCAAACTTACTTGCAAAATAGGAGATATTGTAATCAATCATTTTCATAAAGTTGTGAGTAGATTTTTTTTTTTTTTTTTTTTGCCAATACATTCAAAATTTCTAACTGTATGCATTTATTTCTGATTCAAACAATTTCAAATCAAATTCAATCAAAACATTCCAATAATTTATTTACTCTGGTCATTAAACATCAAAGGGTGCCCAGTTAGGTGGGACTTTTCAAATGGGTGGCTAGCCTCAAATTGTTCCTTTAAGGTGGACGGAACCAAACACTACTAATACTAATAACCTCTAACCGAAACCCCTAGAGGCTGGGGTTCAAATCAATTACATTCCCCACCAAGAAATGTAAAGGTCAACTATTATATCCCATTGACAAGGACCAAAAGTCAACTATTATATCCCGTTGATAAGGGCCAAACAAACCAGAGTCAAATATTTATTTCATTTATTCAAATTTACAACATATAATATCTCCACATTTATTTGTCAAAAACATAATATAAAATTCTAACATACTTTTCATGCAAAACAGGTTTGATCCATGCATAAAACGGAATATAACCTCAAACGTTTTCAAATAATGTATATATATATATATTGTTTAAAAAAAGAATTTAACAACTGCATTAATTTCCCTTACCTCAAAAGAAGTTCTCAAAAACTTTGGAGAAAAATAATCCTGAAAATCTACTCTTCACCTAACAAAACATAAGAGGAACAATTATTACTATTTATCTAAAATTATAGGTTTGACAATCCTAAAATTTTAGGTATTCAAATTATTATTATTTTTTTATATATTTATGAAAGGTAATTTAATCTATTCATATTTTAAAAATTAATAAATTTCTAATTCATATAAAATTGAATTTATTTATTTATTTATTTTAAAATTTATTTCTTGGGACACAACCTAATTAAACTATAATTTATTTCAATAATTAATTTTTATGTTATTTATTAACTTACGCTCATAATTATAATATCAAAAAAAAAACTTTACTTCCTTTTTATTTAAAACTTCTATTCACTCATTTTTATTTTTATTTTTAAACATAAACTTTATTCCCAACAATACTCCATTATTGCCAACAAATAATAGACATATATATATATATATATATATATATATATATATATATACATTAACTAACAACGCTCTTCATCCGTACACACACCCACACCCCATATATATATATATATATATATATATATATATATATATATATATATATATATATATATATATATTTCATTCTCCAATTCCAGTGTGCACACGCGTCCTCCATTTTTTTTTTTTTAATCCTTAAGTCATTCTTCAATTCCATAGTGTGCACACGCGTCTTCTAGGTTTTTTTTTTTTCCTAAAAACTTAAGAATTTCCAACAATAAATCGAAATCTTAAATTGTCACTATTTGATATTAAAACGAATTAAAAAAAATAATAAACTAACCCTAATCTAAATCGAAATCTTCACATAATTTTTTTTTTTCTAAAAAAAAAACTTAAGAGCTCCCAAATTCCAATAATAAATCAAAATCTTAAATTTTCACTATTTGGTATTAAAAAGAATTAAAAAAAAAAATAAACTAACCCTAATCTAGATTTGGGGTTTTCCAAAAAAAAATATATCTAATGTGCTTAGAATCTTACCTATAGAAGTTTGTTCTTCAAACCTTGAAATCTGACCTCAACTTCACGTTCTCTGGAAACTCTCTGCGAACAGGAATACGATTCAAAAAAATAACAGGAAGAAGAGAATTTTCTATTTATACCTAGGGTATTATTCGTAAAATTACCTTTTCACCCCTCTTCCATTTTATTAAATTAATTAATTAATTAATTAATTTAATATCATTATTAAGAATTTCCTAAATTACCCTTTAAAAAGAAAACTTGGGAGTTACATTTTGAATCCACAATACCAATTTTATTCTGGGTTTTCTCTCTTTTGTTCCAATTGTGTTGTTCGGTTCGATTTCTTTGGTTTTTCTTTTCTCTATTTGATTGTAAATTGGACTTTAATTTGTGGTTATATCAGGTTGTTAGGGTTTAGACTGATCAAGATTGGTCTTAGGGTATCGAATCTTTTGAAATGAAAATCGAGGATTTAGATGATGTCGAATCTGATGGGAAAGGCAGTGTTTATGGGAAGTAGATGGTTAGGGTTGATGCCAAAAAGGCTCTGGTCAGGGCCAGGGCTCGAATCCTCTTCTACCCGACTCTTCTGTATAATGTGTTTTGGAACAAGATTCAGGCCGAGCTCGAATGGTGGGATGAAGTTGATCAAGTTTTGTTTTTTCTCACTTTTGTGCTTGTTTTAATGATTGATTTCATGCTTATTCTATGCCTAATTATTGACTTGAGCTTTATATATTAGATTTTTCATTTTTTTGGAGTAAAAACTAATAAATAATAAATAAATAAATTCCTAATGCAATTTTATGGGTTAATTGTGGTGTTTTTCAATTTTTTTAACCTAAATAAAGTAAAGACATAAAATGTTTAAAATTTTCTTTTCTTTTGTTTTGCATGGTGTTCTACAAAGCCAAATTGAAGGTTTCATCTCTTTAGGGTGTAAAACTATAGCCATTTCTAATTTGTTATTATCTTCCACATGGATAACAAATTCCCTGTACAACAACTTTTTACTATGTAACTGAATCATCCCTATTCCTCTGTTTCTTTCTTCTTCTCCACATTTAACTGGTTTTGAAATTCATGTTATGCATGTATATGAGTCGTTGTTGGAGGAGTGTTTTTTTAGTTTACTAAATCTCTCCATCTCCATTGCCGCAAAAATTTCTCATTCAACTACCATGACTAGAGTTGTAGAGCTCTCATATTGCAGTCTTCTGAATTAGTTAAGAGTCTAGAGGCTTTCCCGTGATGATTCCGATAAATATGAAAAAATAGAACATTAATTGGATTGAATTTTTTCTGTCCAGAAATCCAATCTAATTCAACGACCCAACTGAGTATGTTTCTAGTATTGTTGAGGTTCACTTGGATAGGTCTGAAGCCAAGAACGCCATTAGAAGAATATGCTAAGAGGCTTACAAAACACTTTTGAAGCTCTCATCATTGGGGTTGGATGATAACTCCCATGTGGCTGTGAAGAAGGTAGATGGTAGAGGCCAAGCTGTTGAGAGGGAATTTGAGGTATATATCATTTTTGTGAAAAATAAAATAAAAAATAAAATAAATAAATAAATGAATAAAGGTTTCCATTTTGAGGGTTTGGCATATTGCCTCATCATGTTCTTGATCACATTTGAAAATATAGAATGAGGTGGAATTTCTCTCCTCGGTTATAGTAGTCAAGAGGAGTCAAAGTTTCTTGTTTATGAGTTGATGTAGAGGACAAGGAGTTGTGCCATAAAAGAAGCTCAATAAATCATATCTAAAGAGAAGATTGGTGAACTAAGCTCTCTAGGACGCATGGTTCACTTTGCTGAGTTTGAATGTCATGTGTGGTAGCGTTTGTGGGAATGAGGGTGTTTGGTTGAGATGAGAGGTTTCGGTTGTTGGAACAGTTGGATTTTCAGAGGAGGAAGAGATTTCATCAACCAAGACTGATGGATGTGAAGGCAGTTTTAGAGAGAGAAAAAATGAGGGGGAAGATTGAGGCTACTGGACATGCATTGTAGGGCTTGTTTAGAGCAAGTAGGGTTCTGATACCATATTAGGTTGGTAAGAATGATGAAATAAGAGCCTTGTGGTTTCACTTTGTTATTGATTGTATTATATACAAGCAAGGAGGAAAATGTCGAAAAATATCGACAATATATAGCGTATCGGAGGCAAGCGACACGACATTTCGAGGAGATAAGTCGGAAGGCCAATTTTTCACAAAAAATGGCCAAAAAATCGACGATATATTGGCGATTAGAGATAAATCGGCGATTTTAAGGAAAAATCGCCTAGGACGCTAATTAATCGCTGACTTATCGACAATATATCACCGATTTTTTGGCGATTTTTTACGAAAAATTGGCCCTCTCTCCAGCGTGATCTGACGGCCCAGATCACGCCCGTGTTGATCCGACGGCCAGATTTGAATTTCAACGGTAATAAAGAGATCCAACGGCTAGATTGCTCATAATTTGTGATCCAACGGCCAAAATTAAATTTCAATGGTAACTTAAGGTTCCAACGGCTATTTTGGCCCAAATTTCGTTTATAAATAGCCCATTTTGCATCAATTTCATCCATTTTTGCTTTGATTCTTCATTTGCTCTCTTATTACTCCAATTTTTTTCTAAAGTTGCTCAATTATTCAATCATTTTAAGGTATGTTTGTTTTAAATTGTAATTAATTTTGTTTGAAATGGTAATTAATCATGTATTTTTAATTAATTAGTATGTTTGCAAGGATAATTTAATGTTATTTTTACATTCAATTGTAATTAATTTGTATATTTTTATTGAATTAATTTAGGTTAATTTGATTATTTAATTACAAATTAATATATTTATTTTAGATGATTATTTGTGATTTAGATTCACATTTCGAATTACATTAAACTAGTTAACTTAACTAAATTATTTAATTAATTTAATTAACATGGTAAAGTATGTAATTAATTTAATTAGCATGAACTATTATATTTTGAATATGAAATATGTTCATTTTTATGATTATTGGGATTTATTTTCATATTCAATTATGATTAATTTTTATATTTAGTAAATTTATCATAGAATTACATTTAGATTCAAAAAATTAACTTCGTTAAATTATTTAATTAGTTTAATTAACATGAACTACTATATATGGAATATCAAATATGTTCAATTTTTTATATTATCCCGATTTATTTTCATTTTCAATTATGATTAATTTCAATATTTAGTAAATTTATCATAGAATTACATTTAGATTTAAAAAATTAATTTAGCTAAATTATTTAATTAGTTTAATTAACATGAACTACTATATATGGAATATTAAATATGCTCAATTTTTTTTATTATTGCGATTTATTTTCATATTCAATTATGATTAATTTCTATATTTAGTAAATTTATCATAAAATAGAATTACATTTACATTTAAAACATTAACTTAGCTAAATTATTTAATTAGTTTAATTAACATGAACTACTATATATGGAATATTAAATATGCTCAATTTTTTTATTATTGCAATTTATTTTCATATTCAATTATGATTAATTTCTATATTTAGTAAATTACATTTAGAATAAAAAAAATAACTTAGCTAAATTATTTAATTAGTTTAATTAACATAGATTTAAATTTAAGTGTATTTTTCTTGCAATAGATTTATCATGGCTAGTGAAGGTGGTTCTGTCATGCCAAGGCGAGATCTGGCTTGGAAGTATTGTTCACCAGTTGAGGGTAACCGAAATGGAACAATTTGTAATCTCTGTGGGTTGGTAATGAAAAATGGAAGCATCACGCGATTCAAGTCTCATTTAACGCATAAGGACCCACATAACAACACCAATAAGTGTCCAAGAGTGCCACCCGAAGTAAAAGAAAAGATACGATTGCTGGTGCGTGACAAAAAAAAAAAACAAAACAAAGAAAAATGCTAATATTAAAGACATTCGTAGTCAATTACGTGACACAATGAGGACTCATTATACACATTTGGTAAACGAAGATGATGATGATGATAAAGATGCTAAGGATGAAGATGTGTATATGTATCCGACAGATATGCACCCAGATAAGCGGGATGCATATCGATCTGCAGTTTGTGCCTCAAAAGCATCTAATTGGGAACGTGAACAACATGAGAATATTGTAGGAAGCAAACGCAAACCGGGAGAGTCTTCTACTGGTATACCGTCGATGATGCGAAAATCACAGAGTATGCGACATTCGCATCATTCACCCCCTATTGCCCATTTACTTTACAAGTCTTCTATAGCAAGACAAAAAAATATCAAAGATATATTCAAGGGTGGTGCAAATAAAGAAACGATGGGACGCTTAATTAGCAAATTCTTCATTTATGTGAGTGTCGCACCTGCAAAAGCAAAGTCTCATCACTTCAAGAATATGATTATTGGTGCACAACAAGCAGGTAATTACTAATTTATCAAATGTTATATTATGTTATACTTTTAGTAAGTATAGTATTTTGTGACATGTTTTGCATATGAAGTGCATGAATGGGAATCGAACCTCCATCTCCATATGAAATAAAGAACAAGTACTTGGAAATGGAGTACAAAGAAATGGAAACTTATGTGAACCAACAAAGAGAAAAATGGAAGACAGATGGGTGCACAATAATGTCAGATGGATGGACAAGGCCCACGAAATTAAGTATTATTAATTTCATGGTTTATTCTAAAGGGACCACGGTGTTCCTTAAGTCAGTCGATGCATCGAACTATATCAAAGACCACAAGTATACATACGAGCTTTTGAAGACTATTATCAAAGAAGTCGGTAAGGAAAATATGGTCCAAATTGTCACAAATAATGGGTCGACGTTCATGAAAGCAGGGAAACAATTGATGAAGAAGTATAACTTATATTGGACTCTGTGTGCGGCGCACTACATCGACTTAATCTTTGAAGACATCAGTAAAAGACCTAGTGTTATTGAGGTGATAAACAATGCTCGCAAGATAGCTAACTTCATTTACAATTATGGTTGGTTACTAGCACAAATGAGAAAGTATTGTGGTGGAGACATTGTTCGACCAGGAGCTACAAGGTTTGCTACCAATTATATTGCTCTTGACAGTCTTCTTAGAAAAATGGCTGATTTGAAAAAATTGTTTATGAGTGATGAATGGGCACAACACAAACTTAGTTGAACGAAACTTGGACGAGAATTGGAGCAATTATTGTTTGACCATACATATTGGGACAGATTGACAAATATAGTTTCATTATATGAGCCATTATACGTGGTGCTTCGACTTGTAGATTTTGAAGTTGTTCCCATAATGCCATTTGTGTACTAGCTTATGCACATGATGAAAAAGAACCTTATTTGTCAAGGAGCTAGAGATTGGATGTTCAAAATAATACAAGATCGTTGGAAGAAAACACTAAAACATCCACTTCATGCAGCAGGTACTTAAGTACTATATATCTTTATAAATTTTTACTTTGTATTTAAGTTTCTTCAAAAAAAAAAATATTAACTCTACTAAATTTTATTGTAGCATACTTCTTGAATCCAAGATTTCAATATAGGCGTCGAGTTGGTAGTGATCCAGAACTACTTCAAGCTGTCCATGATGTTTTTGCAAAATTAGATCCAACTACTGAATCTCTTGGTCAATTTGGAAATGAGGTGAATAAAAAACTATTATTTTTGTCAATAAAACAATAATTTCATTCATCAATTTATTTAAACGTTTACTAACAAATATGATATTAAGAAATTAAATGTTGAATACATAGCTTGTACTTTTTCAAGATGCAAAAAGAGGATTCGGTGATCAAACGACAATATTAGCAAGGTCAACCATGGTGCCCGGTGAGTCTTTATAGGAAAAAATTGATTATCATTATTGTAAATTCACCACATAAGTATTTATATGATTATCAAATTCGTTACAGCTAAATGGTGATTTATGTATGGGAATCAAACACCTACATTGAGAAAGTTAGCCATCAAAGTTCTCTCACAAACTGCGTCATCTTCTGCATGTGAGAGAAATTGGAGCATGTTTGCTCTCATCCACACAAAGCAACGAAATCGTTTGGCTTACCCTCGATTAGAGCAATTAGTTTTTTGTTACTATAATATGAGGCTAAAGTTACACGATATGGAGGCAAAAAATGATCGAGTTGCTGAAAAATATTACCTTGATCTTCTTGACATTTCAGCTGAGGTGGGTGAAGAAGAAGATAATCAGTTGTTTCAATGGGTTAGGCCTATACACTTGGATGACGAAGTTGGAAATCCCGATCCACGAATTGCCGCTCATGCTCGAGAATTTGGAGTTAATGTTGAACGTGTGTTATCCGAAGAAGTTCACTCTGAAAGTTTTAGCAAAAATACTGATGATTCACTTCATGCGGCATTGAATTTCCACCAAGAGATTGACTCCACAAGTGCTAGCCATAGTAGTAAACCTAGTGCTGGAGGTACTTCTGCTTCTGGTTACAATGGTTCAAGAGGTGGAACTGATGATGGAGGTGATAATGGGGGAGGAGATATTAATGAACGTCAACATAGTCAATATCCAATCGGCCAATTTACTTATGAAAATGATTTCACACACTGCACACATGATGAAGACCATGGCTCTAGAAGAGCTGGTCCAGGCATAGGAGTTATTGGGAAGCCTTATAGATGAAGAGAACAAATGATGGAACCATATAACGAGGAGTTACTTTCAGGGAGTTTTGAATCTATTATAGGGACTCAATTTAGTGACTCCTCAAATGAGGCTAACGTCTACCCTCCTCATGTAATGAGTTATGGTCAACCTTCAAGTTCAATAGATGAAGAGTATGGTATGTCGCGTTATTCCCTTTCCAGAAAAATGCCATACCAAGTTCCATATCAGATGGAAGGAGGATTTGGCATTAACACATGGATGAACTTTGAATATCTTATCCATGTAGAGGCAGTGGGCAGGACTCAAGAGATATATGCATGACATGTTAGAATTTTTAACCAATATTATCGAGGCTCATTGAGTTGGTACCAATATTGTCTCCAACAGCAAGTCGGGGTTCCTTCATCTATCAATCCCATTGAACCACATCGACCCTCATTTTGGTGTTAAAGGGACATTGCAATGTAATGTGTACAAATTATTGATATTTAATGAAATGAAGTATTTTATGTGACTTTATAATGAGAACAATTACGAAATTAACATTTCTTATATATCGACATGATATAATTACATCTAATATCGCAAATTATATCATATGTATATCAAATTTTTCAATAAAACAACTTTAAAATGTCTATTATACTTCTAATTATATTATTATGAGGTTTTCCTTGCATTTTCATGATTTTTTAACAATTTTAAGTCTATCAATATTTTTTTCCAGAATATCCGCCGATATATCCGTAAAATCGAAGTACCGATATATCCGTGATTACCGATATTTTCATCCTTGTATACAAGTTACAAAAGATATGGGTGAGTTGTATGCCTACAATTACACAATCAAGATTGAGGGACAGAATATGGGTAGGAGATTGAAAGAGAATATGGATAGCGTAATCTGGTTCTACGATGCTAATCTGCAACCATAAGTGCAAGTTATGGAAACGACAATTATCGTCTAATTCTCCATGTCATTCTTGCTTCAGCCACATGGGTTGTTGTACCACTCATCTCCTCTACAACAACATCTCATGAAGCATGGAAGAAACTAGAGACCACCTAGGAAAACCAATCACATACTAGAATGCTAAATCTACGTAATATTCTTATGAAAACAGCCAAGGATTCTCGATCCATTGTTGAATACATGCAGACCATCAAAACCATTATTAGTGATCTTGCTCTCATTAGTTATCCTCTCAATGAAGATAAACTCATCATCCATGTTCTCAATGGATTGGGCAATGATTTTAAAGAAATCAATGTTGCCAATCGAGTCAAAGAGTCACCAGTGACATTTGAAGAACTTCATGACAAATCATAGGATTAAGAAACTCTTCTGAAGTAAGATAATGCCCGAAAGGAAACTTACTAGTTATTTCTCAAGTTCATAAATAAATTCCCTAATAGTAAAAAATATAGTACTAAACATCCAAGAGGTAATTTCAACAACAAAGAGTCAACAAATACTTTGGCAACAAAAATATTTTTTACCATCAGGGCAAAAGGACTATTTAGGGTAATCAAAGATTCTTCAATCAAGGCAATTTCAATTCCTAGTAGCATTACTGGTATACCACCAACGATAACAATCAACGTCAAAATTTGTCAACTGTGACAAAGTTGGTCATAGTGTCAAAGTATACCATGCATGCCCACCACCACAGTTGTTTCCTCGAGCCAACTACATGGCTAGTGATCAAGCCGAAGACGATGGCACTTGGATAATTGATTTGGGTGCCTCCCACCACATAACTCCTGATCATCAAAATCTCTTACCATACTCCGAATATGGTGATAATAAGGACATTATGATTGGTAATGGTAATGGCATTCCCATAACTCATGTTAATTCCACCGCACAATTCACCCACAACTACTTTCTCACTTAGCAATGTTTTGTGTGCACCCTTGATTAAAAAATTCTTCTTTCTATTAACAAATTCATTTTTGGATCCTCATCAATCTCGTATACAAAACCACTAGAAATTATTTACACAGATGTTTAGGGTCTCGCACCAATAATTTACTTTGATCATTATCGTTATATATATTATTTTTATATCATTGCATTAATATTTGATATATATTGAAGTTAATTAAAGATAACTTCTAAAGACAACATATAAGGCCTGTGTGACCAGGCTAAATAAAAATTCAAGTCGTTCTAAGCACTTTATCATTGACTCGGGCAGAAGCTAACTAGCATTGAAGAACAGATAAGAGCATAGACTCTGCTTCGTAGCTGTAGAATGATGGAATATATCTAGTAAAGTAGACCGATATTGTGTCTGATTCAACGTAATACTCCAGAACATATATATAATTGCCAAAAACATTGGAACTATGGAACTATAAGATAGAAATGAATGCATGACAGTAAGTTGATCATAATAATGAAGACCTACTCGGATTTTTTTTTTTTTAAATAAATAAAAGAGGTGTCATTTAATTTGATTTTGTGCAAGACCCAGATTGCTGTTTCTGTACACACAACCCTGATGGACAACACTCATGCATGCATCTTAAACATATCCTCCAAAAAAAATTTTAATAATATATGAGAAAAATAATGGAACTGTTGGCAGTAATCGTGATCAGAAGCATTAGAAACTAGGTGTAGATACATTCGGTCACTACATTAAAATAAAGTAAAACAAAATCCAGGCCCTCAGGATTAGAGTTAGCCGGCTTTGGACTGTAATATTTGTTGGCGAGGTTAGCAATGATAGTTTGAGAACCCAATGAGGGGGGTTGGGTCAATTTCCTATAAAAGGTAGCTTCCATGCAAATACAAGCACTTACCCCTCAAGCTTCTGGGACTCCCCTTTCAAATTCGAATGGGCAATATGGCATGTCCCCCTTCGTGGCTTCTCTTGATTAGTCTTGCTTGCACTCTGCTTATTAGCTGCAGTGGAGCAGCCAACAAAGATCGAAAGGCAAATAATCTCTCTTATGGACCCTGCTGCCATTTTATTTTATTTTTCTTCGTATTTTGTGATGGTCACTGAGTATATTTGAGAAACAGTCGATGCATGTAAATGGTGCATGGGATACAATTGTTTTATAATAGAACTGATGGATTTACGAGAATTTGTGGTTGCAGGAGTACATTGTGTACATGGGTGACCTTCCAAAAGGTCAAGTGTCGGCGTCATCCCTCCACGCTAACATACTTCAACAAGTCACCGGCAGGTAATTAGCTTCTTTTTTTTTCAAAAAAAAAAAAGAAAGAAAAAAAGAAACAAATATGATTTATGATTTATAGTTAAAGTTGTCTTGAATTGTTTTTCGTATAAATAAAAAAATGAAATAAAATTTAACATTGAAATGTTAAAGAAAATAGATCTTTTGTGGTGTTTTTGTATGTTTGTGACATGGTATTTCCAAGAATAGGATACCATGATTACATTTGCATTGAGCTTTTTGCTGAAAATTCTTCCATATGCATTGAAGATGAAAGATTGAAAAAGGAAATTCTTAGTTGGATGATTACAGGTGTATTTGGGAATTGTTTTTAAGAATAATTTTTTGTTCTAAAAAAACACAGAAAACACGTTCGTAATGAAAAATTGTTTTATATTTTATATTCTTAAAAAACAGAAAGTATGGTGTTTTTAAATAACATCTTTTAATTATTTTCTATTGTTTTATACTTTATTTTTTTATGGTTGTTTTAAAAAATAATTATAAAAACATGTAAAATGATTAAAAATAAAACACTATATATAAAAATTATTTTGAAAATATATTTAAAAACATTAAAAACTGGTTAAAAACATTTTAGATTTTCAAATGAACTTTTGTTATACAAAAATCATAGAACAAATTTCAAAAATTGTTCTCAAAAATTATTTTTTAAAATTGTTTTCGAAAACAATTCTCAAACATACCCTTTTTTTTTCCCTTTGGTCTTCTATTATTGTATTTTTTTTTTTTTTTTTGTTCATCAAAAGAAAATAAAATAAATAATAAAGTACCTTTGAGATATATTTCTTATTGTCTGTTTTTTAAAAATAAAAATAATAATAATAATAACTTCAACATAGAATGCAAGAATTTTTAAAAATTTATTTTTAAAATATAATGATTTTTATAAATTCTTTTAAATAGAGGTATTAAAAATGGTTTATTACATCAAATTTTAAAAAATTAAAACATAATATTTTAAAATATAAGATAAATCCATACTTTTTACATAAAAGTTACCATATTTTACAGGTAAGTTACTACAATTTTTTGTCATGAAACTTTGTTCTTTAAATTTGTATTTTTTTCAAACGGACATCAACTTTAAGTTTGCATGCCCACAGAAGGGCAAGTCAAACTCAATTTACCAGGATTACATGGGGATAAATTTTTCTAAGGTTTGGGAAAAAAATGGAACTTCATATGGAAAAGTATATTATATACACACAGATTATGATAGAAGAAAAGAAAACCACACACTGGAAAATCTGGCAAGAATGAAGATCTTTTAGTGGCCTAACTTCTCTAATGGATTGCATTCAACAGTAGTGCCTCCCAATATCTCCTCCATAGCTACAAGAAGAGCTTCAACGGATTTGTCGCAAAGTTGACCGAGGAGGAGTCGAAGAAACTGTCCGGTGGGTGAATTATCTATCATCTTAAATTGTCCTATATTTGTTTCCCAGCCTGATTGTAACTTTGTATATCCAGGCATGGACGGGGTTGTGTCTGTGTTCCCAAATGGAAAGAAGAAACTCCTTACCACAAGGTCGTGGGACTTCATCGGCTTCCCCCTGGAAGCTAATAGAACAACTACTGAAAGTGACATTATTGTTGGAATGCTGGACACTGGGATCTGGCCTGAGGCTGATAGTTTCAGTGATGAAGGGTATGGTCCACCACCAACCAAATGGCAGGGCACTTGTCAAACCTCATCCAATTTCACCTGCAACAAGTAAATGATCCTTTTTTTTTTCTTCTTTATAATTTCATCTGCACACATACACCAATGAGATATACAGAGAGACCCCAATGCTGCTGAACAAAAAATTTAATGCTATGCAGTAAAATCATTGGAGCTAGATACTACAGGAGTGATGGAAATGTACCCCCAGAAGATTTTGCATCACCAAGAGATACAGAAGGCCATGGGACACATACTGCATCCACAGCAGCTGGAAACGTAGTTAGTGGGGCAAGCTTACTGGGCCTTGGCGCAGGAACAGCTCGAGGAGGGACTCCTTCAGCCCGCATTGCAGTGTATAAGATATGTTGGGCAGATGGTTGTTATGATGCAGATATCCTTGCAGCGTTTGATGATGCAATTGCGGATGGAGTTAATATTATCTCTCTTTCAGTTGGGGGATCCTTTCCTCTGGATTACTTTGAAGATTCAATTGCGATTGGAGCTTTCCATTCCATGAAGAATGGGATACTCACATCTAATGCTGCTGGTAATTCGGGTCCTGATCCTGCTTCTATCACAAATTTCTCGCCTTGGTCTCTCTCAGTTGCTGCTAGCGTCATTGACAGAAAGTTTCTGACCGCGTTGCACTTAGGAAACAACATGACTTATGAGGTGAGATAGGCATTGACCACAATATCTACTGAAGGGATCTCACATCTGAGATAGGCATTGACCATAATTGTCCTTTCCCAAATTATCTTGACCTCTTGTTTACACATGTAGGGAGAACTCCCTCTAAATACTTTCGAGATGAATGATATGGTCCCTCTCATTTATGGTGGAGATGCGCCGAACACGTCCACAGGATCTGATGGATATAGCTCCAGGTGAAAATTTGAAATCTGTAATGGTATTCATTGAAGTTTACGGACGCCCATTTAAATGAAGCTTCAGTGAGGTATAATATTTTGAAGAATGAAAATGCACAAATTTTATCATGAAATGTAGGTACTGCTACGAGGGCTCCTTGAACATGTCTCTGGTAACGGGTAAAATTGTACTCTGTGACGAGTTGAGTGATGGGGTGGGAGCAATGAGTGCTGGAGCAGTAGGTACTGTAATGCTAAATGATGTCTACACAGATTTGTCTTTAGCTTTCCCCTTACCTACATCCTGCTTGGACTCCAACTATACTACCAACGTTCATGAGTATATAAATTCAACTAGGTACTTTTCAAACTCATAGTCTCCAATTAATTTGATTATCATTCTTGGTGAGCCTATGGATAACGTTTAGATCATACTAATTTTCTTGCACTTCTTCCTTTGTAAACAGCACACCAACCGCAAATATACCGAAAAGCACCGAGGCTAAAAATGAATTGGCACCATATGTAGTTTGGTTTTCGTCGAGGGGCCCAAACCCTGTTACCCGTGACATTCTCAGTGTAACTCAGATATTCAATTTCCTCCGGATCTTTCCTTTGTGTACCCGCTTCTTTCTTAATTAGTTGCAATGTCTTGTAACTGTGCAGCCTGACATCGCCGCGCCAGGAGTTGACATTCTAGCAGCATGGACAGAAGCTTCAAGTTTGACAGGAGTTCCAGGGGATACAAGAGTAGTTCCATACAATATCATTTCAGGGACGTCCATGGCTTGTCCACATGCTTCCGGGGCTGCTGCCTACGTTAAATCATTTCACCCAACATGGTCTCCTGCTGCTATCAAGTCTGCCTTAATGACAACTGGTAAGGGCTTCATCCATAATCTGTGGGCATTTTTCAAACTAAAATTTTTTAGGCAGAGTATCTTGTTCAAGTACTCTTTTTGAAAGCTGCTTTTGTAGACAGACAAGTTGAAGTACTAAAAGAACCCGTATCTGTAACTAATGCTCATGTTTCCATTGCCATTGGCAGCTTCACCCTTGAGTGCTGAAACCAACACCGACCTGGAGTTTTCTTATGGGGCAGGTCAGTTGAATCCCCTACAGGCTGCAAATCCTGGTTTGGTGTATGATGCTGGGGAGGCAGATTACATCAAGTTTTTGTGTGGACAAGGCTATAACACTACAAAGTTGCACCTTGTCACGGGAGAAAACATCACTTGTTCTGCAGCCACAAATGGAACTGTTTGGGATTTAAACTACCCTTCTTTTGCTATATCTACTGAGCATGAGGCAGGAGTTAATCGCACCTTCACTAGAACTGTCACAAACGTCGGATCACCAGTCTCAACTTACAAGGCAATTGTGGTTGGCCCTCCAGAGTTCAGTATCAAAGTTGAACCAGGTGTACTTTCATTCAAATCCCTTGGGGAGACGCAAACCTTCACTGTCACTGTTGGTGTGGCAGCACTAAGTAACCCTGTAGTATCAGGCTCTTTGGTGTGGGATGATGGGGTTTACAAAGTGAGGAGCCCCATAGTTGCTTATGTTTTTTAGTCAAATATCTAGTTTCATACATCTTAGTTGGTTCTTATTTAATTGAATAAACAGAAGAGATGTATTGTAATAAAATCCAACGCAATTCTATTTGCTCTATAGGAGAAATGCTTTGAGATACATGGCATATGCTCCTATAGTTTCATAAATTGTCATCAGGAGGCTCCTAATTGCTACTCTGAAATTATTCTGATTTGTTTCTACTATAATTGTCCAGAATGCAATGAGAGAGATTGTGTAATAGGAAAGGTACTCGGTTTTATGCTACTTAAATGCGAAAATCTTGTGAACTTCAGAAACAATATGATTTAAAAAGCACTAGAGATTAATTTCAAGCATTTATGAATGTCCAAAATTCCCAGATTTTAATCTCAAGAAAATTAAACAATATGTATTTTTGTAGCTTTGATTTGGAATCACTACATATTCTCTCTCAATCTCCTACCCATATTCTCACCCTCAATCTCGATTCACCCATATCTTTTGTAACCTGTATATAATACAGTCAATAACAAAGTGAAACCACAAGGCTCTTATTTCATCATTCCTACCAGCCTAACATGATATCAGAACCCTACTTGCTCTAAGCAAGCCTGCAATGCACGTCGGGTAGCCTCCATCTTCCTTCTCATTTTTCTCTCTCTCTAAAACTACCTCACATCCATCAATTATGGCTGATGAAATCTCTTCCCCCTTTGAAAATCCAGTTGTTCTCACAACCGAAAACAACCTCCCATCTCAACCAAACACCCTCATTCCATCAACACTGCCACACAAATGTCTTTCAAACTCATCAAAGTGAATTATGTGTCATGGAGAGCTCAGTTCACCAATCTTCTCTTTGGATATGATCTACTAGGCTTCCTCGGTGGCACAACTCCTTGTCCTCCCGAAAGCATACCATGATCTGGTTGCACAATGGGAAATATGGCATGTCCACCTTCATGGCTTCTCTTAATTAGTTATGACCTGAGACTCTCTTTCCTCTTTCTTTACTTGCAGAACAAAGAAAGTGGATTCTTTCACCTCTAGACTCTTAGATATTCATTCCAAGATGCAAGAAATGAATAAGAAAGAGGTAATTTGTATAGTAAAGCATTTGGAGAGCAAATTATGACAGGATTTAGATATGATCTTTTATAACATGTCAATGTGCTAATCAAGCATGTATTGGACTCATCTCCCCGAATTAAAAATAAAAAATAAAACAAACATTTGGATGTACAAATGAGGTTAATAAGCCACAATATACTTTGTATTTGCAATATTATGCACTGTTATCTAAGCTTAATGAACAAAAATTAGGCTAGCTTAATGTGGAATAAAATGAACATGATGGAAAATTTTGATTGTTATCTGGTAGCTGGACCCCCTCAACCTATTTTATTTCATCAAGATAAATTTCAGTGACTATCTGTTCTAAAAATGAAAGTGGATTAAGTTAATTGTTCAATGGTTGGGAAGATGCTGATCTTGTTTCAAACACTATGATAGGAAATACGCTTGGGTTTACATCGATCAGATTATATGCTCGATGAACAAACAAAATTACTTCTCCAAATAGAGCTGAACACAATTTCATCTTCGTTTCCTGGCCTCAGTTGTCTTGTCACCGAGCTACACAGGTTTTGTAATTTATGCTTTTTTCCTAATAATAAATCATGTTTCTGGACTTTGTTTTTGAAGTCTTATGCAAGAATGACAAAGCAGCTGTTTAAAACTGTTCTGGTCATATAATTTCTCTGAAATTGAACTAGTTGTTTGGTGCATCCCTCTTCTTCTCCTGTATGAGGGATATATGGATCCTAGTTTCAAAGATGCTGATGACTTCAACTAGGCTGCTGCAAACATTTGGATTTAACCTAAATGAGAATTTAGTATACTGTTTTTGACTTGTGCATTGGCAGAGTACTCTTTCATGCCCCATGATATCGTGCCATCCATAAAATGCTCTCAAAATAGGGGTGGACCTGCTTTGTTTCCTCCCCACTCAGCATACAAATATACTCTGTTGCATGAAGATCTAGAAATGTCATATGGAAGTATATCATTTTGTTTCTAACCATATTCTACATATTCTTATGTGTTGTCCACAAAATCAATAAAGTACTGTCAACTCTGCTTAACAAAGTCTTTTTCTCAACTACTGTTAAGTTATCAGCAATCATACCATTTCCTACTCCCATCCATTTCTTGTTTGCCTATCTCTTATCCTTTTGTCACATTCATTTTGAGATTATTCCTTTGTTGGTGCATTGATTTGTTTTTGTTCCGCATGGCTGAACCATCTTAAACAACTCTCCTGTTCTCAATTAGTGCCACCTTACCTTCTTTTACAAGTGCAGTTATGTCTTATTTTATCCTTTTGATAACATCACTCATCCATCTTAAGATCCTCGATGCAGCTGCACTCATTTTTTGAAGATGTTGTTTGATAGCACAACTTCCTGTACTAACGAACATAGCTGCTCCTATAAGTGTCTTCTAAAAATTTCCCTTCAATTTGATTGGTAGTCTACAATCACATAATACCCCAGATGCACCTTTCCACTGTTTCCATCCTGTGCTATTTGTATGGTCAACATTCCCCTCAGTCTTTCTTCCATCCTATATAAAGGAAATGGTCATTTTTGGGTTCCTTTTGGACTTCAAGTTTTTGCCTTAGATGAAAAGAAACAAATTTCACCATACTTTTATTTCTACTTCTAGTTTTTCTGAGATTACATTCCATATATTTTGTCTTAGTACTGGACTCCTATTTAAAAAATTTTACATTCTAAAGTATCTCTCCATGATTTTAACTTGCAATTAAACCCCATTCCAGTTGAATAAGTTAAAAATACATACCATTACAAAACAACATGCATAAAGAACCTTCAAGAAGTATCTAAACTGTAGTTAATCATTTTGCAGGAGCTTACTTAATCATTATGGGAAACACCTTGGATTAGATTCCAAAAGGATCCCTGGAAACAGTGCAGTAACTTGAAAGTGAGGAGCCCCATAGTCGCTTATGTTTATGACTTAAAGCATTAATGCTTAATGCTTCGAGATACATGGCATATATATGCTCCTATAGTTTTATAAATTGTCATCAGGAGGCTCCTAATTGCTACTTTGAAGTTATTATGATTTGTTTCTATTATAATTGTTCAGAATGCAATGAGAGAGATTGTCTGTCAAAGGCACTCAAATGCGATAATCTTGTGAACTTCAGAAATAATTTGATTAAAAAAACACTAGGAATTTAATTATTTCAAGCAATTGTTTAATATCCAAAATTCCCAGATTTTAATCTCAAGAAAATTAAGCTTCATCACCTCCATTTGGACCCTGATTTTGGGACTAAAAGGCATAACTCCTGATTTATGCTGAAAATTGATTTTCTTTGTTAGAAACTCTCATCGGTTCACCAAGTCAGGGGGTCCTATTTAATTTATCCCATTCCAGCTCCTTAAGTCAAGGGTTTTGATTTGATTTTAATTTAATTCTGATTATATGTAATTTGAATTTGTCAATGCACTCCAACAAATTTCACATTTTACTACCTTAATTTTAAGCGCAAATAAATTTTTATGAAAAAAAGAAGATTTTTGTAACAAATTTTATTTTCATGGCAAAAATAATTTTTTTTAGAGAAGAAATTTGTACTCAGTGGCAAAATATCATATATTCGTGACAAATCATTTTTATGCATATACATTTTATATTTATGGCAAAAAGTCACATTTAATCATAATCATGATTTATTAGTTTGAGTAGAACTTAAAACACTGAAGAAGGTCAGAGAAAAATAAATTTGTAGTATATATATATATAAATCTTAATTGGATAAATGTACTAGTTTTTTTCTTTATGCATTTGTTATTGTCTGGTATTATTAATTTCGTCTATAGAGTAAAATTAAGGCTTCATGCTCTTTTGTTTGGTTGCAGAGAAATTGTATGAAACATAAATGAAAATTTTGAGACTTGGATTTTTGGTGTGGGACTTGAGAAATGCTAGCTTAATTTTTTTCTTCGAGAAATGCCAGTTCTTAGAGAATTATCACTAAAAGCCTCTCAAATTCTTGTTTTGTTGTAAAGAATCCTTTTTCTCTGCTTTTGTTTGGTGTAATTTTCCTCCAATTTGGTAAAGGTTTTGAATCCACAATACCAATTTTATTTTGGGTTTTCTCTCTTTTGTTCCAATTGTGTTGTTCGGTTCGATTTCTTTGGTTTTTCTTTTCTCTATTTGATTGTAAAATGGACTTTAATTTGTGGTTATATCAGGTTTTTAGGGTTTAGACTGATCGGGATTGGTCTTAGGGTATCGAATCTTTTGAAATGAAAATCGAGGATTTAGATGATGTCGAATCTGATGGGAAAGGCAGTGTTTATGGGAAGTAGATGGTTAGGGTTGATGCCAAAAGGGCTCTGGTAGGGGCCAGGGCTCGAATCCTCTTCTACCCGACTCTTCTGTATAATGTGTTTTGGAACAAGATTCAGGCCGAGCTCGGATAGCGGGATGAAGTTGATCAAGTTTTGTTTTCTCTCACTTTTGTGCTTGTTTTAATGATTGATTTCATGCTTATTCTATGCCTGATTATTGACTTGAGCTTTATATATTAGATTTTTCATTGTTTTGGAGTAAAAAATAATAAATAATAAATAAATTCCTAGTGCAATTTTATGGGTTAATTGTGGTGTGTTTTCAATTTTTTTAACCTAAATAAAGTAAAGACATAAAAGGTTTAAAATTTTCTTTTCTTTTCTTTTGCATGGTGTTCTACAAAGCCAAATTGAAGGTTTCATCTCTTTAGGGTGTAAAACTATAGCCATTTCTAATTTGTTATTATCTGCCACATGGATAACAAATTCCCTGTACAACAACTTTCTAGTGTGTAACAGAATCATCCCTATTCCTCTGTTTCTTTCTTCTTCTCCTCATTTAACTGGTTTTGAAATTCATGTTATGCATGTATATGAGTCGTTGCTGGAGGAGTGTTTTTTTGAGTTTACTAAATCTCTCCATCTCCATTGCCGCAAAAATTTCTCATTCAACTACCATGACTAGAGTTGTAGAGCTCTCATATTGCAATCTTCTGAATTAGTTAAGAGTCTAGAGGCTTTCCCGTGATGATTCCGATAAATATGAAAAAATAGAACATTAATTGGATTGAATTTTTTCTATCCAGAAATCCAATCTAATTCAACGACCCAACTGAGTATGTTTCTAGTATTGTTGAGGTTCACTTGGATAGGTATGAAGCCAAGAACGCCATTAGAAGAATATGCTAAGAGGCTTACAAAACACTTTTGAAGCTCTCATCATTGGGGTTGGATGATAACTCCCATGTGGCTGTGAAGAAGGTAGATGGTAGAGGCCAAGCTGCTGAGAGGGAATTTGAGGTATATATCTTTTTGTGAAAAATAAAATAAAAAATAAAATAAATAAATAAATGAATAAAGGTTTCCATTTTGAGGGTTTGGCATATTGCCTCATCATGTTCTTGATCACATTTGAAAATGTAGAATGAGGTGGAATTTCTCTCCTCGGATATAGTAGTCAAGAGGAGTCAAAGTTTCTTGTTTATGAGTTGATGTAGAGGACAAGGAGTTGTGCCATAGAGGAAGCTCAATAAATCATATCTAAAGAGAAGATTGGTGAACTGAGCTCTCTAGGACGCATAGTTCACTTTGTTGAGTTTGAATGTCATGTGTGGTAGCGTTTGTGGGAATGAGGGTGTTTGGTTGAGATGAGAGGTTTCGGTTGTTGGAACAGTTGGATTTTCAGAGGAGGAAGAGATTTCATCAACCAAGACTGATGAAGGCAGTTTTAGAGAGAGAAAAAATGAGGGGGAAGATTGAGGCTACTGGACGTGCATTGTAGGGCTTGTTTAGAGCAAGTAGGGTTCTTATACCATATTAGGTTGGTAGGAATGATGAAATAAGAGCCTTGTGGTTTCACTTTGTTATTGATTGTATTATATACAAGTAAGGAGGAAAATGTCGTGAAATATCGGCGATATATCGCGTATTGGAGGCAAGCGACACGACATTTTGAGGAAATAAGTCAGAGGGCCAATTTTTCGCAAAAAAAAAATGGCCAAAAAATTGACGATATATCGGCGATTAGTGATAAATCGGCGATTAGCGATAAATCGGCGATTTTAAGGAAAAATCGCCTGGGACGCCAATTAATGGCCGACTTATCGGTGATATATCACCAATTTTTTGGCTATTTTTTACGAAAAATCGGCCCTCTCTCCAGCGTGATCTGACGGCCCAGATCACGCCCGTGTTGATCTGACGGCCAGATTTGAATTTCAACGGTAATAAAGATATCCAAAGGCCAAATTGCTCCCAATTTGTGATCCAACGGCCAAAATTAAATTTCAATGGTAACTTAAGGTTCCAACGGCTATTTTGGCCAAAATTTCATCTATAAATAGCCCATTTTGCATCAATTTCATTCATTTTTGCTTTGATTCTTCATTTGCTCTCTTATTACTCCAATTTTTTCTAAGGTTGCTCAATTATTCAATCATTTTAAGGTATGTTTGTTTTAAATTGTAATTAATTTTGTTTGCAATGGTAATTAATCATGTATTTTTAATTAATTAGTATGTTTGCAAGGATAATTTAATGTTATTTTTACATTCAATTGTAATTAATTTGTATATTTTTATTGAATTAATTTAGGTTAATTTGATTATTTAATTATAAATTGATATATTTATTTTAGATGATTATTTGTGATTTAGATTCACATTTAGAATTACATTAAACTAGTTAACTTAACTAAACTATTTAATTAATTTAATTAACATGGTAAATTATGTAATTAATTTAATTAACATGAACTATTATATTTTGAATATGAAATATGTTCATTTTTATGATTATTGGGATTTATTTTCATATTCAATTATGATTAATTTTTATATTTAGTAAATTTATCATAGAATTACTTTTAGATTTAAAAAATTAATTTAGCTAAATTATTTAATTAGTTTAATTAACATGAACTACTATATATGGAATATTAAATATGCTCAAATTTTTTTATTATTGTGATTTATTTTCATATTCAATTATGATTAATTTTTATATTTAGTAAATTTATCATAGAATTACATTTAGATTTAAAAAATTAATTTAGCTAAATTATTTCATTAGTTTAATTAACATGAACTACTATATATGGAATATTAAATATGCTCAATTTTTTTTATTATTGCGATTTATTTTCATATTCAATTATGATTAATTTCTATATTTAGTAAATTTATCATAGAATAGAATTACATTTACATTTAAAACATTAACTTAACTAAATTATTTAATTAGTTTAATTAACATGAACTACTATATATGAAATATTAAATATGCTCAATTTTTTTTATTATTGCGATTTATTTCCATATTCAATTATGATTAATTTCTATATTTAGTAAATTTATCATAGAATAGAATTACATTTACATTTAAAACATTAACTTAACTTTTTTTATTTAATTAGTTTAATTAACATGAACTACTATATATGAAATATTAAATATGCTCAATTTTTTTTATTATTGTGATTTATTTTCATATTCAATTATGATTAATTTCTATATTTAGTAAATTTATCATAGAATAGAATTACATTTACATTTTAAACATTAACTTAGTTAAATTATTTAATTAGTTTAATTAATATGAACTACTATACATGGAATATTAAATATGCTCAATTTTTTTTATTATTGCGATTTATTTTCATATTCAATTATGATTAATTTCTATATTTAGTAAATTTATCATTGAATAGAATTACATTTACATTTAAAACATTAACTTAGCTAAATTATTTAATTAGTTTAATTAACATGAACTACTATATATGGAATATTAAATATGCTCAATTTTTTTATTATTGTGATTTATTTTCATATTCAATTATGATTAATTTCTATATTTAGTAAATTACATTTAGAATAAAAAAATAACTTAGCTAAATTATTTAATTAGTTTAATTAACATAGATTTAAATTTAAGTGTATTTTTCTTGCAATAGATTTAGCATGGCTAGTGAAGGTGATTCTGCCATGCCAAGGCGAGATCTGGCTTGGAAGTATTGTTCACCAATTAAGGGTAACCGAAATGGAACAATTTGTAATTTCTGTGGGTTGGTAATGAAAAATGGAGGCATCGCGCGATTCAAGTCTCATTTAACGCATAAGGACCCACATAACAACACCAATAAGTGTCCAAGAGTGTCACCCGAAGTGAAAGAAAAGATACGATTATTGGTGCGTGACAAAAAAAAAAATAAAAGCAAAAGCAAAGAAAAATGCTGATATTGAAGATATTCGAGTCAATTACGTGGCACAATGGGGACTCATCATACACATTTGGTAAACGAAGATGATGATGATGATGAAGATGAAGATGATGATGATGATGATGATATGTATCCGACATATATGCACCCAGATGAGCAGGATGCATATCGATCTGCAGTTCGTGCCTCGAAAGCATCTAATTGGGAACGTGAACAACATGAGAATATTGTAGGAAGCAAACGCAAACCGAGAGAGTCTTCTACTGGTATACCGTCGATGATGCGAAAATCACAGAGTATGCGACATTCGCATCATTCACCCCCTATTGGCCCTTCGCTTTACAAGTCTTCTGTAGCAAGACAAAAAAATATCAAAGATATATTCAAGGGTGGTGCAAATAAAGAAACGATGGGACGCTTAATCAGCAAATTCTTCATTTATGAGAGTGTCGCTCCCGCAAAACAAAGTCTCATCACTTCAAGAATATGATTATTGGTGCACAACAAGCAGGTAATTACTAATTTATCAAATGTTATATTGTGTTATACTTTTAGTAAGTATAGTATTTTGTGACATGTTTTACATATGAAGTGCAGGAATGGGAATCGAACCTCCATCTCCATATGAAATAAAGAACAAGTACTTGGAAATGGAGTACAAAGAAATGGAAGCTTATGTGAACCAACAAAAAGAAAAATAGAAGACATATGGGTGCACAATAATGTCAGATGGATGGACAGGGCCCACGAAATTAAGTATTATTAATTTCATGGTTTATTATAAAGGGACCACGGTGTTCCTTAAGTCAATTGATGCATCGAACTATATCAAAGACCACAAGTATATATACGAGCTTTTGAAGACTATTATCAAAGAAGTCGATAAGGAAAATATGGTCCAAATTGTCATAGATAATGGGTCAGCATTCATGAAAGCAGGGAAACAATTGATGAAGAAGTATAACTTATATTGGACTTTGTGTACGGTGCACTGCATCGACTTAATCTTTGAAGACATCGGTAAAAGACCCAATGTTATTGAGGTGATAAACAACAATGTTTTAAAAACCGGACCGGACCGGCCGGTCCGACTGCCGGCCGGTCACCGGACCGGTCCGGTCCGTTCATTTGGATCGGATGGGGATCGAACCGGGGTCGGACCAGTCGAACCGGCGGTCCAACCGGTGAACCGAATGAACCAGCCGGTTCAATTGATTTTAATTTTTTTTTTTAAACAACATCAAAACGACGTCGTTTTGATGCTTCTGGCATCAAAATGACGCCGTTTTGGAGTCCTATTTAAGCAAAGGAGATCTCCATCTCCAGGCTGCGCCGCTGCAAGGGATCCCGCTCCAGCTCCAGCCCGCGACACCAAGGGATCTCACCGACGGCCTGCAGCAGCGACACTCACAAGGTCCCGCTGGTGGCCCACGATACCAAGAGAGATCCGCGACACCAAGGGTAGCTTCCCCCCTCTCCTCCGCCCGAACGCATCCCTGGCGCCGACGTAAAGGCAGGTGAGGTCCGTAGCTCTGTTCGTTTCATATCAATAGGAATCCGTGTTAAAGAGAGAAGTAGATTTTGAGTCGTTGGCCCAAAAAATGGGCTGCTATGTGTGCGGGCCGCTTGCAACGTTAAGGTTGTTAGGTTCTTGAAAATTGGCACATGTGAGACAACTCGCGGTGGTCACCGTGGAAGTGAATTTGCAGAGGGATTTTCCAGATTGTCAAGTTATTTTTCTATAAAATTGAGGTATTTTATTATTTTAGAAATTTTGGATTATAGTGTGAGATTTGGATATGCTTCTTATTTTAATTTTTAAAAATAAAAAGTAATACAGCATAAAAGTTTAACATCCTGTCAACTTGTACTAAACAAATTAATTGCCTATGGTTTAATTAATTGCCTATTCATGAGAAATTCTTATGTAACTTAAAGCAAATTGATTTAGTTTATAATATGATGGAATGCATAGGATGCTTTAATAATTCTTATTTTAAAAATGACCTTACCTTTGATGAAGAAGTGGTAAAATAATGATATAATGATATCATATATTAATTATATACGAGTAATTATGAAGATTGATCCATTTTGGACCACATGTATGTTGACGCATGCCATAGAGAAAATGTGAAAGCATGCATTGAAAAAGAAGCATAATTTACATAGAATTTATTAATTTTTTAATTTTTTATAATATATAAAATAATAAAATATATATTTATGATGTCACCGGTTCGATAGCGGTTCGACCGCCGGTCCGACCGGTGAACCCTGAACCGGTAACTTTTTCAATTCAATAACCAGTCCGGTTCTGAAAACATTGATAAACAATGCTCGTAAGATAGCTAACTTCATTTACAATCATGGTTGGTTACTAGCACAAATGAGAAAGTATTGTGGTGTAGATATTGTTCGACCAGGAGCTACAAGGTTTGCTACCAATTATATTGCTCTTGACAGTCTTCTCAGAAAAATGGTTGATTTGAAAAAATTGTTTATGAGTGATGAATGGGCACAACACACACTTAGTCGAACGAAACTTGGATGAGAATTGGAGCAATTATTGTTTGACCATACGTATTGGGACAGATTGACAAATATAGTTTCATTATATGAGCCATTATACGTGGTGCTTCGACTTGTAGATTCTGAAGTTGTTCCCACAATGCCATTTGTGTACTAGCTTATGCACGTGATGAAAGAGAACCTTATTCGTCAAGGAGCTGGAGATTGGATGTTCAAAATAATATAAGATCATTGGGAGAAAGCACTAAAACATCCACTTCATGCAGCAAATACTTAAGTACTATATATCTTTATAAGTTTTTACTTTGTATTTAAGTTTCTTTAAAAAAAATACTAACTCTACTAAATTTTATTATAGCATACTTCTTGAATCCAAGATTTCAATATAGGCGTGGAGTTGGTAGTGATCCAGAACTACTTCAAGTTGTCCATGATGTTTTTGTAAAATTAGATCCAACTACTGAATCGCTTGGTCAATTTCGAAATGAGGTGAAAAAAAATTGTTATTTTTGTCAATAAAACAATAATTTCATTCATCAATTTATTTAAACGTTTACTAACAAATATGATATTAACAAATTAAATGTTGAATACATAGCTTGTACTTTTTCAAGATGCAAAAAGAGGATTCGATAAATCGAACGGCAATTGTAGCAAGGTCAACCATGGTGCCCGGTGAGTCTTTATAGGAAAAAATTGATTATCATTATTGTAAATTCACCACATAAGTATTTATATGATTATCAAATTCGTTGCAGCTGAATGGTGATTTATGTATGGGAATCAAACACCTACATTGAGAAAGTTAGCCATCAAAGTTCTCTCACAAACTACGTCATCTTCTGCATGTGAGAGAAATTGGAGCACGTTTGCTCTCATCCACACAAAGCAACGAAATCGTTTGGCTTACCCTCGATTAGAGCAATTAGTTTTTTGTTACTATAATATAAGGCTAAAGTTACGCGATATAGAGGCAAAAAATGATCGAGTTGCTGAAAAAGATTACCTTGATCTTCTTGACATTTCAACTGAGGTGGGTGAAGAAGAAAATAATCAGTTGTTCCAATGGGTTAGGCCTATACACTTGGATGACGAAGTTGGAAATCCTTATCCACGAATTGCCGCTCATGCTCGAGAATTTGGAGTTAATGTTGAACGTGTGTTGTCCGAAGAAATTCACTTTGAAAGTTTTAGCAAAGATACTGATGATTCACTTCAGGCGGCATTGAATTCGCACCACAAGATTGACTCCACAAGTGCTAGCCATAGTAGTAGACCTAGTGCTGCAGGTACTTCTGCTTCTGGTTACGATGGTTCAAGAGGTGGAACTGATGATGGAGGTGATAATGGGAGAAAAGATATTGATGAACGTCGACATAGTCAATATCCAATCGGCCAATTTACTTATGAAAATGATTTCACACACTACACACATGATGAAGACCATGGCTCTAGAAGAGTTGGTCCAGGCATAGGAGCTATTAGGAAGCCTTATAGAGGAAGAGAACGAATGATGGAACCATATAATGAGGAGTTACTTTTAGGGAGTTTTGAATCTATGAGTATAGGGACTCAATTTAGTAACTCCTCGAATGAGGCTAACGTCTACCCTCCTCATGTGATGAGTTATGGTTAACCTTCAAGTTCAACTAATGAAGAGTATGGTATGTCGTGTTATTCCCCTTCCAGAAAAATGTCATACCAAGTTCCATATCAGATGGAAAGAGGATTTGGCATTAACACATGGGTGAACTTTGAGTATTTTATCCGTGTAAAGGCAGTGGGCAGGACTCAAGAGATATATGCATGGCATGTTAGAATTTTTAACCAATATTATCGAGGCTCATTGAGTTGGTACCAATATTGTCTCCAACAGCAAGTCGGGGTTACTTCATCTATCAATCCCATTGAACCACATCGATCCTCATTTTGGTACTAAAGGGACATTGCAATGTAATGTGTACAAATTATTGATATTTAATGAAATGAAGTATTTTATGTGACTTTATAATGAGAACAATTACGAAATTAACATTTCTTATAGGTCGACATGATATAATTACATCTAATATCGCAAATTATATCATATGTATATCAAATTTTTCAATAAAACAACTTTAAAGTGTTTATTATACTTCTAATTATATTATTATGAGGTTTTCCTTGCATTTCCATGAGTTTTTAACAATTTTAAGCCTATCAATATTTTTTTCCAGAATATCCGCCGATATATCCGTAAAATCGAAATACCGATATATCCGTGATTACCGATATTTTCATCCTTGTATACAAGTTACAAAAGATATGGGTGAGTTGTATGCCTAGAATTATATAATCAAGATTGAGGGACAAAATATGGGTAGGAGATTGAAAGAGAATATGGATAGCGTAATCTGGTTCTACGATGCTAATCTACAACCACAAGTGCAAGTTATGGAAACGACAATATCGTCTAATTCTCCATGTCATTCTTGCTTCAGCCACATGGGTTGTTGTACCACTCATCTCCTCTACAACAACATCTCATGAAGCATGAAAGAAACTAGAGACCACCTAGGAAAACCAATCACATACTAGAATGCTAAATCTACGTAATATTCTTATGAAGAGAACCAAGGATTCTCGATCCATTGTTGAATACATGCAGACCATCAAAACCATTATTAATGATCTTGCTCTCATTAGTTATCCTCTCAATGAAGATAAACTCATCATCCATGTTCTCAATGGATTGGGCAATGATTTTAAAGAAATCAATGCTGCCAATCGAGTCAAAGAGTCACCAGTGACATTTGAAGAACTTCATGACAAATCATAGGATTAAGAAACTCTTCTGAAGTAAGATAATGCCCGAAAGGAAACTTACTAGTTATTGCTCAAGTTCATAAATAAATTCCCTAATAGTAAAAAATATAGTACTAAACATCTAAGAGGTAATTTCAACAACAAAGAGTCAACCAATACTTTTGGCAACAAAAATATTTTTTACCATTAGGGCAAAAGGACTATTTAGGGTAATCAAAGATTCTTCAATCAAGGCAATTTCAATTCCTAGTAGCATTACTGGTATACCACCAACGATAACAATCAACGT